>NC_134702.1:227990190-228307690 GCF_043290135.1 Rhipicephalus microplus
TGTCACTGTGCATAACTTTAGTAGTGGCGTGCACAGAATGGGCTAGTGAGAGATTTCGACAACACACAAGTAATGAGTATCTCACTGTCCTTCGTAACATCGTGTCTTATATCAGAAGAGAGATGCTTTTTAATCGTGAAGAGCACGCTACTCATACATGTTTGATGGCATAATTTGGTCAATAGCGTTCGTCAACGCATTTCAGCAACACTGTAATACAAATTGCACTTACAATGCATTTGAACAACAAAGTGTTTTATGATGTGGTCTACGAATGCTTCAGTGATATATATGCATCACGGAAATGATGTCAACAAATATACACGACAAGGAGGCAAAAGATCAAATTTACAGCATCTCCACTAATGTGAATAATGAACAGTGGCGAAGCATACATATATTGAGTTGAATTGAATTGAAATTATTTGCCCTAAGAAAACTTCAGGAGCAGAGACTAAAGGCTATACACACTGATAAAGGGCATCTGCTCCTCAATAAAGTTTGGTACGCAGGCAGGCCACTGAGCATCTTCATATTTAAAAGTTGTATTGAATATATTACTGCACAAAAATATAACAATATTAGCATAGTCCTATTACTCATTGTAAATCAAGCGGAAATAAAATTGATCACAAAGCAACATTTCAACAGAACTTTATTGTTACACAATGTGAAAATACAACATGAGATCCTCGTAGTATAACGCAAATTTCTAAACAAGATATTAAAAATCAAGCAAACTTCAGGTAGCGCCCTCAATATCATGATGCATAAGAATAGTTTCGATAATGGTATTAGAATGTACACTATAAGGCAAAAGAATATTAAAATGGTGTGTGGTTTGTCCTTTTGGGGACTAATGGGGTTGGCACAACCATTAATTCTTTTAAGGACTAACGGCACCGGGTGTAGCAGTTAGTCTTCACAGATAGGCACAAGAATAAACATTTAGTCCTCACATTTACACCTTAGTGAGTGTGGTAAAAAAAACGCTGCCCTGGAGAGTGTGCGTCTTGCTTTGACGTAGAAAATTGGTGTGCGGGGCCGATTTAGTATTTCAGGGTGCGCGGGAATCATTATGATGGTGATACCGGTAAAACTATGAGCTTGCCTATGCGCGTGCTCGTGCGCGTACCACGTGAAAAAGCTCTCGAGCCACGGGGACAGCTCAGCTAACCCCAGAGAGCAGAGAGCAAGAACAAGTTCGGGCCACGCCCCGGCTGCTCGTTCTGACCCTTCGTGTCCGGGCCTCGTCTCGGCGTTGAAGTAGTCGGGTTCGTCCTGGGCTGGGCGTCGCCCCACCTCACCCCCACGTTGATCTGAAGCAACGTTCGTCACGGCCAGCTGCTGTTCTGGTCTCGGAGCAAGACGCTGTCCCAGGTCTGTTCACGGCACTCGGCGGTACGCTGTTCTCGGTGGTGTACAGGCAAGCCCAGGCGTTGACCACCGTACTGGGATGCCCTGGCGGTTATCTTTTAGACCGGGCCCCGCCTCAGTACGAACTCCGCAAGCACAAGGCACACCGCCTCCTGACTACCAGAGAGCTCAAGGTCAAGCACAACGTTCACGCCCCAAGAGTAGAATGTGAGTGGACGAACGAGAACATTAACTCCCTTTCGCGTAGGACCGTGAACGCGTGTATATATGTGTGAGTTTATGTTGTGTGTATTCGTTTGTCCGTCTTCGTGTATATAAAAGTCTCTCGTTGTCCTAGAACGTCCTCTGTCCTCATCTGGCTATCCTGTGCTCACAGTTGCCCGCAAATTTTGGCGAGCCTGCCAGGATAGATCGGCCTTACCTTCTTGCCGAGAGCCAGACGGGCGGGACGAACCGATGGATTTAGAGAAATTGCACGCGATCGGAACGGACATGGGTCTCACAGGATCGGCACTGCAAGAATGGGTTGACGCGGAGCGCGTTATCGAAAGGGACCTTCGTGCGAGAGTTCGCGACTAGCAGCAAGAAAAGATAGCGCTGGAAAAAAGACGGCTGCAAGCCAAGGAGTGCGTTTTGCTGTTTAAGCTAAAGTTGCAAGAGCAGAAGACTGGTTCGAACGCGGGAGAGATAGGGAGACCGGTAAGCGATGACGCAGCGTCCCCAGTTGTAATGAATAGCTGTGGCCCGCACAAGCTATTGCCACCATTCAACGAGATGCGAGATGACCTCGACGCATATCTGCAGCGTTTTGAGCGCGTCGCGGTGTCTCAGGAGTGGCCTCGGAGCAAATGGGCCTTTTCGCTCAGCTTGAGCCTGACGGGAGAGGCGTTATCCGTGATTAGTCGACTTGACTCTGCTTCCGCCATCAACTATGATCAGGTGAAGGCAACATTGCTGTTACGATTCTAGTATACGGCTGAAGGATACCGCGAGAAATTTCGCAAGACGAGACCAGAGGACACGGAGACGGGGCTCCAATATGCTTCTCGCATAGCAGGTCATTTCGACCGTTGGATGGAGCTGGCAAATGTCGAGAAAACATATGACGCTCTTCGCGACGTGATGATTTCAGAACAGTTTATGAAGGGATGCTCCCCCACCCTGAGGGTATTTCTGAAGGAAAGGAACTGTAAGAAATTGCACTCTTTAGCGCAGAACGCAGACTGCTTTTTGGAAGCCCAAGATTTGTTCAATTTGGGCAAGGACAAGCTCTATAAGGAGAGCTCAGCAGATGCTCGTAAAGCAGAAACTGCTAAGCGCCAGTTTAAGGGCCAAAGTCTCTGTTTCTTGTGCAATAAGACAGGGCACCGTGCGTCTGAATGTTGGTCTCGGACAAGAAATAACCAGTCAGCAACAGGCTGGTCGAGTGGCAGAAACGGTTCGTCTGTGGAGACAACTCGAAGCCAGGAAAAGCAGTTGGCGTCGTGTGCGCTGTCACCCAAAGAAGGAGACAACGCTGAGACACCGGAGAAACCGGATGAAGGGTACGTGGTACTCCAGACTGGGGAGACTATCCCGGTCGTGAATATGACGTCGACGCATACCCCAACTGTGGCTGATGTCGGAACTCTGCCTGTAGTGAGAGGATTGCTCGAGGGCAAAACTGTATCTGTACTTCGAGATACGGGATGCAACACGGTAGTGGTACGAGAGAAGCTTGTCCCGGAAGAGAAGTTTACGGGCACTACAAGTCCGGTTTTTCTGCTCGACAGAACAGTGCACAACTTGCCAGAGGCAGTCGTTTCTATTGACACACCGTTCTTCACCAGTGTCGTGCGAGTTAAATGCATGAAGAACCCTCTATACAATGTCGTGCTAAGCAACATCGAAGGTGCCCGATATACAGAGCTAGAATATTCGCACAAGCCTCAACAGCATCGTGAGAGGCATTGTGATTACAGCGGAGGGAAGGTAGTCAGAAAACTCGCTAACTAGCCCGTGCCCATCATCGCGGACGACACGCAAAGTGATGTCGGAAACGACTCAGGCTACTTACCAATGACAGTAGAGACAACGTGCACACCTCACAAACCCGCAGATCAAGTACCACTAGGTGATAGTGCTGCAGCAGTGAAAGAAACACGTGCCACGACCAGGCTACCTGTTCTTAAAGCCACTGCCACAATCATAGATAAAGTGACGCTTGAGGAATACCAAAGAAATGACCCATCGTTACGGCAGTGTTATGAGAGTCTTGGTAAAAAGTTAATCGTAAAGAATCGCGAAACCTGCTTCTTTCTTGTAGATGGTATCTTGTATCGGAAACACAAGCTACTCTCGGAGAAGGAACTCGAACAACTGGTCGTACCGATACAACTGCGAAATACTGTGCTCAAACTAGCCCATGAAGGTATCCTCACAGGACACCAAGGGATATCCCGAACAACTGACCGTATTCTTGCCGAATCCTTCTGACCAGGTGTTCAATCAGAAACCAAGAGGTTTGTGAAGTCCTGCGATATCTGTCAGCGGACTGTCCTGCGCCATTTGGTTGGTCGGGCTCCGCTAGGTACCATGCCAATCATTGAGACCCCGTTTCCACGTGTGGGCATCGACATCATCGGTTCTTTGTCACCGACATCTTCCAAGGGCAACAGGTACATTCTAACCATGGTGGATTTTGCAACGAGATATCCAGACGCCATCGCACTTCCTTCGAGTGAAAGCAAGGTCGTGGCAGAGGGACTAATGGAAATGCTGTCGCGAGTCGGTCTACCATGCGACGTTGTAAGCGACCGCGGGACAAGCTTCATGTCGTCGGTTATGAAGGAGTTCAGCCGGCTACTATCTATCAGGCAATTACCGACAACCCCTTACCATCCGATGGCAAACAAGTTAGTGGAACAATTCAACGGCACGTTGAAGCAAATGCTCCGCCGAATGAGTCGGGAAAGCCCGAAAAATTGGGACCGCTACCTCGGCCTCCTCCTTTTCGCGTATCGGGAGATGCCACAAAAGAGTACCGGATACTCGCCGTTCGAGTTGCTTTATAGCCGATACGTTCGCGGCCCAATGACGATTTTGAGAGACTTGTGGACTAACCCAAAGTTGGATGACGCGGCCAAGTCAACCTACGAATACATCGTAGAAAATCGGGAACGTCTGCAACGAACCTGTGAAATAGCATCTCAGGACCTTTCGAAGGCTTTTGTCAGAAGACTTACTATGATCGCAAGGCGAAGAAGCGAGACTTAAGCGTGGGTGACAAAGTTCTCGTGCTGCTACCCGCCGATCACAACAAACTGATACTAACATGAAACGGCCCCTTTACTGTGACAGACAAGAAAAGCCCATTTGATTATGCTGTGGACCTGGGTCACAGAACAACTGTCTTCCACATCAACATGCTCAAAAAGTACGAGCTGCGGAATGCCTCGCCGTCGTGTGGGTGTCCAGAAATTTCATGTGTACCTCTACTGCAGGCCATTCGTTTTGCAATCAGACCACCAGCCACTGAAATACATCAACTCTGCCCGACCAATCAACACACGAGTGCTACGCTGGAGTCTACTCTTGATGGACTACGACTTCCACGTAGAATACATTCAGGGCTCAGATAATGTCAGTGCCGACTATCTTAGCCGCACATCTCTTACTACTGACTAGGCTGTCCGATTACTCGTATAGACACACAAAGAACTCATGACGCGGGTAATACGTTGTCTACTCCATGAACATGCCTACCCTTTTTATTCCACCGTTTCGCTGTTCTTGAACTGGGGGAAAGATGTGGTAAAAAAAGCAATTACAGCGATTAACCGTTAATAACCGTTAATTACAGCGAGTAACCAGGCACAGTGAGTAACCGTTAGTTCCAAAATCCACGTCAAAAGACTAACATTTAGTCCTCACATTTGCACCTCTTAGGGCCACTGTTAATCCCCACATTTACGCCTTATTGGGCAACCGTAAGTCCTCACAGTTGCACCTTACCGGATGAACGATTAATCCACTCAAATACTTCAATCGGATGAACTTTCGTTCCCCAGTTCAAACATTGTGTTTTTGTTTGTTTTCCGCCAGGCCAAATACTTTCTTCGCCTGTTTTTCTGCGCAATGAGCAACAAATTGCGCAGAAAAGAACACGCAAAAAAGTAGTTAGCCACCTATGTGTAACTGCTTTCGCAGTCACGGCAACAACATAAGACAAAAGTGAGACATCGAAATCTTTTATTTTTCTACATACACCGGAAGATTCTCCAGTATTTTAAGCGAATTCATGGTGAAGTGTACAAGTGCAGTCTCGTTGTCAAATCTTGTTCACTCCTTGGGGAGCTCCTCCGACGGAAGCGATAGATGATAGGCACTGGAGACGCCAGCGCACGCAGCTTTCTGCCTGTTGTGTTCCCACGGCTATTCCTGCAATAATATAGCAAACATAGTTAGACACACGTGACAGAAGATGAAGATGCACGCATATGACAATTACGTGCACGTTAATATAAAAAGAAGCGTTAAATTATGACACACAAATAACTTTACCTTCACATCTCGCACGGTTCTTCTGAAGCTGCTCTGATGAAAGAAATGGATGGCAGGCATCGCAGCTGCCAGTGCACCCAGTCTTCAGCATGGTGTGTGCCCACGGCTGCAAAATAAGTCTGCAAAATAGTGAGTCACACGTGACAGAGGATGAATACAAATCTATATGAGAAATACGGGCAAGGTTAAATAAAAACATACGTGAGATATGACATGCTAATGATTTCACCGTGATGTCACACATCGTCAAAGACTCATTTCGATCCAAGTAGCGACACAGCTTAGGAGTTGCGGCCGCAGCCACAACTCCGCGACCTACTGTGCCGCTAACAAGTCAACGTGTCCTAAGCGAGCGACGCCGTTCAGCTCGAGCGAGCGAACGCCAGACCAAACACGGCGCTGCACGCGGATTGTCTGCGGCCAGCGAACATCGAACAGGAGAGCGAGCGTATGCCTGGACGCCGCCACGAATAGCGCCGAGCTGGTTTGGAGCTAGCGCCGAAGAAATCGACGGTAATGCAGCCCTTTCCACAAACTCGTGCGAGTGCAGCGCGCAAATGCGAGTCCGTTGCCGCGGCCAACAGATGGCGCCGAGCTGCTTGCGACCGACTGACGGGAAAGCCAATTGTAATGGCGGCTAATTCTCAGTGAGTTCCGACGCTGGCAAAAGCCCCGCAACTCGTGCTGGTGCACTTACAGCGCGCGACATACTACCACCAAGCTCTTTGCGAGAACCCGCAACGTGCTTTCGACGACTCCCAACACAGCGACGAGATCTCAGCCCAATAACGTCAGCCCGGAGCTCATCACGGCGGCGAAGGCAGGCGAGCACTCGATGAGTGAGCGTACGGGAGGCCGACGGCAATGGCGGCCAATTTTCAGGCTGTCGCACAGCTCAGGCGAACTGCAGATGCCAAAGCTCACCTTCGCGATGCATTCGTGCGTGCGATATACAACACCGCCGAGCCCGTTGCCGGCAAGCACGATCCGTATCGCACACGCGACAAGTAGAGTAGAATAAAGAATGATAACCTACTTGCCTTAGAATCCAGCGCTGTTTTCTGCCCTGAGTAGGACTGAGGTATGTATTCGATAGGCCTGTTGTCTTCTAGGCCACCATATTGGCCTTTCCAACTGTTGCTGTCATGTGTTGGTCGTGACTATCTTGAAGGCAGAGATATACAGCGCGGCGTGGTGACGTGTCGAGACTTGCTCCAGACTTCATGGGTGCAGCGGAACGCAACAGCAGCAGCCCACACTCATCCAATCGTACACACAAGCACCACGTCGTAATTCTTAGATCGTCGAATCCAGGCGGCCGTGGTCGAGCACTCCGAGCGCTACGCAACGCCAACCGTCGCCGGCAAAATACGGGGAAAGACGGAGTCAGCAGAGGAGGAGAAGGGAGGAGAATGAGGGATGATCCCCTTGGCATCGCTTTTCGCGCTGCCTGCAATCCGCGGGCGGTTCTTCCCTTTGGAGCGTTTCGTTTCGCGCGGCACGCTTCCCTCTGTGGTTGCTCTTCAAAGGTCTATCTGATCATCGCGCGCGCCTATTGGGCTCTGTTACTTCTTTTCCGGGTAATTTTGCCTTAGAGTGTATGGAATTTAATTCTACAGGACCTTGTCGAAGATATAGCATTGCAGGTATTTGGTATTGAACGTGTTGTTAAACATAATTTGTTCTAAGTGTTGGGATTTTAGGTGTTGCTGAAAAATGTGGTAATTAGCACTGTCTGTTGTGTTCTGAAGACTTTTGGGCTTATTCTTCTTAACTCATTGCAAAATTTTGAAGTGGACAGCTGTGTTACCTTTAACATTCACATTTTTAAAAGATAGCGGGCTTAGTATCCAGGTATTTAATAATGCCTTGGCATTGCTCAAATGTTCGTAATACTCTCTTCTGCAGAACAAGCAATTTTTTATAGTTTGTCTGTGTGGTAGTTTCCCATACTGAGATACCGTACGTCAGTTTAGATAGAACCGCAACAATTCAATTCTACTTGTAACCATTTTGGCAAAACTGCGCTGAGCTTGTGTAAACATGCCAGGTTTCTTCTGTACTATCGTTAAATTATCTACACGTGCATTTTGTTTCGAGCCTTCGGTGAACCATACGCCGAGAGACTTCTGGCTGGTGACCTGCTCTATCTTTCTGCCCTCAAACAAAACAATCAACCGGTAGCTACGCGGCTCATTAGGTGGGGCCAATACCATGTTTTGCGTTTTAGTAACGTTTAGTTGCAATTAACTTTTAAAAAAAAATGCAGATCCCGCGTACAGGGGGAATCGATGATATGCGAAGCTCGAATAAGAAAGATAAATATGCCACTTTCAAATCACCACAACAATAAGAGGTCTAAATACAATATGCGTACACGATTTCCGTGCCACGATTATCATGTTTGGATGTGTCATTGACCTTAGTAATCTATTCACGTCACGTGATGCTAAATTTAATATATTTGGAGCTAACCAAACGGCTGCGAGTGCGCTATGAGCGTGGTATGTTGTCATGTTCTTGCATGACACGCGTCTTATGATTGTCATGTCTGCACCAGTCTCATACCTTCGTCATCCATTGACGTCACGTAACATCAAGTTTGCTTTATGTGGAGCTACCGAAATGGCCTCGAGTGCGTCATGAAGGGCCCAACATACTCCATGCTAACGTTGACGCGCGCACACGCTGGGCCCAGCGACATTACGTTAGCGAAACACGAGCACTCTATAGTCTGACGACAAGCGTGATCAGTGCGACCAGCGTCCGTCGTCGTAGCCCGACGGCAACAGGCGCGAAATGCGATAGGCTGCGTTTGGCGTCAATGCGTTACCCCGACAGAACTGCGTCTGCCTCTTTTCGAGACGGAGGGACACCGTACACGCTGAACCGTGCATGCGTCAAAGCAAGGCAGCGCGCGCCTGCGAGTATATGGCAGGACCGCCGCCTGGCAAGGCAACGCCGGCATGACGTGACGAAACGAACGCCGACGTCGAAGTGTATGTATTGGCGCCTTGAATGTGGCATGTGGTCATGTTCTCACATGACACGCATCTCATGATTACCATAATTGCACCAGTCACATATCTTCGTCATCTATTGATGTCACGTAAAACCAGATTTGGCATATGTGTAGCTAGCAAAACGGCGACGAGTGCCTCATGAGGATGGCTTGTAGTCATGTTGTTACATGACACGTATGGCGTGATTATCACGTATAAATGTGTCATTTACCTATGTCGTCCGTTCGCGTTACGTGATGCCGGATTTGGATTATTTGAAGATAGCGAAACGGTCGCAAGCACGTCATGAGCGTTGCTTGTAGTCATGTTGTTACATGACACGCATCTCATGTTTATCCTGTTTTTACAGGTATCATACCTTCGTCATCCATTCACGTCCCGTATTACCGAATTTCGTATAAGTGAAGCTAGCGAAGCGGCCACCAGTACATCATGGGCAAGACATGTAGTCATGTTGTTACATGATACGCATGTCATGATTTTCATGTTAGGGTTTATCGCCTCTGTTCGCCATGCACTCACGTCATACCATACCAGTTTTTCAACATGTTGCGAACAAAACCACCGCAAGAGCAGCAAGACCATGAAACGTAAATCGTGACATTCATGGTATACATGTCGTGATTCTCATGTTATGACTAGCCAAATATGCTCATCATATAGTCATGGTATGCCATACCAAGTTTGGTATTGATACCATTTTCTAAACGGCCAGGAGAGCTAAAAGTCGTAGGTGGCTAGATAGATAGATAGATAGATAGATATATATATAGATAGATAGATAGATAGATAGATAGATAGATAGATAGATAGATAGATACGCCCAATGTCGCCGAAGTTTGCTAAGAAATGCTTCACATTTAAAAGACAACCCGACATCTGATATAGGTAGTCTAATATATGGTTGTATATAATATACTACATATATGAGCTGTCTACTCCATCATCTGACGACTTTGTCACCTAAAATACCTCTCGCCATAATATTTTTTTTATATTCGAAGGTCGCAGGTTCAGTTCCTGCCCATGGCAAGTTATCTTTTCACCCACTTTTCTTTTTTCGCATTTACATTACCATTCGGCCTAATAACTTCTGCTATTCTTTCTTTTGCATTATTGTCTGTTAGATCTCATTATAATGTGTTAAAACACGGAAAAAGGAGCCGTTAAGTATACACTTCTTTCCCTTATTCATTAACGAGGGTCTCGTACTGGCAGACTTGGTGCCTTAGGTTGTATACAAGGGACTATTGGTCAGCTACCAGCTCGTGATAGGTTCACGTGCTACGTGACGCCAAACAGGCTCATTAAGAGTGTTTCACACTCGCCGTCATGGCTACAGATGGCACTGACTGACATTCTCACGTTTATATTTACTTATGTACCTAATAAAGTGGCTGGGAGGATAGCCGCTGTGGTAGCTCAGTGATAGAGCGTCGAACGTGTTATTCAAAGGTCGCTGGTTTGGTTCCTGCCTATGGGAAGTTTTCACCCACTTTTCTTTCTTCATATTTACATAACAATTCAGTCTAATAACCTTTCCTATACTTTCCTTGGCATTATTGTGTGGTAGGTGTCATTATTATTGTGTCAAACACGGAAAACGAGCCATTAGGTATACACTTCTTTCCTTATTCATTAACAAGTAAAACACGGAAAGACGAGCCCTTAAAGGGCTACTCACGAGGCCCCATACCAAATTTTAGAGAGACCGTGGAAGTTGTTCGATGTCCGATGAGGAACATTTTGCCATGATTATCTTTGAATCGGCTCATTACGAGCTGAGAAAACATTTTGAAGTGGCGCTAAAGGGGGATGAGAGGAGGTGAGCTTGAAATCTTTGCTGCCCTTTCGCGGAGCCTTCGCAAGTCAAACCTCTTTCCTACCCTCTCCTGCGTCCGCCCAAGAGGTCGCGTGCGCATGTCGTGCCAAAACAAGCCTGACCCCCGTGGACGAGAGCAACATTTTTTTTTCATTGGTCATCGTTGGTTTGGTGTCTACTGCCTGTTCCTGTGGGATGGTTTAGAAACGCTGGCTTGGACACGGTAGAATAGATGAACACAATGAATGCCCGACCACGTAGGAGTGTGCCACGGCTGTTGTCAGCTCGATGCTCCGACCGCGGAATCGCGGAGACGCAAACTAATGCGAAACGCCGGCACATTAGCCCCGCATCTCATGGCGATTCGCATGGAAAAAAATTAAAAAAAAGAATGCTCACATTCCCTCATAGCGTCTGATTATTTATCTAGATGTTTATTGATCTCTTCAAGCAACAAATACATAAACTACGCATTTTGTGTTAAATAATTTTTGCCGTGTCACTTCCTACTGATGGCAACGTCAGAGCATAGTTGTCTACGTAGAGGACCAACGTCACTGTATTGCCGTGTACGTAGGTTCATTCATACGCACACGTCATGCCCTCATTCTCTGGGCGCGCGCCCGCAAAAGGCAGGTGGAGCAGCGTTTATCTTAAAATTTGACCCACATCCGCGGCGCGTCGCGTTGCAAATTTTGGCAGACGTGATCATGAATGCCTCGTCTACACATCGCGCTTGTCAGCGCGAAATTGTCAAACCTGGTGAGCGGCCTTCTAATTAAAACGACAAAATGAGTCTTTAATTATGCATTTATTTATTCATTAACGAAGGTCTCGTACTGGCAGACTTAGTTCCTCGTATGCCTTTAGGTCACATACGAGGTGCTATTGGTCAGCTGCTAGCTCGTAATAAGTTCACATGCTACTTGACGCCAAACAGGCTCATGCCACACTCGTGGCCATGACTACGGGAGGCGCTCTGACACTCCCACGTTTACAATTTGTATATATACCCAATAAAGTGGCTGGGGGGTTAGCAGCCGTGGTATCTCAGTGGTAGAGCATCGAACACGTGGAGACGCTGGGTGGTGGAGTAGCTTGCGGACGAGTCTGCATCGGCTCCGCCAAACGACGTTGTTCAACTGAGTCCGATGTGCTTTCCCTCCGAGATTTCTACTGGAGCAACTCCGGGAAGTTTCAAGGAACACCTGGATACCCCATTAATCACGGTAAGTCCACTGGAACCTCTTTTGTGGGTGCTTTCTCCGACACCAAGGGTTAAGCCTATTTGTGCTTTACACGGCATCGGGCGCCGCAGCACGGAACGCGCGGCCGCTTGTTCAGCTGACCCCCGAGGAGGCCATGCCTCATGAGGCTATGATAGAAGGAGAGCAAATCTCCAAAGAGGAAGCCGAGTCCAACGGCTGGATTACCGCCCACAGAAAGCGGAATGCGGATAAAACCCGCTTCAAGCACGAGACGCACTCGGCTAGGCAAACTGGAGCCCACGTTGGCCCCGCTAAAGCCAGCCAGCTGAGAAAGGCTGCCGCAGCCTCCAGGCTACCGCGCCTGCCCACATCGCACTTTCGAGTGGTCGTCCGCCCGGGGGGAGGGCTGGACGTGCGAACATGCAGTCAGTTAAAGGTCACGCAAGCCATTTTAATGGCTGCCAGGCTGCCCCCAGCAGCAGCCGAGGAGGATATCGTGTGTGAGAACGCCATGCAGAATATCTTCGTTATAAGCACACCCTCCGAATCGAATGCCAATACGTACTGCAAAGTGCAGGAAATATTCTTGGCAGATAAAAAGCACTCTATCTCGGCTTACATTACACCTCCGAGAAATACCGGAAGAGGTGTGGTCAGGGGCCTCGACACCAATCTGGCCGAACCTGCGCTGCAAAGCCTTTTTGTCACACCCAGAAACCCGATGGTGCTCGGAGTCAGGCGCATAAAGCAGACCCCTACCGTGATTGTACTGTTCAACGGCATGAAAGTGCCCAACTATGTTCACTGTGGCCCCAACATGCTACGCTGTACACTGTACAAGAGGCAAATCGACACTTGCCGTAACTGCGGCCGAATCGGCCACAGCCACGATGTCTGCCCTAGACCGACTGAAAAAGTGTGTGAAAAGGGCGGGACTTCGATCAACGCAAACGGACACGAATGTGTGCAACCGAAGTGCACGCTATGCGGAGACGCTCATCTCACCGGTGACCGTACCTGCAAAAACAGATACCAAGTTCCCTACGTTGTAAGAAGGCGACGTAGAAAAAGAAGGAAAGGCGGTCACAAGACGAAAAACGCTACGAGCAACGCCGGAGACCGGAAAATCGCCACTCCTACCAAGACACCAGCTGCGGCTGCTCGAAGGAACGCCGCAACGGAACGATCTCGGAGTTCCCGGGGTGGCTTCAACTCGCAACCTACCTGGGCGGACAAGGTAGCCGGAACAGGTGAGGACCATGCCCCCGCGCAACCAGGGCAACTGTCACAGCAAACGCGAGACAAAATACAATCACTAGAGCACGAGAATGCTTCTCTTCGACAGGAATTAGCTGATATTATGTCGATCTTGCAAGAAATGCAGCAGCGAGAGCGCGCGTCTAGCGATCAAGCTACCGCAGCCATAGCGTCTGTCAACAGAGGGGCGAAACGCAGGGCAGGCCTCGAGCCCATGGACGAGGAGGCGCTTAACGTCTCAAGCATCCAAACACTGCTTGAAAAGATAAGAAATGACGTTATTGCTGAAATTACTCCTATCAGGCTCAAACTAACTGAGCATACCACGAGGCTTCAAATTTTAGAATCATACAGTCAGCACGCACTGCTTGGTACACCCCCTTCGAGTCAGTAAAATGGCTAACGCAAGCAATCTAGTAATCTGGCAATGGAATTCTGTCAGCTTCCGCAAAAGGAAAGCAGTACTGCAACACTTTCCTAGCTCTGCTACCGAAAGGCCATCAGTAATCCTCCTCCAGGAAACGCTCACCGATGTTATCGCTGTCCGTCACTATCGTGCAGAAGCGTATTTCAAAGAGGGCGAGAGGGGTGTAGGGACACTCGTCTCAAAGCATCTCGCCTATTTACGTCATTACGTTAGGCCGGACTTAAAAATTGAACACATCATGATCGAGCTCATCTCGAACGCCAAACTTAAGCAATCCGTTTTTATTCTAAACGTTTACAGCTCACCAGCCGACAGAAAAGAGACGTTTCATGCTCTTTTTCACAAAGCGTGTGAAATTGCAGGCGATCGAACGCTTATCATAGCAGGGGACTTTAACGCACATAATCAAGATTGGGGCTATATCAAAGATACCGCAAAAGGCAAAGCCCTCGCAGCACAGATCATAGCTTGTGGTCTCGAATTGGTCACCGATCCACGATACCCCACCAGAGTAGGCAATTCGGTCAGCAGGGATACCACACCAGATTTGACCATGGTTAGAAATGCAGAGGAACCCATATGGACTAACTTACAAGAGAATCTTAGTAGTGATCACTACATTACCAGCCTCGCGATAAGAATCTCGTCACCACCGCTCAGAAAATTTCACGTAACAGATTGGGACCTTTTTAGAGCTATCAGAAAGCAAAGCGAGAATAAATACAACTCGTTAAACGAATTAATCACTAGCCTCAAAGAAGACGTTGCTGCTTCCACAAAGAAAGTGAAGACAGAAAGAGAGATAGAGCGCATGGACAGTCGATTAGATCACCTCCTGGAGGCTAAAAACGCGATGCAGGCTCAATGGAAAAAGCAGAAACTAAACCGATGCCTACGCAAAAAAAATTACTGAACTTCATAGGCAGATAGATGAACATAGTGAAACGCTAGCTCGACAGCAATGGGGCGAAGTATGCAATGCCATCGACGGGCAAATGAGGAGTGGTGTGAAGTGGAACCTCCTCCAACATCTACTGGGAGATAAACAATCCAAAACCAATCAGCAGCTTACAATTGACAGACTTATTCACAACCTAAAGAACTCTGGTCTGACAGAGACACAAATTTTCGATGAGCTTGCCTCGAGATATCTTTGCACAGAACCCGCCTCACACAATGACTACCCTCCTGCTTTGCCAGAGAACGGAACAGACCCTCTTGGTTCCCCCTTCACGTGCGCAGAGGTACGAGAGGTTCTATATGAGCTCAACGGCAGATCAGCTCCGGGTCTCGATGGGATCAGTAACAAACTCTTAAAGAATTTACCTGACGAGGATATCGAGCTTCTAACGAACAAATTCAACGAGGTGTGGAAGACCGGCGAGGTTCCAATAGAGTGGCGCGATGGGACCGTCATCCTCATTCCGAAGCCGGGGAAACCCCTGGAGCTTGGCTCTTTCCGGCCGATATCTCTCACTTCATGTGTAGGGAAGGTCGCCGAGCACGTTATCCTCAAGCGGGCCACTAAATTTGCTGAGGAAAGGAATCTCTTTCCGTTTAATCTAATTAGCTTCAGGCCGTTAATGTCAGCGCAGGATGTAATGTTGCTTTTAAAACACAAGATCATTGACAGGGTCTCCAGAGACACCAGAGCTGTTTTGGCACTTGACCTGAAAAGGCCTCCGACAAGGTCAAACACTCTCACATACTTCATTTCATTAAAGAAGCGGGTCTAGGAGAACATTTTTACAACTACATCAGCTCATTTTTTAAGAATAGAAAAGCTACCATTCGCTTAGGATCTCTCGGCTCGAAGGTTTGATCTTGGACCCAGAGGCATTCCACAAGGGGCAGTGCTATGCCCATTTCTATTTAATTTATCGCTGAGAGCAATTTCCCGCAGTCTGGCCGAGATTGAAAGTCTCGGTCACGCCTTCTACGCTGATGACATCACCGTCTGGTGCGAGGGAGGTATTGATGGGCAAATTGAAGAGCAATTACAAACAGCGATCAGGGTTGTCGAAGATTTTCTTCACAAGGAAGGACTCTGCTTGTCGGCTAACAAATCGGAACTGCTCCTTTACCGGCTAACAATCGGTGCAAAGAAAGGAAGTTTCCCCGATATCTTGATCACCACAACGAACGGCTCTATTATTCCGATCGTAAAGAATGTTAGAATCCACGGTATGTTCCTGGAGGAGAATGGCAGTAACGCCGACACGTTAGAACGCATCGCAGCCAAAGCCAATCCTATGACAAAATTATACACAAGGGTGGCCAACAAACGAGGGGGGTTATCCGAGGATAACCTTCGTAGACTCTTTCACGCCTTCCTAATGAGCCACATCAACTACATCGTCCTGGCCCACAAGTGGAGCAGGAGGGATGAAGCCCGATTAAAATCAATAATTCGCAAGAACATAAAAAAGGTACTGGGTCTCCCACAGAGCACCAGTACAGAACATCTATTGGCGCTGGGTGTCCACAACACCTTCAGTGAAATAGTAGAGGCCCAACAGGTAGCCCAAGTTTCAAGACTGGCTTCCACGGAGGCTGGCAGACAGTTACTAGCGCATATTGGTATACGGTCTCCCATTGCCAGAGAGAGGGAGTGCGTGCTCCCTATCAAAGTCAGGGAAATGTATACAGTATCCAGATACCTAGAAACATGCACCCCCAATACAACTGCGGCAGACGCAAAGCAAGGGCCCGAGCCCTTCTTCAAACAGCGGCTACGATTGAGGACAATGTCGCCTTCGTTGACGCAGCGCAATACGCAGCTTCCAATCACTTTCTTTCAGCAGCTACGTCGTTACAGGGAGAGCTGCGAACATCACTTACGCTCAAAAATTCGGATGCCGACAAAGCCGAACAGGTGGCAGTGGCCATCACCATGACCACAACGAACCGTTCTACTATTTACACGGACTCGCGAGCCGCCACTAGAGCATTTATGAAAGGCTCGGTGTGCACAGAAGCCACGCGCGTTCTCTCTGCTGCATCTTGGACAGGCAAAAAGCATATAATTTGGTTCCCTGGTCATGTGTGCATTGATGCTCACGAAACCATCCAAAACGCCAACGAGCTTGCACACTCCCAGGCGCGAGGTCTCACACACCACGCCAGAAGTGGGCACTCGGAGGCTGAGGGAGGGCAGTGGCAAAGGGACCCTCTTCTCACTTTTAACGATGTCTGTAAGCACTATCAGCTAGGGCGTAGGAAGTTTCCACTTCCACACCCACATCTAAAGAGACCACAGGCAATCACCCTGCGAATGTTACAAACAAACACGTATTCATGTCCGTTTGTTTGGTCAAAATTCGTAGACGGAATAGACCCACGCTGTCAGCACTGTGGTCATCCGAGGTGCACCCTCCAGCACTAGCTGTGGCAATGTCACGACTTGCACGGGGGCTCAGGGTCTCCCTCCACTGAGGAAGAGTGGCTCCAGCTTATCACCAGCTCCGCAAAGGACCAGCAGCTAGGGGCTGTCCAGAGAGCCCGCGAAGTCGCCGACAGCTTTAACCTCCCGGTGCCATCGCGGGCGGGGCCCGCAGACGGTAGCCCCTGACGGGGGCATTCTCGTCTTCTCAGGACCAAATAAAGTTCTTTGACTGACTGACTGACTGATCGAACACGTTATTCGAAGGTCGCAGGTTCGGTTCCTGCCCCCCGCATATTATCTTTCTCCCACTTTTCTTTATTCACAATTACATTTATTTCGGTTTATTAAGTTCCCCTATACTTTGCTTGCTATTACTGTCTCTTAGATGTCATTATTATTGCGTCAAGCACCAAAAATGGGCCCTTAAGAATACACTTTTTTTTGCTCATTAACGAAGATCTCGTACTGGCAGACTTGGTGTCTTTAGTTTGAATACGAGGGACTATTTGTCAGCTGCGAGCTCGTAATAAGTTGGTGTGCTACGCGACACCGAACAGGCTCATGAAGAGGTTGCCACACTCGCCGCCATGGCTAATTGTGGCACTGGCTGACATTTCCACGGTTAAAATTTACATATATACCCAATAAAGTGGGTGGGGGGGAAGCCGTAAAGGTAGCTCAGTGGTAGAACATAGAACGTGGTATTCGAAGGTCGCAGATTAAGTTCCTGCTCACGGCAAGTTATGTTTTACCCACTTTTCTTTCTCCAGATTTGCATTTTAATTCGGTAAACTTTCTATATATATTGTAGCGATGCTGACACCGACAGGTTAAAAAAACAAGCTACTTTATTAGGGCGAACTTGTGCCCACGATTCTAAAAACTATGGTCGTCAAGTTCGAGTAGCCGAGTGGCACAGATCTGACTAACTTCCTCTTCCTCGTTGTTGAACGTCCGAACGCGTGGCGCATGCCAGCCGAGCCGGGTCTTGCTGGTGCTGGTGACGATGATTGTGGCGGGCTACTTGAATGTGGCGAACCTGTCGCAGCATTGCCCCCCTCCTCAGACGCATCGTCCCGATGCTTAAGACAGTGAAAACATACACGCGCACTCTCACTCGTTTTCCGACGATCTGTCATGAGAGGGCTTCATGCGGACTACGTGGACCACTTCCGTGGGATTGCGGCGTCTTGAACTCACGTGTCCAGCGGATCTAACTTCATAAGTGACGTTGCTGATACGGTTGAGTACTTCATAAGGGCCGAAGTATCGGCAAAGAAGCTTTTCAGAGAGTCCGCGGCGGCGCACTGGTATCCATATCCACACTTTGTCACCGGGATGATAAAGTGTGTCACTGCGTCGCTTGTTGTAGCGACTAGAATCGACGTGCTGTTGGTGGCGTATTCGGTATCTTGCCATTTGCCGTGCTTCTTCGGCTCTTTGCAAGAAGTCATCTAAGTCAGGTGGATAGCTGCTTTCGTCCTGTAGTGGTAACATGGCATCCAGCGGGGTGGTCACTCTTCGGCCGAATACTAGTTCGAAAGGGGCAACGTGGGTTGTTTCTTGAACGGCTGTATTATATGCGAATGTTACGTAGGGTAATATTTCGTCCCACTGTTTATGTTCAACATCAACATACATTGATAGCATGTCGGTCAGAGTTCTGTTGAGGCGTTCGGTTAAGCCATTTGACTGAGGGTGATACGCCGTTGTTCTTCTGTGATCGGTATTTGTCCTGCGCATCAGGCATTGCATTAGGTCTGCAGTAAATGCGGTGCCCCGATCCGTAATAACGACGATTGGCGCACCATGTCTGAGCACTATGTTGTTCATAAAGAACTTGGCGACTTCGGCAGCTGTCGCACTGTATAGAGAGTCAGTTTCAGCATAACGGGTGAGATAGTCTGTGGCTACGACTATCCATTTCTTTCCTGCACGCGATGTCGGCAAAGGTCCTAGGAAGTCCATGCCGACTTGTTCGAATGGGGCATCTGGAGGGTCTATTGGCTGGAGAAGGCCGGCTGGTTTTACGGGTGAAGTTTTGCGCCGTTGACATTGACGACAAGTTTTCACGTAGCGCTGCACTGATGCGAGCAACTTAGGCCAATAGTATTTCAGGCGAATCCTGGCGAATGTTTGGCTCACACCCATGTGTCCAGATGTTGGCTCGTCGTGGCATGCGTGCAGAATTTCCTCTCGCATGGCTGTGGGCACGACTAGTAAAAACGTTTCACCGTTAGGTTCGAAGTTCCTCCTGTAAAGGGCACTTCCGCGAAGGCAGAACGTGGAGAGCCCTCTGGAGAATATGCGAGGGACTTGAACGTCGAGACCCTGCAGGTGTTGTATAGGTGCCAGCAAATCCGGGTCATCTCGTTCTAGTTGAGCGATTTTGGATGTGTCGACAACGCCTAGAAACGGAAAGTCTTTCTCTTCAGGTACACTTGGATCGACAGGAGAGCGTGACAGGCAGTCGGCATCGCTGTGTTTCCTTCCCGATTTGTACACGACCGTAATATCATACTCCAGCAGCCTAAGGCTCCATCTTGCTAGTCGACCTGACGGGTCCTTGAGATTTGCCAGCCAGCATAGAGCATGGTGGTCACTGACAGCTCTGAACGGTCTACCATAAAGGTAGGGTCGAAACTTGTTTATGGCCCAGATGACTGCGAGGCACTCTTTTTCAGTTGCAGAGTAGTTTGCCTCAGCTTTTGATAGTTTGCGGCTGGCATAGGCTAACACTTTCTCTTGAGCATTTTGCCACTGGACAAGGATGGCGCCGAGGCCGACATTGCTGGCATCGGTATGGACTTCTGTGTCGGCTGTCTCATCAAAATGGGCAAGTATTGGTGAACCCTGTAGTCGTTTCCTTAATTCGTCAAAAGCTTTCTGTTGTTCGCTTTCCCACGTGAAAAGCACGTCGTCTTTTGTCAGTTTTGTAAGAGGTTCCGCAATCTTTGAGAAGTTTTCCACAAATCGTCTATAATAGGCACATAAACCCAAAAATCGACGCACTGACGTTTTGTCTCTGGGTGTAGGGAACCTCTGAACAGCGGCTGTCTTTTCGGGATCGGGACGAACACCCTCGGAACTAATGACATGTCCAAGGAATCGCAGCTCTTCGAAGCCGAAGTGGCATTTTTCGGGTTTGATCGTCAATTTCGCTGACCGGATGGCTTCCAATACTGTGCGTAGTCGCTCTAGATGTTTGTCGAACGTTGCAGAGAATACCACCACGTCATCCAAATACACTAGGCATGACTGCCATTTCAGTCCGGCGAGGACAGTGTCCATCATTCGCTGGAACGTCGCTGGTGCGGAACAGAGGCCGAATGGAAGCGCTTTGAATTCGTAGAGGCCATCTGGTGTTACGAAGGCCGTTTTTTCACGGTCCCGCTCGTCGACCTCTATTTGCCAATATCCGCTTTTCAGATCTAAGGAGGAGAAAAACTTTGCGGATCGCAACCTATCTAGTGTATCGTCGATACGTGGCAAGGGGTAGACATCTCGTTTAGTCACACTGTTCAGTTTTCTGTAGTCGACGCTGAATCTAAGTGTGTTGTCTTTCTTCTTAACGAGCACTACGGGAGACGCCCATGGACTATTCGAAGGCTGGATGACATCATCAGAAAGCATCTCCTCCACTTGCTTCTTGATAATTTCCCGTTCTTTCTGTGACACCCGATATGGATGCTGGCATATAGGCCTCGTGTCGTCTTGCGTTATAATTCTGTGTTTCGTGATTGACGTGCGCTAGACCTTCGAGGTACTTGAAAAGCAATCAGAGAATTCTTATACCAAGGCGTAAATCTGTTTCTTCTGACTGTCCGGAAGGCTCTGATTGACGGTCACGGATGTGTCGATGTTGCAGGCCACTGGTCGAGTGGTTGATGTCGTTAAGCTGCATAGTTCGGTCGCCATACAGAAGTCGTGTAAATAGGCGATAGCCGTGCCTTGAGCGATGTGTTGAAGCTCATTGGAGAAATTTGTGAGTAAGACATCTGCACGGCCATTCGTCAAGTGAACAAGACCCCTAGCTACGCAGACACCTTTGTTCAAAAACAGTCCTACATTTGTATCCGCTATGCCTTCGCGGTTGTACAATGCATCCTTTTCTACGAGCACCATTATACTGCAGCGTGGCGGCACAGTTACGTCATCATGAACAACGCGTAGAGCAGTTAGGCGTCGTTCCTCAGATTCCTCCACAGGTATAGCTCGTTCAGTCGAAAACGACACGCTGGACCTACGCAGGTTAATTACGGCGCCATTAGCTCGCAAAAAATCCATTCCTATAATGAGTTCTCTTGAACATTCTGGCAGCACAATGAAATCGGCCACGTAAATAAAGCCCCGTATTTCAAGTCTTGCAGTGCATCTGCCAAGGGGCGTAATAATGTGACCGCCTGCCGTGCGTATCTGCGATCCACTCCACTGTGTCACAACTTTGTTTAGCTTTTTCACCATCTTGTGACTTATCACTGAATAATCAGCACCGGTGTCGACTAAGGCATTCAGCTCCCATCCTTCCATTCTCAACCGCAAATCTGAAGTAACGTTTTCGTTGCTGCACCCATCTACCGGGAATACACCGTCATCACCCTCAAACCAAATTGGAGGATCTTTGTAACTGACGTTATCAGCGGCCTCACCTCCACAGGTCGCTTGCTTCAGTTTTCCGGGTGTGGACTTGGAGAGCGATGACCAGGCAGCCTTGAAGGTGTACGTGGGCTGGATGACCGGTAGCGCATAGGCGATGGTGACCGTGACCGGTGTTGGCGTAGAGTTGGCGAGTTCTAGCACGTCGAAAAGTACTCCTCAATCTCCGCTGGTCGTTCGCCGTTTCGGGGGCACGGTGCATATGACGGGAAGCCTCTTAATCCAGCCTGTCGGTAAGGACAGAATCTGTACAGATGACCCGCTTCCCCACAATGAAAACACAGAGGCCTGCGCTCGTGATCACGCCAGACGTCACTTTTCCTGGGCCTACGCTCCACATAGTGATGTGTGCTACGTGCTCCTGGGGGCAGATAGGTAGCTGTCGGTTCCCGTGGACGAGGTGCGCTGCGTGCCGCAGGTGGGAGAGGAGTCGTTGCCATCGCAACTGCTGCATTGCTGTGTACCGTGGGTTGTCTGACAACCTCAGAGTATGTTCGGATAGGTCGAACCGGCTGCAGCTCACGCTCTGGCTCTCGTATCACCTGCCTCAGTTCGTCACGAACAACGTCCGTAACAGATAGTGCAGTTGAAGTCTGGGGCATATGCAGTCTGCTCAGTTCTTCTCTGATAACTGATCTAATTAGCTCTCGCAGGGCTTCAACGTCGTTTCGCACGCCTCCGGGAAATACCTGTGCAGATGCGCAGTTAAGATTCCGGTTGTACTGCCGAGCCCGCTGTTCCAGTGTTTTTTCGATGGCCGTCGCTTCCGAGTAAAACTCAGCAACCGTGCTTGGAGGGTTGCGGACGAGAACGGCGAAAAGCTCTTGCTTCACTCCGCGCATTAAATGGCGCACCTTCTTATCCTCAGCCATGTTGTAATCCGCACGCTTGAACAGGCGGACCATGTCCTCAATGTACATAGCAGCACTCTCGTTTGTTAGCTGGTTTCTCGATTGAAGAGCTGCCTCCGCCTTTTCTTTCCTGTCTATGTTCGCGAACGTAGCCACCGCTTGTCGTCGAAATACCTCCCAGGTAGACAACGAGGTTTCATGGTTCTCAAACCATGTCTTCGCGAAGTCTTCCAGGGCGAAGTATACGCGACGGAGCTTCTCTCTTTCGTCCCATCCATTCAAGCTCGCTACTCTCTCGAACAGGTCCAACCAATCTTCAACATCCTCGTACGAGTCGCCGTGGAAAACTGGCGGCTGGTGCGGTTGGCTAATGAACACTTGTGCCGGTGTTACCTGGCTAGTCATAGTGGTGGCATCCATCGTTTGAATTCCCCTTGGTATGAAGTGAAGAGGACCGAACTCAGGTGAGTCACCTCGAAGACGGCGACTTGCCCTCTGGTGTACAGGAGTCACTTCCACGGGGTTGATACGCTGGTCGTCGGGGCTACGCTGTCTTGAGCTCGTGGGGCTTCGATTCATACCCAGCACCTCCACCAGAAATGTAGCGATGCTGACGCCGACAGGTTAAAAAAACAAGCGACTTTATTAGGGTGAACTTGTGCCCACGATTCTAAAAACTATGGTCGTCAAGTTCGAGTAGCCGAGTGGCACAGATCTGACTAACTTCCTCTTCCTCGTTGTTGAACGTCCGAACGCGTGGCGCATGCCAGCCGAGCCGGGTCTTGCTGGTGCTGGTGACGATGATTGTGGCGGGCTACTTGAATGTGGCGAACCTGTCGCAGCAATATATATATATATATATATATATATATATATATATATATATATATGTATGATTCTCGGTGTCAATCCTCTAATTATAATTCGTATACAGCCTAAAATTGTGGATTCAATTTTCCTTCAATATATTGCATCGCGTTATTTGAAATGAAGGGCCAATGGTTTTTTGAACGAATCTTACATAAATTTGCAAAGAGAAAACCTATATATGTTCGTCGGATGATTGTTGGTTTTTTCCAGTCACAATAAATGCATCGCAGAGTGTACGGTGGCATATATTGCAGAATTCAGTCGCAATTCGTATTGTTCACATTGATGCCACTGACTAGTATACAGGGTTTGCGTTTGTACTCTGTTTCACAATCGTAATGCTACGCACACACGTATGTTTCGCTTTTGAGGAGGAAATGCGGCAGACTTCCAGAGTTGGCTCTGACTCAAGCTCTTACGAATGCTCCTGTAGGGTTTCTCGTTGAAGACAAACTGCCAGGCACGACACCTTCCACATCCCTCTTCACAAATGCTTCAGGATTGTGACAGCCAGGCTTTTTGATTTCTGCAACAGTGTCCTTATTTATTATGCCATTTTATTTTTAGTTACATGTTTCCGGAGTGCACAGAACTTTTATCTGAGACTTTGTTCGCCTACATACACACACGTTCCGACTAAAGAATGAATGAATGAATGAATGAATAAACTTTATTTGATGTCCGACAGTTTGTGTCCGGGCCGTTGCCGGTGTCCGGGCCGCAACGGTGTCCGGGCCGTTGCCCCTCTATGTCCCGAGACGGAATCTGGCAATACCAAGCTGACGCGCTTTCGCGAAATTTTGGCTTAATACCGGGCTTCGCGCCGCCTCTACCCGGACCCCGCACGCGGTTAGGAGAAAGCGGACAAACGACTGCTACGCCGCCTGCAGACGAACACCTTTATCGGTCCGGCGGTCGCCAGGAACTTTTTACCGGAAATCAATGGCACCTGCTCAGCCTGTCATGTCCTCGCCGACACATATCCCGTCGTAGCATCGTGCCCAGTTAATCCCGTCCCTTTCTCGTCCCCTTTTCCTATCCCAACTAGAGAGGCTTGAGAGGAGCACCTGCTCGGCTGCTCTACCTTGGCTGCGCAACGCTCCTTGGTGGAGCGCGCACGGACAGCTTCCAGCTCCACTGGCGTCCCGGAATAGGGTCTGGCCCCTCTAGCACGCCGATGGGCCACGTCGGCACTCTCTTGTAGACTTTTTCTGAAATAAATGTTCTTTACCACCACCACCACCGCCCCGCTCTCTGAGGTGGAGGCGGCCACTGAATCGGTCGTGGCTCGTTAAGTGAGATCAAGAGCCACGGTGTGGGCAGGCTGGTTGCCTGCGAGCGGCTCGCCGGGGTCCACAAAAAGAAGACAGCCCCTTTTCAGTTTTGAGATACAAAGACGACGACACCAGGGTGATCGCTCCTCGAAGACCGCCACCGTTCTTGTTGCTATAATTTGACCGAAGTATCCAGGTCACCAGACATGAGATGCGACCATGCGTGAAGCCACGGACGGCAGCTTGTGAGGCGCTGATCACGACCGCAGCCTCCGATGCTTGTACTAGTGCAAGAATAATCACTGCCTTTTCGGCCACCTCTTTGTGTTCCGTACGCACCGTGGCGCTCGCGATGCACTTGCCCGTGTGATACACAAAGGCGATCACGTAATCACGCCTTCCCTCTGGGTATCGCGTGGCATCCAAGTACACCCTCTCGTCACTGTTGCCATACATTCTTTGGAGGTCACTCGCTCTTTTGTTGCGGCGCCTGACATGGTGTGTCGGATGTGCGTTCCTGGGGGGCGGTGTGACGATGAGACGATCGGTGATCGTGAGATTGGAGGATGCGCCTGTTCGCCTTAGACTTGGAAACTCACTAGTATTTTGCGATGTTGCGCGCCTCGATCAGTTCTCCCACGGTGTTGTGCAGGCCCGATTCGGAGGACACGTTGGTGCTCGCGTTGACAGGTATGCCAACCACCCTCTTGAACTCCTTGCGAATCATGCAATCGACCTTGTTCCGTTGATACGCCACCTACTTTAGGTAAGCGATTACGAACGTTATGCGACTTATCGCGTACGCTTGTACGAGGTCGACGCGCAACTTTCCCGCATACCACTGCGTATGTTTGTTATGTGGCACAAGAGTCCAATCGTGTCGTCTACCGAACGTTTTAGACCATGTAACAACCTGCCAACATGCCACGCTCATGATGCACTTGTGGTTGTTTTGCTAGCTTCACATATACCAAATTTGGTGTTACGTGACGCGAACGATTGACGAAGGCAAATCACACGTCCAAACAAGGTAATCATGACACGCGTGTTACCGAACATCATGACTACTTGCCACACTCATGATGCACTCATCGCCATTTCGCGAGCTCCGTATAAAGCAGTGTTGATATTACGTGGCACGAACGGACCACGAAGCTATATGACGCGTCCAAACATGATAATCATGGCGTGCGTGTGATGTTAAACATCACAACCTGGTACACTCATAGCATGCTAGCGGTCATTTCGCTAGCTCCTTATATACCAGAATTGGTCTCACGTGAAGTGGATAGAAGGCGAAGGTAAATGACACATCTAAACGTGAATAGCTTGATATGGAAGTTATGTATGGCATAATTGATGTTGGCCTCGTAACGTTGCGTTGATTTTAAAGTGATATATTGAAGTTACTTGTGCACGCTTTGCATATACCATTGATTACAACTGCCTGTGGGGTATGCCAATTTTTTCTCAGTGATATCACTGACTTTGCGAAGTCGGCGCATTTTCACGAGATGCAAAATCTTGTGCTGACCAGGGCAGCCGCATTCACGTTAATCCAGAGTCACCAGATACACGAAAAAAGCGGTTACTAAACGCTGCGACAGAATTCTCGGACTGCTTCTCCAGAGCATCGAAAGTTCAGTGCACTGCCGTTAACAAACACCTTATTGTAACCGACTCCTCGGTGCAACCTCTTCGCCAACATTCATACCGTGGGCCTCCAAAAGAAACATACGTGATTAAACGTGAAATTCAAGAAATGCTGTGTTATGACGTCATTCAGCCCTCGACAAGTCCGTGGGCGTCGTCTGTTGTCGTAGTAAAGCAAAAAAAAAACCCAACACACTACGCTTCTGCGTCGATGACCAACGGCTCAGCGAAGCACAAAAATCGACGTTTATCTTCTACTACGAATTGATGGCGCCTTGGGCTATTCGCGCCATGCCCAGTTTCTTACGTCGTTAGATCTCAAACCAAAGTGCGGCGAAAACGTCAGGCCTGCGTGGAAGGTGCAGCAAAGTCACTGCGAAAGCTAGAAAAGCAGCCTTTCGAAGCCTTTTTTAACACTCATTGGGTAACTACTGCAAGCGCAGGCGCTTAATGCCCACTAAGTCATTATTAATAAATTATTTGGGTAGGATGCTGGTGCTCGCTGTGCTATTTTTTGTCATTCTTCTAAGAAGCGCGGTATCTAAACACTTGCAAAGTATTTTGTGCCAATTGTTCATGCAGTGGCTCACGACAATGAGGAATTATGGCTGAACTAGGTATGCGCCACAGTTAATAAGCGAACAACAGCAAGCTTCTGTGATGGGGTGGAGCATTAGACGGCCCACTCGTTACGCTATTCGCATTGTGCGATGAATGGTTGCCCTTCCACTGCTTTAAAACGCTTTATGAGTTGTATTAACACGATTTCTTTCCCGACATCAAGCCTGCGTAAGGCAAGCACCGGTGTGGCTCAGTGGCAGAATACCACACTGACACCCAGTGCGCCCAGGTTCGAGCCCCACTGGAAGCAGCAGAGGGTGCTAAAAATCTCTGAGTTTGGACAGGCCGCCATTGTAACATGAACTTGACAACGTTTAATTCTAGAACCTTATGTAGCGCGGCAAGTCTTTCTGTATTATTAGGGCTAGAGAGTGTTGAAGGGAATATAATAGGACTCAGTAAGGTTAGGAGGACAGATGAGGCACATACAGTGCTACAAAATAGGCACGTCCTTTGCTATCGTGGTTTGGCTGCCAGAAGAAACTCGGCATGGGGTTCCTTATCCACAGGAATATAGCTGGTAACACAGAGGAATAATATAGCATTAATGAAATGGTGGTAAGTGTGGCAATACACTCAATGAGAGATATGAGATGAAGGTTGTACAGGCTTATGCGCCTACATCCAGCCATGATGACGTGCTAGTTGAAAGCTTCTATGATAACGTAGAATTGGTAATGAGTAAAGTAAAAAGAAAATATACTATACTTATGGGCGACTTCAAGTCCAAGGTAGGGAAGAAGCAAGCTCGTGACTACGCAGTAAGAAATTGTGGCATCGGTAGTTGCAATTGCAAAGGGGAGTTCTTAGTAGAATTCGCCAAATGCAATAATTTACGAATTAAGAATACTTTCTCCCGAAAACGAGGCAATAGGTTGACATAAATGAGCTCTATGGGGAAGGTAAAAACGAAATAGGCTTTATGCGGAGTGCGCACGCAGGCATCGTGTAGGATGTCAAAGTGCTTAGAAAGGTACAATGCAGTGGCCTTAGAATGGTAAGGTTTCATATTCGCCTAGACTTGAAGAAGGAATGACCGACACTGATATGCAAAAAGACAATCAATGGGTTTGCATTAAGAGAGAAAGTACAAGAATTTAGACACTCGGCTCTTATCGAGGATACCAGCCTTAGCGTTGCCACAATGAATGATATTCTGACGAGTATCAGTGCATAGTTCGCAGTAGAAGTTGGAAGTACGTTGGTTGGACAGGACACTGGTAAGCTGGCCCAGGAGACTAAGAATCTCATTAAGAAACGTCAAAGCATAAAAGCCCCAAACACGCCAAAATAGAACTGTTAGAGCTTTCGAAGTTGATTATTAGGTTCAAGGAATGGAGAGAGTTGAACATGCTCTAAGGAAGCGTCAAAGCGTTAAAGAGCAAACTAGGCAGAAACAAGAGGTATGCACTAAGGGGGAAGGAACGCAAAGTAGCTACCGATATAGACAGGATATTTTAAATGGCGGAGACGTTTTACACAGATTTCTACAATAGACGAAACAACCATGACGATAATGTAAGAACTCGTGGCAATTCAGAAGACATCCCGCCACTAATGACACAAGTCAGAAAAATCTTCGAGGGAATGCAAAGAGGGAAAGCTGCTGGTGAGTAGCTGCTGAAAGACGGAGGACAGATTGTGTTAGAAAAAAAACTAGCCACCCTGCTTACGAAGTGTCTCCTGACGGGGAGGGTACCAGAATCTCGAAAAAGTGCTAAAATGACCCCAATACATAAGAAAGGAGATGAGAAGGACTTGAAGAATTTAAGGGCGATCAGCTTGCTTTTCGTCGTATACAAGCTATTTACAAATGTAATTGCTAACACAACTAAGACAACGTTAGAATTCAATCAACCAAAGAAACAAGCTTGATTTCGAACAGGCTACTCAACAATCGACCACATCCATACTATCAATCAAGTAATAGAGAAAGGCTTAGAATACATTAAACTACTATAAGTAGCCTTCATAGATTATGAGAAGGCAGTTGATTCAGGAGAAATATGGGCAGTTATTCAGACACTGCAGAATGAGACGTAAATAAAGCCTATATAAATATTCTAGCAGAAATATACAGAGGATCAACTGCCATTATAGCCCTATATAAATATTCTAGCAGAAATATACAGAGGATCAACTGCCATTATAGTGCTCCATAAAGAAAGCGACAGAATACCAATGGGGAAGGGCGTATAGCAAGGAAATACAATATCGCCAATGCTATTTACCGTGTGCACAGAAAGTGTTTAGGGGCTTAGAATGGGAGGAGTATGGGATAAGAGGTAAAGAAGACTACCTAAGTCACCTGCGCTTCACTGATAAAACTGCTTTGCTGAGTAACTCAGCGAAGGAATCGCAGCTCATGATTACCGAATTTGACAAGGAGAGCAGAAAAGTAGGTGTTAAAATAGGTTTGCAAAAAGCAAAAGCAAGGTGCAACAACCTCGGGAGAGAACAGCGCTTCCAGATAGGTAATACTGCACTTGAAGTTGTAAAAGACTATATGTATATGTCTACCTAAGACAAGTAACAACCTAGGAGCCTAAGCCCGAGATTGAAGTAACTTGAATAATAGGATTGAAGTGGAGCAGACTCGGCAAGCACTCACGAATAGTGACTGGTAGATTGCCACCGCCCTTCAAAAGAGAGGCATATAACAGCTGCATTTTGCCGGTACTTATCTATGAGGAAAAAACCTGGAGGCTTACAGAGAGGGTTTAGTCGAACTTGAGGACGATGCAACGAGCGATGGAAAAAAATGATAGGTGCAACCTTAAAAGTCAAGGAGAGACTAAAGTGGGTCAGGGAATAAACTGGTGCTCACGATATCATAGTTGAAATCAAGAAGAGGAAATCGACATGGGCCGGGCAAGTAGCGCATAGGCAGGATAACTTCTGTTCATGAAGGATAACTGACGGGATTCCCAGAGAAGGCAAGCGGGTTAGGGGGTGACAGAAAGCTAGAAGGGCAGATGAGACTAGGAAGTGTACGGGTGCAGAGTAGCACTAGCAAGAGCAGGACCAGTTGATTGGCGCATCATGGAACAGGCCTTTGTCCTGCAGTGGACGTTGTCAGGCTGATGAAGATGATGATGATTATCCTCATATCAGTGTCACCTTGAGTACTAAAAGGGGCCATTGGATGCGAACGCTTAGGACTTGATCCGTTCACTTCTACTGGAACCAGCGCACCACGATGAAGATAGTCCCGCAAAATATGTGCTGCATGCAGAAGAATTGCCAGATTTAGATTTTTACGCGCCGCAGTTGGCGGACAGCCCGAACAATCACACTCTCGAGAGGCAGCTCAACACTTAGATTCTGTGCGGCTGGCCTAAACAACTCGGGCAGGAGCAACAGGGCTTCCTGCCGTACTTCACCTGTAGACACGAACTCACTGTGAGTAATGGACTAATTTACTTGGGCCATAGGGTGATCCTGCCTGAAGCAGTGCGGTCAAATATGCTTCAACTGCTCCATGAGACTTATCCCGGCACGACGGTTATGAAGCACCTAGCACACTAATTTTTTGGTACCCCAGATTACACCACGACATTAAATAGTTGTTGCAGAGCTAGCAGCCATGTGTTGAGAATTGGTCCATGCCAGCAAAGCAGGCCCTTATCGGCTGGCCGAAAATCAACAAACGTTGGTCACGCTTGCACATAGACTACACTGAGTCCGTGAGAGGGGACATTATCTTGGTCGTGGTGAGTGCGAAAACAAAATGGTTTAAAGCAGTACACCTCAAAACAGTTAGTGCAGAAAGCACAATTGAAGTACTGTGTGAGAATTTCACTGGTTTTCACTCTCTTCAAACTGTCGTATCCGACAATGGGCCACAATTTCAGAGCTTAGTTAATAAAAAGATTTTCGAACATGATCAGGCACGTCAATTACAACTCCGCCTCATGCTAACCTCAGTCAAACGGATTGGCAAAGCATGCTGTGAGCACTAATAAAACAGGCACAAATCAAAACAAAATGGGGAGTTTGCTCAGTAAAATGGACATCTTATTACTATGTTACGAGACAACACCGAATCAAGGTGGCCAATCGTCCGCTGAGATGATGCTCGATTTTCAGCCAAGGAGCCGCCTAAGCGCTCATTTTCCAGAGAGGGTGGAGTGGGACCCTGTGGCGAAGATATCCCCAGCGCTGATGCTTGTCTTTCCGCATGGAACGCCTGTGTGGGCAAGCCGGTACTATCGAGCCAGCGGGAGACGGCTCTCTAGCAGACACGATTGCGGCATCAAGAGGCAGGTGCTTGGTCCAGGTGCACACCACCGGAGGAATGCAGTGTCGTCACATGAAACAACTGCGACCACGACACAATGATGGCAAATCAGTAGCTCTAGGCAATTCAATCTTCTGAGCAACAACCCTGACCACGTGATCCACTTTCACCGGACGAACCTCCGGTAGGCGACAACATCAAGTCAGCAGACTTATCGTTGGGCACATCGCGGTCTCCCGTTGAGTCAGGTTCAGGGGCACAGACAACGTCTGAATTTTACAGGCGTTCTAGGCGCATAAAAAGGCAGTCTGACAGACTTGGCTCCGTTTGAGGGACTGGGCTTCGTTTAGGTGCCATATCACGGCATCAATAGCGCTGACTCGGCACCAACGTATGTGCATGCATGCGCGAAGACATATAGCAACGCTATCTGGAATAAACAATTCGTGTTCGGATGCTTACGAAGTCTGTTACTGCTACGGTGCGATGTAGCAGTAGGCATTCCGAACAGTCTAGGAAGGTTTCCTCGATATTTCCCGCGAAATTCGCACAAAACTCCATGAGAAGCAGAGCGCGTAACTTGCTTACAACAGGATTCAGGTTATAAAGTTTCGGGTTTGATCTGCGGAGCGCCTGCCCGTGTGGCAGAGCCGATTGTTGCTTCGCCGCGTTTGCAACAGATGATAAGACTCACTTTTCAATACAGCAGAATGCTCTGAGCTTGCTGTGCTTTTGTATATACGATTGGTCATTTCGAGTGGTCAGTTACCACCACACGCTTTGTTGGCTTGCCGATCTACGACATCTATCAGGCCGCCTTGGCCGCTGGAGCCTCCGGCTTCAAAAGTACGGCATAACTGTGATCCACCGATTAGGACGTAAGCATACGATTGCTGACTGCTTATCACGTGCTCCTGTTTCCCCGACCTGCTCCAACACCGAATAAGATTTACCGTTTCTTGGCGTCGTCAATGTGGTACATATGACTGAACTTGAACGTGAAGACACTGAGCTAGTTCCTGTCATTCAGTATCTTCGAAGAGAAGACGTTATTTTCACACGCCCGCTCTCGCGTCTATTAACGTCGTTTTGCCAGCGGTACAATTTCTTGTACAACAGAAATTTTGAAAACAGCCAGGAAACTTTTCTTCTCTCCGCTCCAACGGCCCTGCGTGAGGAAATTTCATAGCCATGCAACGACAAACCTTCCGCCCGTCACTTGGGCTTTCGAGGATACTAGCGAGCATACGACAAAAGTGCTACTGGCCACAGCTGTATTCGTCCATATAGCACTACGCTCGAACGTGCCGTGACTGTCAGAGGCGTTAGGTTCCATCCGTGAAGCCCGCCGTTTATCTTCCGCCTTTAGATCCACCTCTAGCACCATTTCAGCTAGTAGAGATGGATCTTCTTGGTTTATTTCCTACGTCACCTTCAGAAAGTAAATAGATGATTGTCGCGACTAACTACCTAACTCGCTATGCGGAAATCCAAGCTGTGCCTACGGAAACTGCTGTTGAAACCACCAGATCTTTCGCCCATGACATTATTTTGCGTCATGGCGTAGCTGCTGTTCTCATGACTGATTGCAGAGCCAGCATTTACTGCAGAGTTCCTGCAGCAAGTGACCAAGTTGACGCATAGAAACAACCAATAACACCAGCTTCTCATCCGCAAACCAACTGCTTGATGAAGCAGTTAAACAAAACACTACCTTACGAGCTAAGTATGTTGATGTAGAGCACAGAACGTGAGAAGAAATTTTGCCGTACGTCACATTTGCTTTTATACCGCTGTGAAAGAGTTCACAGAGCTAACACGATTTGAGTCTCTTTATGGAGGTCCCGTCTCAACATTGTTAGATGCGATTCTCTTAGTAGACCAAGACACAAGCACAAATGACAGCATTGACGACTTCGTTCGGAAAGCTAAGGAAGCGCGCCAGCTTGCACTGAGTTGCATTCAGACGCGACAAAATACCGACGCTCGCCGTTACAACCAACATCGAAGCAACGTCCACTACCAACCAGGTGGTTATGTAAGGGTGTGGACACCTATACGACATCGTGGGCTTTCGGAGAAGCTATTGCAACGCTACAATGGCCCTTGAGAAGTCGATGATGATAATAATGAGGAATAACCCCGGAAAAATGGCGAAAACCACCACAAGGAATCGGTCGCAAAGTGTGCGCCAGTAGAACTTGTTAAACAGAATTAAGAAATAATCAGTAAGAGAAAGACAGTGCAGAAAAAGAGATAAACAGAAACAAAATTATTGTGATAATGTTTCTGTCTCTTAATGCGGTGCTACTTAAAGCTAACCAATGAACTCAATAATTGATATAGTTAAGGTGAATGAGTAAATGAAAGATAATGTGCGTAGCCACACTGCGGTGGTCTAGTAACTGAGGTAGTCGCCTACCGGCCCGCAAATCACAGGATCAAATTCTATCTGCGGCGGCTGCATTTTCGATGGAGGCGAAAGTGGTGTAGGTCCGTGTGCTCAGATTTGGGCGCACGTTAAAGAGCCCCAGGTGGTCGAAGTTTCCGGAGCCCTTGACTACGACGTCTCTCTTAATAATATGGTGCTTTCAGGACGTCGAACCCCACTTATCAGTCAACGAAATATAGTGTTTTAGATGTACTGATAGTATTAACAGGGCGTTCTCTTTGATACTTTTTAATAATAAAATATAGCATCGTGACTGACCCAGCTGCTGTGCCCTAGTGCCGACGCCCCTAGGGAGAGCAATGCCGATGTAAAACGCTCAAAGGCCACTTTCATGAAATTTTACTATTAGGAATGTTTGCCTTACAATCCGATATTTTGGACACTAAATTAAAAAGTGTTTGTTTCTGTTTCACTACAAAAGTTACATGGGAAGGGGGGGAAGAAACGAATTCAGGCTTGTGTAAAAAAATTACGATAGTAGTCTGCATTCCAATTTTGTTAACGTGACTTCAAATTGTCTTGTGCTGCACCAAGAGCTATTCCACCGATACCTAAGGTGCCGGGAACTTGTGCGCTGTCTCAGTGACGTGAATTACTAAGTAGTGCCCCACAGCTCTGATACCAGTTTAAGATGACGACGCCCGCGTGCTGCGGTAGTCCACGTAGTATACGGATGAAACAGTACCCCGCCCGTGAGTGATTAACACTTCAAACATTTTAAAGATATTTAACATCAAGTGGTTAGATCTTTCCCGTGACGAGCTTGGCACCATAGCCATTTACTGGCACGTTAGTCAACCGACAGGGACGGTTGCTCTTGAGAGGCGACAATTAACGCAAGGTAGACGGGCAATTGTAGTGGCCAGCCTCTCGAAGGAGGACAAAGAAGTAGTTCAGCCTGGGCATGCTCTGGTATATTTTCTCTTTGTGTCGACACTAAACGCCTGGTTTGTATCCACGCCCCTGTGTCCCTGTGACAATATATCATTGTCATGCTTCTCTTATAAGCGTTTTGAACAAAACAATTGATCTCAGTTTGCGACCGATGATTGTTTTGTACCAATTATGTTAAAATCAAGTGTTAGAGAAATATTTCACCAAGCTAATGAAGTAATGGTTTTAAAAGTCATTTGGGACCATTTCCTACTACCTTAATTAACTATTCAGCTTTATTTCGGGTTGTGAGGGCGCTAGCACAATCTACAGTTGAAGTGCAAGGATCATATTTTGAGACGTTCTGTTCCTCGGCATGTGCAACTGAGCATAAGCGGAGCACATGAGTCTGTCTCCCTCCCCAGCTCCAGCCTAATCAGTGTCCCCGTGCACTATCAAACCACAGCAAGACGACTTTGTACGTCCTCCCACACACACACACACACACACACACACACACACACACACACACACACACACACACACACACACACACACACACACACACACACACACACACACACACACGCACACACACACACACACACACACACACACACACACACACACACACACACACACACACACAAACACACACGCACGCACGCACGCACGCACACACACACACACACAAATCCTGCGGACTCACGTGGTTCCATATGGTTTTCTACGGTCCACGGTTTCATATTATTTTCTGTATTATTTCTGTATTTTCTGATAATGATTTTTAGTAGTCGTGACCAGTAATAAAAAGGGAAAAAAGTACTACCTTAAACTGATTCATTCGATACTCTGGAACAAAAATAGTCAAGAGGTAACAGAGCAAGAAAACGCCATGCACCTCGGCAAGCCTCGACGAAGAACACCTTGGGCTTTCCCTGAAGTGCCGGGAAACCTTCATTGTCAAACAGGGAGATGATTTAGTCCTCCAAGTGAAGCGGCAGAAGATCCGTGCCAAAGATCACGTTCTCTGCGCCGTGTGACATCAGGATGACTACGTGCAGTCAGCTGCCGCATGCTCTTTGAGTTCGGCTGTCTGCTGCAACTTGGTTTTCATATCCTGGGAAAATAAAGACCTTATAGTATCATTCTGTACACGGTTTTAACTGCAGGGCAATATATGACATGATTAGGTCGCTGAAGAATCTAGCTACACAATTCCGCAGCAATAAGTGAATGGTCTCGAGAGAGTGTGTATCGACTTCTCACCTCTCTCCAAGCTACCCACATGTGTGGTGTTTTATACAGCTTCGCTGCACACTCGCTTTCGCGTGATGCAATGGCAGCCATTTTTTTTTCACTGAGAGAAGAATGAATCGCCAACTGTGACGCCAAAATGCGCCTGCCCAACCCTAGATGTCCGTTCTAAGGCTATCCCGCACGGGTTTCTTTTATGACAGACACCACAATTCCTTCGTGGACACATATTCAAAGACGTTGGGTATTTTCTGGGCTACTTCTATCCAATTTCCACTGACGGTGTTCCAGAAAAAAATGAAAATGTTCACAAGTTTTGAGGCAAGCGTTTAACTAGCGTTTGAAGTTGGAAGAGTTGCCAAAGAATCATTGCTTAACGAGCTGCATAGCAAGAGATGACTTTACAAAAAGCGGAATAGACATAGAGAATTGAACGTGGACATGGAAATATTTACTGGAAGTACGCAGTAATAAAATAGGGCTCAGGAACGACCACGTGCCGCCGTTAAAAGATAAAAGCGTAAAAATGTTTCGAATAGATTTCGAAGAAGGCCTCGCAGTTTACTGTATCATGTAGACAGCAGCAATGTTACTCTTTGCTAGACAGACTGCTAAAAGATTGACCCTTGCCTTGTTATGAAAGATCTGTTATTATCTTGTCGCCTGTGTTTAGCATTTTCTTGGTGACTGTTGCCCCATTATCACAGATGAGCTCACAACCATACTACCGGTAGTGTGCTACCAAATGTAGGCCTGGGTTGTTGGAAACCAATCGCTCATAGTCCTATTGTTTCCGCTCTTTCCGATGGCCCCCTTATTAGTTGTTGCACTAGGTAGGTATTTAAATTTTTCGATACAGTACAACAGAGGGTTTCCAATTTGGAACTCCATAATTGTTAGAGATATTCTCTGTTAACCTTGATTTTTGCTTCTTCCCAATCTAGAGCGGTCAAGTACTTCTTCAGAGCATGCAGGGTTCCACGTTGCAGATTGATGTGGTTCGGCTGATTGGTGTGGTTCTATAATATTCAAATTACCGCAAAGTAGAGTGGAATAAGCAGATACTTACAATGCTTACTCGTAACCGACAATTTTCTCAAGAAAACACTAAAATAATACATAAAAAGTGACACAGATCAACTGCGCAATCGCCACCACGTGTGAATTTTGTCAAAACCACAAAAACGAGAAAACTGAAAAGAACAAGCAACATGAACGGTAAACACTTTTAACACCGGTCATACAGCAACAAAGTGCTACAGAAATAAAAAAAAACACATACACAGAAAAGGTCAAGAGCACCAGTGTTGTACCCCACCTCCAAAAAACTGATTTCGGTTCGCGACAACACTACTGATGAAGAGTTGCTGCAATACTTTCCAGTGTTCTTAATAAAAACTTCTTTCATAACTTCTCACGCCACGTCATGCCTGTGCCTAGAAACAAGTGTAGTTTTATCATTAAAAAGCTAGCTCTTGCTATTGTTACAGCGAGCCGCTAAGTGGTACACATAATTCGCACTGAAAATAATTTTATGCATTTTAAAGCGGGTCTTTGAGTAGTGGCCCATTTGTTCTATATAAACTAACCCAGTCATCACTGAGATATTGTAGAAAACACTCAAGCACATACACAAACTGAATATGACGTTTCGTGCTACGCTCGAATTTTCGTGAGGTAAGGATATGGTCTCTCTGACATTCAATGAAATTATTTCTTTTTTTCATGATTCACATGCTCGCGAGTATGCTGGTTGGTTACCGCCACAATTGACACAGCAGGATGCGGCCTCGCAGCGTTCAGAAACGTGGTCCGTTGAAGCACATATGACACAAGTGAACTGACCTTTGCAAGTATGGGAGCTGTGACCGTACCTCTGGCACCTAAAGCATCTACGTCAGTTGGTACGTAGGGCCGGACTCTAAGTTTCGTATAACCTGTCTCAATGGTTTCTGGCAGTTCACTTGATTCAAAAGTTAATATTATGTGCTTGGTTGGATTTTCCGTGTTTTTCCTTCTTATTTATTTGCTGTACGTTGACAATATTTTGCTGTTTCCAGCCAGCAAGTAGCTCATGTTCAGAAAGGTTCAGGATATCTTCATCTGAGACGACACCATGAACGGTGTTCAGGGCCCATGTGGGGCGACTGTGACAGGGATGTTCCCGAATGAAGTCAAGTTGGAAAGCTTCTCATACTGCGTCCTGTATTTGAGCTCAAGGCCTAAATCGCCACTTGCCATCTTAGCCGCTTTGTAACCTGGTCTTAGTTTTTCAGTGAGGCTTTTCGCCACCAGAAATGTTGAGATGGTTTTGGCTTTTTCGTTTGATTTCTCGCTGCGCACAACGTGTTATTTTAGAAAACGTTTGGACATCTTTGACAATAAGGCAAGGCTGCTTCGGTGCGTACCCTTTTCAGGGTACGATCAAGTGTGGGAAAGGATGTCCTTAATATAGCAAGTGTTTCTGTTTCGGCAGTGGTGCCAGCCATCCACCACCGAACCCTACAAGGGGACGTGACACGAAATGTGCGATGACAAGCCTGCCACGTTCAGCTGTACACCACGGCTATAACCAAATATAGTAAGCCAAGACTGGTGAGCCACACAGGGTTAACTCTAGCCACCAAGAAGTTTTGAAGTAAACGAAAGAGAGTAGAAGACAGGACAGGTAGAAAGTGAGAGATAAAGACGAAGATGTAGGGAGAGGTAGATAGGAAAAGACGATTGCCAATTTCCCCTGTGGGTGAGTCCAGGGGTGCCGTGCCATCTACGTGAAGCCGGGGCCAAAGGGGTGTGTTGCCTCTGCTGAGGGGCCTTAAAGGACCAATCACCCGGCGTCGGCTAAACCCTGCAGGATCCCCTTTCCCCCGAATACGGCTCAGACACGAAAGGCTAGGCTTGGGAGGAGGTCGAAGCCTCCCCGTTAGCTCGGGTCCATGGGGTCACTACGTACCAAACGCCTACTTGCGCAGACGCCCCTGCCGGGGCTAACCTTAAACAACTGTACCGATGCTTCGGAATTGTGAGCTCGAAACAGGTCGACAGCGTTGACAGCCAATAGTCGCTTCTGAAGATAGCCAGAAACTGCATATTGCCATGTTCCACGTTAAGCACACAATGGCACGCCTTCTTTGCGAGTTTTAATAAAAACGAAGATTTCCAAGTAAAGACATTTTGCCTTCTTCACGTCATGAGCAGATCTGGGGAGGCAAACTTCATCTAGAAGCGCTAAGGAAGTTGCGTTAACGTATGTTTTTCTTTAAGCAAGGTCCGCATAAAACTGTTTGGTTACGCCTTGTCTCCGAAAAGACCCTCGGGTAGCACACCGAAAAGCATTCTTTGTCCGAAGTCAACATTCCGTGCTGGTGAGAAGTGGCAAAATTAAAAAAGGGAGCGGAGCCGTCTTTGTTTGCGAAGCTTACAAGAAGAACGACCCAGAACAGCACCACACTATTCGATAAACCCAATCTTTCGGCCCCCAGGAATGAACTGAGAAAGAGTCTTAGCAGTACATACTTTTTGGACATTTGTCTGCGTGGCGTGAAAGCAAAACTTGCGATGCATTTGAAGTTGCTTACGGCACATGAGCTCAGGTGCGGTACAGTTCAACACTATCGCTTCCATTTCAACATTCTTGGTCTTCTAGGCAGATGGGAAAATATGATTATTTATGTTCCTTTAAGTATACTTGTCAGTTTATAGTAGGTGTTGTGAGTGTATACTTTTGGTTGTTTAGGTTTCGCTGCTTTGAATATTGTGAATATTGCCCTGCCTTGTCTCGCTCATTCCTTACCTTAATTTTATAGCTTTTTTGTGGAGCCAGGATGCTAGGGAGTCTTTTCAGATATCGGCCTAAGTATTCACTTTGATTTAGGTGATCTTTCTCAGCTTGGTGGTTTTGACTGCTGCCATTTTTCATGAGCCGAATGCCTTTTTGTAGTCTTCATAACAGTACGACGGAAAAAAGCGGAGCTAGCACACCGTAGGGGATCACTCCACACATATCGCACACCTTCGGTTCTTTAACGCACACGCAAGTCTGAGCACATTGTCCTTTGGCACATTCTCTCCAAAAAAAATTGCAGCCGCCCCACTGTACAAGCTAGTAAAGCCGCTGACCTACGAGTTTATTTTAGCATCGCAAAATCAACATCCATAGACATATCGTTAGAAATATTAGAAAAAATGTTCTCACGTAAATGAATGACATATTCAGAAAAATTTTCAAAACTTTTCGGGTAAACCTATCATAATTCAAGGAAACGGTATAAGCACGAAAAATACCGTCATATATCAACTTATAATCTTTCTCTCTATTCCACATATTGGAGCACGAGCATTTAACACACGTCATGATGCACTGATAATCTTCGGTGTATCTTTTGCCTCTTTTTGCGTTTTCCTGTTGAGAATATTTATTTATTTATTGAAAATACCTTACAGGCCAGAAGGCATTGAGTAAGGGGGGTTACAGTGAAAAATCGCATGTAAATTTCAAAAAAACGGTACAATGTCGGTTAGTAATAACAAAAAAAATTAACAAAGCAATAAGTCAGCAATACGTAAACATGGCGATGAAGTATATAAGAACACTCCGTAACATAAAAACCCTCGGAAAAGAAGTAAAAGAACGTCAAGATGAAATATTAAGGAAATGCGTCTGAACTTTTTGCCGAAACGTGTTGGGGTTGCTATCAGAGGCGATATCGTCGGGAAGATCATTCCACATGCGGATGGCTTGTGGTAGTGCGGATGTGTTGAACGCGTTCGTGTTTCCAAAAATGCGAGTGAAGCTGAGATGGTTATGTAATCTGCGTGACGTGTAGAGCGGGCGTTGAAGGTGCAACGACGATGTTTTGTTACTGTAGACGTACTTATGAAATAGGCATAACAAGGACACGTGACGACGAACATTTAATGCTTGGAGGGAATGATGGAGTTTAAGCTGAGTCACACTGGAATTGATGTCATAGTTTCTAGAAATGTAACGGGTGGCTCTGTTCTGGATTGTTTCCAGCATGTTAATTTGATACTGAGCGGAAGGGGACCAAACAGATGAGGCATATTCAAGTTGCGGGCGGACGAAAGTTAGGTAAGACATTTTGCGAATGTTAGTGGGACAACGACGAAGGTTTCGGCGTAAATACCCCAATGTTTTGGAGGCTTTTGCACAAACGTTAGTGATGTGATCAAACCAGGAAAGCCCTGGTGTAAGGTGGATGCCAAGATACTTGTAAGAAGTCGCCGTGGAGAGCCTGTCACATTGCATATGGTAAGTGAAGTTAGATATGACCTGCTTACGTCCAAAAGAAACAACTTTACACTTATTAGTATTCAACCTCATAAGCCAAGTGCTGCACCAGTTAGAAATAGTGTTCAGATCATCTTGAAGGATGGAGTGATCGTTAGGACAGTTTATAGGTCTGTAGAGCATGCAGTCATCAGCGAAGATTCTGATATGCGATGATATGTTAGTTGGGAGGTCGTTGATGTAGATAAGAAAAAGTAATGGGCCAAGAACGCTCCCCTGTGGGACGCCAGAAGAGACATACGAAGAGGGAGAGGAAGAATTATTAACGATTGTGAACTGCTTGCGAAGTGACAGAAAATTGCGTAGCCAAGATAAAGTGAGGGAGTCTAATCGGAGGGCAGATAATTTTGAAATAAGGCGACAATGGGCGACACGATCGAATGCTTTGGCGAAATCAAGAAATATGCAATCAGTCTGTAGGCCATTATTTATGTTGTAATGAATGTCTGTAGTGAATTCTAGTAACTGTGTTTCGCATGACATGCCCTTTCTGAATCCGTGCTGGTTTGAAAAGAAGAATTTGTTAGTCTCGAGGTGACTGTATACGTGGGAGGCGATTATGTGTTCGAGGAGTTTGCAACATATGCATGTGAGCGAGATTGGGCGATAATTTTTAGGTGAGTTCTTATCTCCGGATTTAAAAATGGGTACTACTTTGGCTATTTTCCAGTCGTCTGGAAGTTTTCCAGACGATAGCGACTGTCGAAAAATGTGGTATATTGTAATGCTAGATATGGAAACAGTATTTTTAATTACCTTAGAGTTGATATCATCTATACCAGCTGATGAGGATGGCTTAATCTGTTTAATTCGACACGCTATACCCTCCACCGTAATTTCAATAGGCTGCATGTATTGGAAGTTGTAATCAGGGATATGTGGTACGTCAGAAGAATCTTCTTGGCTAAATACAGATGAAAAAAAGGTATTAAAAGTAGTGGAGCACTCGTAGTCTGAAAGCGGAATGTTGTTTTCATTAAGTAATGACAACTGGTTGGAACCGTGGTCAGGGGATATGAGGCGCCAGAATTTTTTTGGATTATTTTGCAGAAGAGAAGGTAGGTCGTTGTGAAAATATTTTTCTTTGGCGTTGCATATTGCTTTACAGTAGTCAGTCAAGTACTGCTTGTATTTTTCCCAAGCGGAGGGCGTAGCACTGCGTTTGGCATTGCAGTACAGGCGTTTTTTCTTGTTTCTTTGCTTACGGAGGGATTTAGTGAACCAGGGATTAGATAGATCATTAGAAACAGTGATAACAGGGATATATTGGTTTATCAATGAAGACATCTTGTCTCTAAAAAGCACCCAGTTTTCATTTACAGACCTGTTGTAGAATGACGGAAAGAGGACATTGCTAAAAAATTCTTCGAGCTGTGCACTTATTTTGTCAAACTCTGCTTTGCTGTAGTCCCGAATTTTCTTTTTGGATATTCCTGCAAATGGTACAGGTAAGTCCAACGTTACCTCGATTAAATTGTGATCACTGAAGCCCTTTAGGCAAGAGACTGTCCTCACTGAATCAGGAGCATTAGTTAGTAATAGGTCTAACGTATTTAAACCACGGGTTGGTTGATCAATGACTTGCGAGAGGTTAAAGTCCAAGATTAAGTTAATGAATTCTGTGGAAAGGCAGCATGGTGATGAGAAGTTTGTCCAATCAATCAGCGGGAGGTTGAAGTCACCGAATAGGTAAACTACACCAGTAGGGCAAAGATCTTTGGCATTTTTGATGCTATGACGAAGATCACGTACAAATGTGTTATTATAATCAGGCGGACGGTAACAATTGCCAACCAGAATTTTAGCGTGTTTAGTCACACACATTATCCAAATTATTTCAATGGGTGAGTCAAGATTCAGTACATACGAAGAGATTGTATTTTTTACACCAAGAAGTACACCACCACCTCTCCTGTCGACGCGATCTTTGCGGTATATGTTATATCTTTCACTGCCAGCAAGAACTTCGTTATTTGTGATTGCAGGGTATAGCCAAGTTTCCGTGAGCACGAGTATATCTGAATTGTTGTCTTCCAGAAAAGAGCAGATTGTATCGCGCTTGGGTATTATGCTTCTAATGTTAGTAAATGATATCAGAAAAGAAGGGGTCGCCAAATGTGATTTAGGTTTCTGGTGGTGTTTAGGTGGACATGTTTTGGTTGCGAGCTATCTTTCTGATAGAATAACGGTTTTGCTGGCATGATCAAGTATGTAGGTTTTGCCATCCATGCGTAGCCTGTCAACTGAGAGCTTAAACGGTTTTCTTTGCGTTTTAGCGAATTCAATTAGGCTTTTTTGTGCCTGTCGCGTAGCTAGAGAAAAATCTTCTCCGATAGAATATTTTGACCCTTTTAGTTTTGGAGCTGACGCAAGAATTTGCTGATTATCTTTAAAGAAAGTCAGTTTGGCTATTATAGGTCTCTGTTTGCTGTCTCTGAATTTCCCCAGCCTGTGCACACGCTCGAATTGTGCGCCAGTCAAAGAAATGTTGAATTTTTCGGAGCAGAATTCGATTATTCTTTTTTCAGATGCTGCCCATCCCTCCTTAGGGTCATCTTCTATTCCAAAAAAAAGCAAGTTAGACCGCCTCTGTCTGTTTTCGGTATCGTTACACCTGGACGTAATCTCGGTCAAATGATCCGAAATTTGGTGCAGGGAGTTATTAGGCGTACCGGTACCAGTTGCCGAACGTGACGCGACAGATGATTCAAGCGCTAAAATGCGTTCAGTCAAACGAGCCACTTCGTTCGTAGAAGCCGTCAGTTTTTCAATGGTCTCGCTTAATTGCGCTGACAAGGCTGCATGCCCTTCCTCTAATTTCTGTATGGTTAACATAGCTGCGGCGAAAGCCTCAGACTAGATCTTGCTCATAGGCCCTGGGTTCGATTCAATATCACCCGACAGCATGAGCAGCATATCAAAGATTACCAGACAGAAACGAGATATTCGTGACAAAGATCGCTTCAAAGCATCACACCATTCGGCTGGGCACGACACCGCAATCAAACAGTAATTGCTACTCCTAACACAGACGGCGTATTTGTAGTCACTGACCTGCAAATTGAGCGGTTGAAACACATGCATCTCTGGTGCGGTGCCGTGCCCGAGGTGATCTGCCGGTGATTCCCTTAAATATGCTGAGCCGGTTCCGTCAGGCGTAGTCGTCGATGCCCCTAGCGGCCAGATGTGCGTCCAGATTTGCTTGTTCAGCGTCGGCATGAACAAGCAAATCTGGACGCACATCTACTATATACTACACGTCCATAACCGCAAATCTGGACGCACATCTACAATATACTACACGTCCATAACCAAACAAGGTCGACTCTTCCGATCCATGGTAGCAATTAGTTCATATAACAATACGGACACAGGGGAAGAAGAGACAAAAAGAAGCGCAGACTTTCAACTGACATTATTTTTCTTCAATCGCCTTGCCACAGTGGTCTAGTGGCTAAGGTACGCGGCTGCTGATCCGCAGGTCGCGCAATGTAATCCTGGCTGTGGCTGCTGCACTTCGGATAGAGGCAGAAATGTGGTAGGCCTGTGTGCTCAGATTTTGGGGTGCACGGTAAAAAACTCCAGGTGGTCAAAATTTCCAGATATAAATAAGAGAAAGAATTGTATATCTAAGGGCTCGTTTTTCCATGTTTTGACACAATATAATGAGCTCTACCAGACAATAATGCCAAGGAATGTATAGAGGAAGCTATTAGAACCAATGTAATGTAAACAAGAAAAAAAAGTCGGCGGAAAATTACCTTCCGTGAGCAGGAATATATATATATATATATATATATATATATATATATATATATATATATATATATATATATATATATATATATATATATATATATATATATATATATATATATATATATATATATATATATATATATATATATATATATATATAAATGTATGTGTGTGTGTGTGTATTGGCAGACTTGGTGCCTTAGGTTGTGTACGAGGGACTATGGGTGAGCTGCCAGCTCGTGATAAGTTCACGTGCTACGTGACGCCGTACAGGCTCATAAAAAAAGTGTGCCGCACGCGCTGACATGCCTACTGAGGGTGCTGACTGACAGTTCCGCGTTTAAATTCACATATATACCCAATATTGTGGCTGGGAGGATAGCCGCCGCGGTAGTTCAATGGCAGAGCATCGAACGCGTTATTCAAAGGTCGCAGGTCTCGTTCCTGCCCACGACAAGTTATCTTTTCAACCACTTTTCATTATTCACATTTGCATTACAAATTGGTCTAATAACTTTTCCTATACTTTCCTTGGCAATATTGTCTGTTGGATCTCACTTATATTGTGTCAAAACACGGAAAACGAGCCCTTAAGTATACATTTCTTTTCCTCTCTCTCTCTCTCTCTCTCTCTCTCTCTATATATATATATATATATATATATATATATATATATATATATATATATATATACATATATATATATATATATATATATATATATATATATATATATATATATATATATATATATATATATATATATATATATATATATATATATATGTGTGTGTGTGTGTGTGTGTGTGTGTGTGTGTGTGTGTGTGTGTGTGTGTGTGTGTGTGTGTGTGACGCTATGATGAATAGGCGACGTGACCTGGCTCATACGCCACGTTTATTCCATTCAGCACTTCTTTCTCTGCCTCTACCAACCGCTGCTACCTTCATACGTCACATGGTTCCCCCTCTCCTCAGAAGAAGTCGCGTCAGGCACTTAACAAAACAACAAAAACGCAGAGTGTTAAAACAAAAATTGTCAAAATGCACCGTAGTTCCATTTCAGAAGGGAGCTCCCTAACTCGCACAAAAAAATTCACAGCAGAGGGAAACAGTCCGGCCATATCTAAGAGAACTCGAGTGGACGAGGCTGGCTGTTGCGTCCTGGATGGCATAACCACACCCTGGAGATCTGCACTGGTGATGATATCGGTTGAGTTCTTGTGAGGAACGGGCAAGGTTGGGAGTCCCTGTAGCATATCAGGTTTGAATGTCGAAGGCGTCGAACTGTGTGTCGTGGTGGAAACAGACGGTGTGCTTCCAGTTTGCGAGTGCGATGGTCGCGGCGGACGAAGTGGTGTCTTGGTCTCTGCGTTCTACAGATGATGCCCTTTCGTCTCTTTTGTCGTTTTCTGTGGTTTCGGAGCAGTAATCGTGGGCGCAGCCTTGATCTTTTGTGCAAAACGCGTCTGTGGCACCGATACCTTATGTGTATATGCCTGACGTCTTGAGTTTGCTTTAAGAGGCTCACTTTGCGTCGTCGTCCTTGTTGCCGTATCTCTTGGAGTGTCTCGAATCCTTGGACTAGCTTTTGCTGGCGTTGCTGCGGTTGTACTGGAACGTGTTGAGGTGGGAGCGCTTCTTGAACATCATGCCTGTTTTCTTTACAAACTTATGTAGTGTCCAGTCGGCAGTTGGTAGTCTGTGGGCTGTTGTAGCGCTTTTCAGACAATGAATTTAATAGAACAGATTTGACTGGAGGAACATCAGAGGTGCCTGCGACAGCATTTATTAAGTAGGCTTCTGGCACCTGGCAACCTGTAGGAGTTGCTTCCGAGCCTCCTGTGTTTGGGCATTCAGATGGCTGTGCTCTCAATAGCAACACCGCAATAAGCGTGGTTGGGTCAGATTCTAGGTGGGAATGACTGTCCTTCTGTGCAACGAATGATGCGAGCTCTTCTGGCGCATGAAACTGAACTGTAAGTCCCGGGCTTGACTGAGTATCCTTCGAGCTTCTCTGCTCTATTCCGACCAGAGTTAACATGTGAGACGTGAGGTGTGCGTTTTGAGCGACCGAAGATCCACTGATGGAAAAGCAGGAGGTTGGTCAATGCGAGAAGACTGCTTTTGACTGTGACGACCGAACGCGATGGTCTGTGGATGGTGGGCTATAAGCGAGTCTTTGTCGTAGTCATCGCTGTATTCTTTGAACGAAACGAGCATTTCTTGTTCCCATGACTCGTCGTTTGAACCAAACGATCATCTTTTCCCATGACTCGTCGTTTTGAAATATGTGGGTGAGGTAGGAAATGAAGGCGTCACCGGAGACGTAGTCGGTAAAGTTGGCGACTATCTCCCGTTCCGACCAAGATACAGCGGTAGCGTGGAGCTCGAAGAGGTCGAACCAGTCTTGTACGGGTCCATCATCCACTGCTTCGGTGTACTTGGGCAAGGAAAGGTCAGTAGATGGTTCTGACATGATGCTGGTCAATGCGTAATGCTAGGCGCTTGTACGGTAGTCGATGTGTAGTCGGGGCGTCTTGCGGGGAGAACTGCGTCGATGCTGAGCGACTGATGAAGGAGCAGGCAAGTCTCCATCCTGTCGACTCGTGTGACGCTATGATGAATGGGCGACGTGGCCTGGCTCATACGCCATGTTTATTCCATTCAGCACTTCTTCCTTATCTGCCTCTACCAATCGTCGCTACCTTCGTACGTCACAAACACACACACACACACACACACACACACACACCACACACACACACATATATATATATATACCAGCTTGTCGCCGGACAGTACATGCGCAAACCAATTTTTCACCCCCTCCACTACTCTAAAACCAAGGCGCATCCATATCCCAAACTTCATAGTAGAACAAGATACAAAATTTCTTTATTATGCAGTCACCGATGCCTTATCGAGGCATGTTTGCCGCAGTTGTAATATGTGCCATCGTGAACTTATTTACAGCGCAACACCATAAAAAAGCACCGGAAAGCGAAGAAGCAAAAGAGAAAGAACAGACGGCGCTGTCTCACAACTGTTGTTTATTGAAAAAAAAAACAGGGTGAAAAGTATATATATATATATATATATATAGTTACTGGCAGCCTAAATCACGACATGCGCAGAATACGAGGTGCACCGAGGTAGCGTTGTCACAATCATGGCAATAAACAAGATTGACCTAAATAACTTAATTCTTTTTTATGCAGTGTGACGGACGGTTCACGTATGCACTTGCCACCCCTAATCTTTGTATGATATGCCTCAGCGATTTCTCTTGTTAGCTGGTTAGGATGCTTGAAGATGGTGGTGGTTCTTTCAAAAATGGGACGACAACCGCATGACCTGCAATGTTCCGGCAGATGAAGTCGCGCGATCCCTTGAAGAGATAACTCATGCTCCCTTAAAACGAACATTCACTCATCGTTTCGTTTGTCCCATGTACTCCCTACCACACGATAATGGAGTTAAATACACAGCTTTTTTACACATGCGATGTACTTGTTCTTATGATTCACAGCGCATCTCCCTTTGGCTCGTTTGTTCCTCAGCGCATCATCAACCATCGGGCAAATGCGACCTACCTTATGTTTGGCGGAAAAAAGAAAGTCGACACTATACCTTGAGCCTACGTTTTTCAGCCCATGCGCCAATTTGTGTACATAAGGAAAAACTGTTCTTTTTCTTTTTCCATCACAATTTTCTTGAGCACCTCTGTGTTTCACGAACCGTCGACTCACACACAGAAGAAATCACCTTGTGAGGATACCCGGCATCTATTAATCGTTTTACCTGGTTACGAAAAGCAGTATTCGACACCTGCACACAGGATTTCCTGAGTGACGCATTTAATATTGTCTTTGCAATCGCTCTCTTCACAATCTTAGATTGGCCAGACTTGAACTTTAAGATAGGCTTCACTGATCTTGGGTCATAATTCCAACACAAATGATTTTTACCAAAGGTTACCTTTATGTCAAGAAACTGTAGCTCGTAATCCTTACAGACTTCGTGAGTGAAGCCGCGACCTATACCATGCTGACTGAACAACTTGAGAATGTGATCAATGTCTTTATGGTGAATGTCATTGTGGGAAAAAATTACAAAATCGTCGACATAACGAAAAATAACACTGCAGCACTTACTAAGGTGACCTTCCAGCTTCCAGTCAATGTAGCCTAAAATAATGTCACCAATATTAGAGGCCACGCACGACCCTATGCAGACACGAGAATTTTGTACATAAAGATCCCCCCGCCACGACACAAAGGAACTTTCAAGGTAAAATGACAAAAGTTCAAGAAATGATTCTGAAGAATTGTTCGCGCTGCCACGATCACTTCATGTGCTTCTTGGTTTCAGAATAGAAGCGGCACTAAAACACCAACTGACGGCAATATAGTGGAAAACTTGAAATATCCCGTCATTTCCTGGTGCTCTCTTATTCGCACAGTGGGTGCAGCACCATTTGGCCGACATATACGCAGTTGAATAACAAATCTATTGAAAAAACAACGCTACAGCAAAAAGGTACGTAGCTATATACGTGCTATACATTGCAACCAGAACTTGAAGCAACCTCATTTTGTATGCGGTGATTCACCTTGGCGCCCAGTCTTCTCAACTTGTTTGGCACCGAGATCACAGCCCGTACACAATAGCTGGAAACCACTTTTTTGAATCGGTGAGTGAAACCGTGGATGTAACGCTGTTTGATAGCATGAATTCACACCCGCTGGTCCGGCTATACGTGAAAGTTTCGACAATGAATGTACTTCTGGTTTAAGATGGATGCACAGTACGCTGTATTTGGAAAAGTTTCTTCACTGCGCGCACCATTTAGAATAGTTTTATTTGCACAAAGGGATGTTTAGGCTGCTTGTGGTATGCTCATGTCTGCGTAATGTCAAGATGAGCGCGAATGTTTGGGGCTTGGTTTACGATAGAGCTCGCATGTAAAACTCAAAAATGCTGTGTGTGGTCATGTGGCCTAAATGAATGGGGTGCGGTAATGAATGTGCCTTACCAGTAATTTACATTGTAACGTAATGTTTTGCCTGTGTTTGTATGTTTGTATTGTATGTATGTGCTTGTCAGTGTTGCGAAGGGCTTTCTCAAGTTTTATTCGTCAAAACAGACTACCGCCAGTCAGCTTCCAGCTGATCACGACGAAAGGGAACTCCACTGGTGATCACACTGACTAAAGAAGCTTGGGAACATGGGAACGCGTGGGTTTATGCTCATGAAACATTGCACAGTTTGCACACACTAACGAGACCTGTTTCATCGGTGAAATAGGAAGGCAAGACGAAGTATAAGGATAGTTTTCTGAACAGGTTATATATGGCGCATTGCTTGAAACGTGAAGGCGGGAAGGAAGGAAGCAACAAAAGGGAGAAGGTAGGGAGGTCAACCAGAAAGACATCCAGCTGGCTACCCTACATTTGGGCATTAGGGAAAAGGACAAGAAAGATGAGAAAGCGGTAAGAGAATTAAAAGAAAAAAAGGAAAAACTGACGGTAATTTTACTGTAGCGTGAAGAACTCCGTGGTGTGTCAGAGGCGTTTACATAAGTCCGTCTTTCTCAAGAAACACAAGAGGACTTTCACTGCCTTGTGGGCTGTCGAAGGATGTGGACGCTTGTGTAAGAACACCTGCTCAGAAAGAGGCCGATCATACTGTTCCCGCATCCTGTTGGCAAGTACTTGTCTGTCTGAGGCAAATGGAAAACAGTAGCACAGCAGGTGTTCCATATTTTCATCGGTGCCGAAAACATCGCATGCCACACTGTAATTCATGCTAATTAACGTGTATAAGCTTTCGTGAAAGCAACTCCCAGACAAAGGTGATAGAGAAGCAAACCTTCACGTCGGTGTAGACTGGGTGGAGGCTGGAGTTGTAGTGAAGGGTCAAGCTCGTGTAGTCTTGTACGTTGTATGCTTTCTGTGCTCCACTCAGTGTGAGACTGCGGGCCAGTTGACGAACCTGCCTCGCTGCGTCCGCTCTTGAAAGCGAATTTGGAACGCTGTTTGCTTCTTGATGTGGCGTGCGAGCAGCATGATCTGCAGAATCATTTTCGCTTATGTCAAAATGCCCAGGAAATCATTAAAAGACGATGTCGTGGCCTTTTTGTATTAAGAGTTGGTGAAGTTTCATGGTTTGGTAGGTCAACTGGTCGTGGCATCCACGTAGGAGAACTGACCGCAGGTACCGTAACAGTGGTTTTGAGTCAGAGAACACGGCCCATTTACTTGGTCTTTCTTCAGAATTGAGAAGTTCCAGTGCACTACGCAGAACCTCGAGTTCTGCCGTCGTTAACGTCGTGGCATGTGAAGTCTTAAAACTTGATGTTAACCCTTGTGATGCTATAATCACTACTCCACCTGAACTGAACGGTGTTGTCGACCCATTCGTGTAATTGTACATGTGATTACTGTATAGTTGTTCCAGTAGGAATAGACTTCATTATTTTTGGGCATTTGTCAGCAAGTCCGATTTTGCCTGCATTCTTGGGATCATTAGGTAGACTCGCGACCGGCTCAAGCTCCAAGGAGAAAGCAGTGACTTTGATGCAGGTACGTGCGCCTTAGTAAATGATGAGCGATGCTTGCAGACAGCGGCACAGTATGCCGTGCAGGGCCTTTCAGCCGGTAGCACTTCTTCGCGAGGAACTCCTTCCTGAGGAACTTCAAAGTTCCTTCCTGAGGAACTTCTAGGCTGCTGTTATAATCAGGTGTCGGGCCATTCGCTGTCTTCCCATAGAATGATCTCGGCTGTAAGTAGCTGTACACCCACATATATATCTTGCAACCTAGACCTACTGTTTCCAAAGCACTCAAGATGGCTCTATGAGCGAAATTGTCGTACGTCCCATTAACATCTAGAAACAAGGTGGCACACAGTCTTTTACATGCTTTCTGGTGTTTAAAGTATGTCACCAGATCAACAGCGTTGTTGAGTGACAAATAACCGCGCCTGAATCCGGTCATAGATACTGGATAGATTTTGGAGCACTTTAAATACCAATCTATTCGTGCCAGAATCATTTTTTTCATAGTTTTTCCAACAGAACTGGCATGCGCTATAGGATGGTATGAGGCAATATCCAAAGGAGATTTACCAGCTTTTAGAGGTGGAATGAGGCTACTTGATTTCCATGCTTGGGGAAGCGTACCAATCTGCCAGGCGTCGTTGTATAGGTGCAAGAGTGCCTTCCGAGATTCGTCTTCAAGACTACAAAAGGAACGGTACGTAATGCCGTCAGGCCCGGGTGCTGAAGTACGTCTGCACAGTGTCAGTGCCGCTAATAGATTATCCATAAAAAAACATGCATTCCATACAGAGACCACGTGAGGGCGGTGGGTTGTCAAGTGTTTCCATTTTTGTTCCTGTGAAAGTGTAATCAGCGGCAATTCTTCTACAGGAGAATTCTGCGATGTCAATCTCTCTGCCTTGTAGGTGAAGTGCCAGAGATGTAAACGGATGTCGCTACCAAAGTTTGTGCTAAGACCTCGGGCAGTTCACCATATCAGTGATAGGGGCTTTCGCGGATCCAACAACTCGCAGAGGGATGTCCAACTTCTCCAAGCGAGTTGATCTATTTGCCATTGCATTTTCTTTTGAATGCGTCTAGACAGCCTCAAAACATCTATGCGCTTTGTCCGTCAGTATTTACGTTTTGCACGACGACTTATTACGAGAAGTTTCTCGGGCTCGATGTCAAAACCGGTGCGCTTGTAACTAGTCAAAATTGAAAACGTGGTATTCTGCAGGGCATCCTTTATCGAGTCCTTTTAGGTTAGAGGACGAGCCGTCGCCACAGCAGTCTTTCATTAGCACTTTAAATTTCAATTAGAGGTCTCTGGAGGTTTTGGACCTGGTGAAACCTTCTAACTGTAGTTAAGTTGGAATGTGGTCGCTGCCCCACGCTCACTTCCATATCCGAAAACCAGTGCACTTTCCCGGTAAATGAGTGAGAAACCAATGTGAGGTCGAAGCAGCTGCTAAGGGCTGATCCGCGTATATATGTAAGGCTTCTATCATTGCAAACGCAAAGTTCGTACGCCGCGGCAAAGGACACCAACTTTCTTCCTCTAGAGTTTACCCTCGAGCTTCCCCTCGGAAAATGGTGGTCAATAAAGTCACCAGTGATTACCCATGGGCGTGTTGTCGATGTCAGAATACCACGTAAGTGCTCGCAGTCGAGGCGGTTTTGATGGAATTATGTAAATTGTAAATATGTAAAATATGAAAATATGTAAATATGTAAAACGGGGGCTCGAGGCTTCTCTAGTGGATAAATCCACTTTTTTTCGAGCCCTCCTGTTCCACAACACACACACTTGTGGACGAAATAAAGTTTTTGATTTGATTTGATTTAAATTCCAAGAATCGGGAGAGTAACCTTATTCTTCTTCACAGTAAGACACACATATTGATTCTCTTCATCAGGCAAGACTGTGTGGTGGGCGTAAGTGAGGTCATGGCAGATGAACACAATAATCTTGCTCAGGAATTTTGTGCTTAGCGGGATTGGGAGAAAGACAGAGGAGTGCCCACACTCAACTGTTTTTTGACAGCAAAGACTGCAAAGCAAGTAAACTTCCGAGCATGTGCAGATAATTGAACGGATGACATGCATGTCAAACAGGAAACTGAAATAAAAAAAATAACTCCGGACAATCAATGTGTCACTGACACAGGCAGACCTTTTCCCTCTAACGTTTAATGATTCTCGTAATTTTCTCGCCGTATCGTCCCTGTTCTTGCCTATTATCTTAATTATTGTTTTATATGTAGGGTGTAACGTCCCAAAACCACCATATGATTATGAGAGACGCCGTAGTGGAGGGCTCCGGAAATTTCGAGCACCTGGGGTTCTTTAACGTGCACCCGTATCTGAGCACACTGGCCTACATCTCCGCCTCCCTCGGAAATGCAGTTGCCGCAGCCGGGATTCAATCCCGCGACCTTCGGGTCAGCAGCCGAGTACCTTAGGCACTAGACTACTGCGGCGGGGCGCCTATTACCGTAAATTGCACAAAATCTGGCACCCATGAGCAAGACTTAACATGAGCAGGAAGATGCGCACCGTCTGATATGCCTATTCTATTGTCATGCTGCTTCAAATAGTCATTAATACATCGTCTTGTTTGTCCAATACAGGACTTGCCTCAGCTCAGGGGAATCTCACAGACAGCACCTACAGAACAACGCATGAAATGTTTGCGTGCTTCTTTTGGTACCCTTTTGCTTAGCACGAGATTCGCTGGCACCAATGTATTTGGAGTGGTCAAGAAGACAGGAATTATATGGCACTTCACAAGTTATGACATGTTTATGTGCGTCAGGTTTCGCGCAAGCTAAAATAATTGGCAAAGCAGGAACCAAGCAGCGAGAAACACATTACGATCAATTACTGTTATGGATAAAGTGTATAATGCGTCAGTGGCACCTAAGATGTGTTATATGGATCCAAGTTATCTCTTTTTAAAACATGGCTTTCCGATTGACACGTATGTCGTCACTCCACTCCCCTGCGCATGCTCAGAAGTTTACTTCCCTTCCAGCATGTCTGTGAATAAAGAGTTGGTTGTAAGCGCTCAATTGTGTTTCTTCATTTCCCGTCTTCATGTTCCAAGCATTGCACCAAAAATAACATGTTCAGCAATCTTACACACCTACTAAAGACAAAATTCTTTTAGTATAAAAATACCTTTACAGGGAACATTGATGCAGTTGCGCAGTTGTGATGCAGTTCTATACACGTTTTCGTAAATACGTAGGAAGAACTACCTGGGTGAAAAGGACGGTGCTTTAACGGACTTTGAATGGAACACGACTAAATGTGATGGAAACAAAGCAGTTGGTTTCTTGATGCACTCTACAGGCATTACCCTAATTCAAGCGCCAGCACAAGTGACAATGTTCATTCATGAGCATGCCCATTTTTCACGAGTGTTAAAATGCCAGTAGCAGGAGAGCTCAACTATCCTATGAAATGCCTGAGGCTGAAATGATTGATAGGCTTGAAATAACTATTGTAACACCGTTGATCACTCTCTCCTGTAAATATTTAGGCTATATACAAGAGGTTGTTGGCAAAGTTTGTGCAGCAAGCACGGTTATAAAGAGATGTAGCTTGTACATGTGTTTCCCTCTTTTTGGAATAAACATTGTGTCAAGCTAGTGGCTGTGTGTTTCTCATCTTTCTGTGTCCGTTGTTTCGCGTTTACCCTAAAACGTCAGCTTTTACCTCTAGAAAATTACTATTTTGTATTACGGCTCATTAAGTGAAACTTTTCAAAAGCTTCTACTGATACGAAGAATGCTTCAGCGCAATAGGACATTTGTAAACAGCGTCCAAAATATCCCCTGTATTGGCCTCTCCTTCTTCTAGAGTATGATCTTCCACCACTTACATGGTTCAATAGAGCCAAAAGATTCCTTTTTTGTTAGTTTATATTGCGGGTGGGACGAAGCTGCGCTCTAACCGATCTGTGTTTAGACACGCCATGGATTCAAACCACTTCCTCATCATAAGCAAATAAGAAATCGAAACCATTAAGAACAAAATTAGGACACTGCCACAAATTCGTTTAGCTAGAGAGACGACACCTCTGTTTTGGAAACAAAATGATTGGTCTCGTTGTGTCTCTGCTCTCGCACTGTGAGTAAAAACTTGCCTTTAAAGAGGCATTACTCCGAAAATACTCACAGATGCAGTAAGGTTCGAATGCTCTATGCATTTGAAGTGGAGATCTTCGAACAAACGTTTCATGCGCTTCACGTCATGCTCAGATCCTTCTCGTTTCTCCTTAAGACCTTCAAAGGTATCGTTGTTGAAGATGACGCAAATGCCCCTCGATGAGTGAACAAGGGGGTATACCTGCACAGTCAGAAAATATGGCAGAAAAGTACACAGCTAGTAACAAGAATGACACTATTGCATAGAGCTTGCTCTAAACCACTTCAGTTCCAGTTAGAGTGCCTCATTTTCACTTGCAAAACTTACACCACAATGCTATTATGCAGTAGATCTAAGTCGCAGCGAATGAAGAGGAGAACAGTAATGCCAAGTAGTCTCCGTGAATAACAAACAACGTCATGTTTTGGAATGTATGGACATGAATCAGTGATTGACCCGTCACTTGAGTGGAAATTTTATCCAATGCAACCATGTAAAGGATCTTTTTAAAAACATTCTTGATTAATGAACAGCCGCTTTACTATAAGAATAGTTTGATATTCAGAGTTTCCGTTCTGAATCTATTTGATTAGATCAAGTACGCTGGAATATACGCGTTAACGTACAACGTACAGCACATATTTCACGTGTACACCATCATTTTAACAGCGAACCATCGAGGAGCGCAACTCCATTTTGTATTTTCATGCAGAACACAAAGATGCACGTTTGCCTCGTGACGACAGCTGTCACTTTGTCGAAATGGACACATTTCACCGATTCCTGGTTTTTAGCATGAACCAGCATCTAGACTTATTGCTATGCTGAGACAGCTATCAAGTTTCAATTTTTTCTAGAACACCACCTCTTTCATACTTATCAGGTTTGACATGAGACACCTAAGAAAACAAAAATGTTGGTACACCCAGACAACTTCCACTAGCAACATCGAACACAAAAAAACACAGCTGTCTTTTTACTGAGTATATGTTGAACTTCAAGAGACACTGTGAAACGCGAATCTATAGTGTAATTATCCCGCTTGACTGTGTGAACAGATGAACATCGATACAGCATTGATCACCTTTAGGCGTTCCGATTTCAAGGTCACTGTCAGCAGAAAGATTTCGAGGAGGACATTTGTTTTCACATGAATATGAGGGCGCCCAAAAGTCGTGGTGAAAAGTAAAATGATGCAAGTTGTTAGAGCGCTTTTATGCAAACCGCGCTTATAGCTTCGTCCGCAGGCTAGGCTGTTCAGAAAAAATAGGTCCTTGCAAAGTAGCAATATTCCAGCACTACCGCCTGAACGATTCAGCTTTGCAACTGCGAGTGATGCCAACAGTGATTGAAACCCTCCTTTCTTCATCAGCACAACTACAGTGGTTAGCACCACTTCAAAGCCTAAACATTTAGCTTTTTTCTTAAATGTTTTTCTAGGGCCGGCAAGAGGAGCCAGTCGTTGGCATACGCTTATCAATATTGGATCATTTTATCTGCCCTGTGATTTCAGACAAGTCTTTTCCTACTTTCTGTCAATTATATAAAGATGGAATCCTTGCTCGCGTGTTTTCTCTCAAAATTTTTATTTATATTGTGGAATGGTTTGAAAAAATGTCTACAGCTAATACGTGAAGTGGATTTGTAATGGTTTTGACGGTTTGTCGGTGTTTAGGCTAGAACATTTTCAAACCAATAGCACCACGAATTTCCCGATACATCACGTATCAAGTCAGCTGTGGACAATTATATATTACACTTATTTTAACCTTGCCGTACCCCACCATGGTGGTCTAGTCGCTAAGGTACTCGGCTACTGAACCGCAGGTCGCGGGATCGAATTCCGGTGGCAGCGACTGCATCTCCGATGGAGGCGGAAATGGTGTAGGCCCGTGTGCTCTCTGCCCCGCCGCGGTGGTCTAGTGGCTAAGGCACTCGGCTGCTGACCCGCAGGGAGCGGGTTCGATTCCCGGCTGCGGCGGCTGCATTTCCGATGGAGGCGGAAATGTTGTAGGCCCGTGTGCTCAGATTTGGGTGCACGTTAAAGAACCCCAGGTGGTCTAAATTTCCGGAGCCCTCCACTACGGCGTCTCTCATAATCATATAGTGGTTTTGGGACGTTAAACCCCACATATCAATCAATCAATCAATCAACCCGTGTGCTCAGATTTGGGTGCACGTTAAAGAACCACTGGTGGTCAAAATTTCCGGTGCTCTCCACGTCAGCAGTTCACATAATCATATGGTGGTTTTGCGACGTTAAACTCCACAAATAAATCAATCACCCCTGCCCTGACTCCTCAAGTTATGAGATGTGCTGGCAAATCTGATCATTGCTGAGCTCTCATGAGCGCACTCGATGATCTCAACTTCACCCAGCCATGACCTATGAGACAGCACGCCGACAAATTGCGCGTTATTTTTGAGACTATAGACCAGTGAGCCCAGTAGCTAGTACGCCGTCTGGCAGCAGAGACGAAGATCTTGGAGCGGATGAAAACCAACAGGTGCCACCACCATAAAAGCCAAGCTTACTTTCCTGGTTGAGATCGTGCTTCGCGTGGATGTCGTATCGTCAATGGGCGGTTGTAAATGTGTTTAGGTGAACCGTAGTGATCGCAGCTTTGACGGGTTGTAATAAATTTGAAAATTTACACAAGGAGCCTAAATCAATTCGTAATTTACCTTTAGTACTTTCTATACCTGCCTGATGCGTTTGTACAAAGTCGCAAAGATCACTTCAGTGCTCGCCCAAAAAAAAAACCTCTATGATACAAGGCCAACAAAACCCAACGGGTCCTTACATCATCTCCGCGTTTCCATTTTGTAGCCGGAACTACTCGCAACTCACACTCGCTGGGTCCAGCTGCTGTATGATGGCCTGTATGAAATGAAGATTCAACAAAACAGTAAAGAAAAATTTTTGGTACCATAGCTGTTTGTACAGCCCACATATTATTCGCATCACTGTGACATCATATCCGCAAGAATTGTAACAAAACATACACTGAGACACAACAAAGTATTAGGGGTGACTCATTCCAATTCATTTTCAAACTGGAGTATAATCTTCCCCCTGGTGGGAGGTTGTTTACGAAACGTTGAATTCAAGCAGCAAAAATTCCTTTTAACACGACGCATGCTTATTCTGCGTGTCCACTGATGCCCATTGCCGTGACTACAGATGACTTTACTAGTGACCGATGAATCACGACTGCCAACGCAGTCTCAACAAACTGAGTGCACTGTCGAAGTGGAGGCACTAGCTAAATGCTAACAATAGCTTTGGCTGCCTACCTACTTCATATAATCTGCTGAATAAAATTCCAATGCGGAAATTTAAGCACTTTTCAGATGCCTATGAAATCAGAGCTCCGATACTCTGTTGGTGTACAAATGCGTCCCTTCCTATGTTTTTCTTAATCATACGATGAACTATACAACGCAGGCATGGTTTACACCAATGAAACGTGCAAATAGATTATTTTCGTGCAGCTTCTAGAATGAAGACGTTATTCTTTTTATTCGTTACGCTATATTCTTCAGCAGTAATGCTAATATTTTTATCAGTTCTTATGCGTGCAACTCAATTGGGTTCGTGTCAAGTGCACAATCGATTTAAGTGATCTTGAAGACGGCAGTGCCTATTACAAATACAGCTTCTCAACGGATGGACGCCCATTGAGGAATTCTGATCCTCACATTAGATGAACTGGCCATTTGAAGCCACGTGGCACTGATAGTTTGCGCGTAATGTTCTCATGACGCAATAAACTCTTGGTAATCAGCAGAGTTGGGGCATAGTCTTTGCGAGCTAGCCGGTAATTTACTCAAAAACTTGAAGAAGGCATTGTCATTGAAGCTAAAAAACAGCTACAGTATAGGATTCTTGCTTGGCCGCCTCATAGAACAAGACTTTGAAAATGTTGGTGACGTTTCTTTTCTTAAAAGTGATATGCGTCCATGGCGACTTGCTTATTTTTTACATGCGAAACATTTCTTAGCGAAGTGTACGGTGACGTTGAGCGTGTCTATCGATCTATATAACCACCTACGACATTTAGCTCTCCGGGCCGTTTCCATAATAATATCGATACCAAATTTGGTATAGCATAACATCACTACATGAAGAAAATCCAGTCATATGACATCTAGTGTAGTCATAACATGAAAATTTTGACATGGATGTCATGAAACTCATGATTTACATTTCAGTTTTCCGCAGCTCTTGGGGTGGTTTCATTCACATGGCATGTTGCAAAACTGGTATGGTATGACATGATTGCATGACGAACACAAGCGACAGACCCTAACATAAAATCATAACATGCGGGTCATGTAACAACATGACTACATGCCAAACTCATGGTGCACTTACGGCTGTTTCGCTAGCGTCACATATACCAATATTGGTATTACGGTACGCGAATGGATGACGAAGGTATGTGACTGGTGCAAACATGATAATTGTGAGATGCGATACTAGTAACAACATGACTACATGCCACGCTAATGATGCGCTGGCGGCCGTTTCGCTAGCTTCACTTATGCCAAATTTGACATTAGGGGTCGTGAATGGATGACGGAGGTATGTTACTGGTGCAAACGTGATAAAGTTGAGACGCGTGTCATGTAACAACATGACTACATGCTACGCTCATGAAGCGTTTGCAGCCGTTTCGCTAGCTTCACATGTGCCAAACTCGGTTTACGCGACGCGAACGAACGACATATGTATATGAAACATACCAAAGTGATAATCACGACATGCGTCTCATGTAACAACATGACTACATGCCACACTCATGATGCGCTCGCGGCCGTTTCGCTAGCTTCACACGCACAGAATTTGAAATTACGTAACGTAGATGGATTACGAAGGTATGTGATTGGTGCAAACATGATAATCGTAAGACGTGTGTCATGTGAGAACATGACTACATGCCACAGTCAAGGCGCTAATATATTTTGACATGACGTGGTGCGCGTGCTCACCGGCGTTCATTTGGACGCGTCACGCCGGCGTTGCGACGTAAAGTGCCGGTCTGACCATATACTCGCAGGTGCGCGCCGCACTGCGTTGGTTTGACGCATGCCCGTTTCAGCGCATCCGGCGTCCCTCCACCATGAAAAGAGGGAGACGCAGTGTTGTCTGGGTAACGCTTCGGCGTGAAATGCAGCACGTCGCATTTCGCACCAGTTGCCGTAGAGCCGCACCTACGGACGCTGGTCGCGCCGGTCGCGCCTGGTTTCAGATTATAGAGTGCTCGCGTTATGCTAACGTAGTGTTGCTGTGCCCAGCATGCGCGCACGTCAATGTTACATCGAAGTATATTGGGTATTTCAAGATGCGCTCGCGGCCGTTTTGCTAGCTTCACAGATACCTAGTTTGGTGTTAGGGGACGTCAATGGAGGATGCAAGATTATGACTGGTGCAAATATGATAATTCTGAGACGTGTGTCCTGTAAGAGCATGACAACATACCACGCATAGCGTGCTCGTGGTCGTTTTAATAGGTCCACATATACTAAATGTCGCATCACGTAACGTGAATAGATGAAGAAGGTAAACGACACATCCAGACATGATAACCATGACACGGAAACCATGTACGGCATCATTTAACTCTACATCGTAACGTTGTGCTGATTTTAAAAAGACATAACCTCTAGTGGCTTTATCAGTAACTCCAAAGGTGCCTGCCGCTATATCTAACAGGGCTACGTTTCCTACTAAGCGTATAAAAGTTTACAGAACAGCCAGTACCTATGTGCCCCCGCATATTGAACGGTCGTTACGGCTCTATCTCATATGGGCCTCAATTGTAATGAGTCGGCCGAGGACACGGCCCGCGTTCATTCGGCCAAAGCGCTCTCCACGTGGGGCTGACATTGAACATAATAAAAAAATCTCAGAGGCGCTCTCCACGCTCCCGACAAAGATTGAATTGAATTGCATTCACACAATTTCAGAGAGGTCGCGTGAGACTAGGTAAAATAGCGACAACTGCAACTTGAACAGTCTGTCCACAAGGACCGCCTGAGACCACATTGAGTACGCGATGCAGAGCTGCTGCGCTGGCTCTATCACACACAGGTTGTCAAAAAAACCCGAAGGTAAATACTTAAAAAAAACTTGAGAAATGAACAGTTCCCGAAGTGCACTTGACGAAAAAAAACAAGAGCAGCTGCGCGCAGGCCAGGCACACTTGAGATCAGTCATTACAACAAAAATACATGTATAAAAGACGCCACTCAATGAACTAGTTTTTACGTTGAAATAAGCTATAGTGTACATAAATGAGAATAAGGTTGCTGCTAATTACGCTTTTAAAGCCGCCATGGGGTGAGGGCTTGTATAAGAATGAATTTATTGTAATAAATAAAGCTTCGTTTCTTCGTCAGGTGTAATGAGTTCTATAACGTTGATATATCCAGCATTCTTTGTTTTTTTTTTGGAGGGGAGGGAGCCGGAAGGGGATGACTTGAGCAGGCTCATTTTACAAAACAAGCTAATTTAATTAACGATTGATCATTTTCTTTTTATTTCTGTAGAAAACCATGCGCAAAAGTCGATGGATATGAGGTTTGTGTATTTCTGCAATCGTTCCGGGTGCATATGCTACAAAACATTGGTGGAGACACGCAGTGTCTTTTTCTACAATAAAAACAATCGTTTAACGCAGTATCTGTTAAGTCATACAAGGTCACAGTAATTTGTATAAGAAGCGAATAAAGTCTAAGAGACTAGTGCTTTTACTGATGTAGAGAGAACTCCACATATGCAATTTTCGAATTGCAAACTTGGTATGGTAAGTCAATAATTTTGATAAAGTAATAATCATTACCAAGGTGATGACGTTGCCTACAAATTTATTGTTTGCATTATTTAATAATATGTTGTGTTTAACGAGGCGCCTGCTCTCTTGGTACAAGAAACGGACGTTTTTTTATGGAACAGTTTTTATTTGACTGCTGACTACGTTGTAAAAGCACCTATTTCACATGGCAATGATCTCCGTGCAAGAACATGAAGTAAAAGTACAGTCGTGCTGCCTTTGTGGATTGTAAGTTTTGCATGAAAATTTATGCTTTCAACATCGCTAATGCAAATATTTGTATGGCAAAAAACAAACAAACTGTGATGTGCCTTGTGATGGGTCGTGAAGCATAAATCGGTCTTTTGACTTGTGCTCACTTATTTGTACATAATTATATCCACTTTGAAGGCAAGACTTTAAAATATATGAAACCATTGCTTGACCGACCTAATGAAACGTAATATTGTGGCCAACATAACGGAGCGTTTTGCTCACGTCTAAAAATAAAGCAAAAATACGTAGCTCTTTTCTAAAAATATAACTGTATCTTCTTTTTCATTCAGTAGGGTTGAATTTGTCGTCTTATTCTTTTTATCTTTGGAAAATTTTCTGAGAAGCAGTCATCATTACGTGCTTCGTAGAAAATATTTTACTTATACGGACACCATTTCCTGGTTTAGTTTGTTTGGAAATCAAAGGAAAATAGAATAAACAGGTACACACCGAATATTACATATGTAAGCAACTTGTCTTTATCGCATGCTATTGATAATCTCCAGTCATAATCATTGCAGAACTTATGGCAGCTGAGATGCACAGGTGGTATGCGTGTACTGGTGGCCCAGTGAGTTTGGAAAGGACGAATTCTGTATTTCATCAGTATCAATCGTTGAACTGCGTGTATTCATTTTGCAAGATATCAGGATTAGGAAGTTTTGCATGCCAATCATGGTTTTCTTATGAAATGAAGTTTCTATTGAACTTCACACCATTTTCTGGCGGCCCCGCTGCGGTGGTCTAGTGGCTAAGGTACTCGGCTGCTCACACGCAGGTTGCAGGATTGAATCCTGGCTGCGGCGCCTGCATTTCCAATGGAGGTGGAAATATTGTAGGCCCGTGTGCTCAGATTTGGGTGCACGTTAAGGAACGCCAGGTGGTCTAAATTTTCGGAGCCCTCTACTACGGCGTCTCTCATAATCATATGGTGGTTCTGCGAGGTTAAACCCAACATATTAATCTTATCATCTTTCACCTGTTTCTTCATGGCACTTTGCGTCTTATACTTTCGTACAAGCTAGGCTACAAGTGTTTACAAAATAATATTATGCCACATAAGGGCGAAGAAAGGTTCCTTGGTTCGGCAAACTTTTTCTTGTGATCACCGGCTAACCAAGCTTGAATAGAGGAGTCATAGTGGCCCCCAGCTGCTAAAGGCTGCAGTGGTTCACATTATATCAGCACAGTGTAGGTGTCGGGAAAGCTGCGGTTGCGTGTGTAAACAACCCTGAAAGACTAATTCAGCTGAGGAATATGTAACTGCAAATGCAAAATATATTGATTGCCCACGCTCCACGCTCGCTCCATTGAAACCGACACATAGAAGATAGGTAGAGCTAGGGAGGCCTTTCTATGTAGAAGCGCAGTTGTTAGGCGACTGTGCACTTCTAGCTTAGCGTTTACAGCCACAGAATGTTGGCCCCTTGTGCATAGCTCAAAAAATTCGACGACTATTTTTCTTGTTGAAATGATGAAATAGAAGAGGTTCGTGCCATTATGTTCGCACCGGCAACTCTTTCTGACTTAGCAGATAAAATATGTTGCAAGAAAAACAATAAATACTGAAAATGCAGTACAGTAGATCATACGATGTTGAAATACAGTATAGCCGAACATCACATGACCACACCACCGTTGTAGTTTAGCGTCTAAGGTGCTCCGCTGCTTACGCGTAGGTCGCAGGATCAAATCACGGCTGCGGCGGCTGCAAGTTCGATGCAGGCGAAAATGCTGAATGCCCATGTGCTCACATTTGCGTGCACGTTAAAAACCCACAGTATCTGGTCAAAATTATCGAAGCCCTCTACTACGGCATCTCTCATAATCATATGATGTTTTAGGGACAGCAAGCCCCACATATTCTGTCACATGACAGTTCATATACGTCTAATAGGTTCATATGTGCACAAGTTCCACAACAAAGTTAGTTCACACTAAGACGAATGGACACATATCACACATTTCCCTTAGTACGAAGGAAAATGTGACATTGTGTACCGAAGGTCAATAATTTCATAAATTGTTTGATCGTTCAAGAATAATCTTGAAGGTGACAGACGTTCTCTTTGGAAGACCTGTCGTTGGTCTTGGGCCTAGTATTTTCTACACTGTGAACGGCTTCTAATTTAAGAGAGACAAACTTTCTCATAATAATTGTCGTTGTGACTTACATACCTCGCACTCGAGAAGCAGATATTGTACATGTTCATTAAGGTGGCCGCCAGAGCACTCTGCATTAACCGCGCGTTTTATCCTGTGTTGGAAATGTTGCCTAAATGCTGTACCAAGGCGTAGGCGGTGAAATAGTGCTTAAAATCTGATTTGTCTCTCAAATCTGATGGAATGTTTCGTTATATGATAGGGTCTAATAAATATAAGTTCCAACTTTTAGACTTTTCATCGTACCAACTGTATTTCGTTAGGCTACAGGTTATCTCTCTCAGGAGTAGACTGATCTCAATGCGCTAAATTCGAGGCGTAGTGGCCCCTTCGTTTTGTGGACTCTATTTGCCACGGCATCTGTTGCAGTATTTGCTAGAATGCCGCAGTGGCCTGATATTCATTTAAATGCGTACACGTGGCTTATTGATTTTGCTTTTTCCTGTTCTTTTAGGCTCTGACATTTTAAAGAAGCGTTTAGAGACATTTTCACTTACTTCGCAGCGACGCCACAGTGGCTGGCGAATCGCTAAAAATGACCTGTTTTTGTGCCTCTTTTACTGATTTTATAAAGCATACTGCAGATGGAATTGCAAACAGATCTGCAACAGTAGAAAACGTCTCTCGACCTAGTTGAATTCCGGCGAATTCCGTTGGTCGTTTACAAGTACTCCGGGGAGCTCTAAAAAGTGAGCAGACAGATCCTTGGGCTAGTTGTTGATTGACAATCAACATATTTGCACAGCGCAAGAGTGCGAGTACTTTTGACGTAACTAAAGAAGAAGAGACTAGGACAGAAAGAGCACTCACTTCAACTGAAATTTTATGAGTTGAAACGCTGGAAATATATACTCGTGACAGAACATCACCACGCAACCTATTGCATCACACCAAGACAATCATCATCCCATTATATGGTTACAATGCCCCAGCTCAGCACAAATTCACGATCTATTGTGGCAAAGCCAGAAAATCGATTTCTTTTTTAGTGAGAGCAAGCGAAGGCTTGCTGATACATCGATCACCCAGCATTTGTATTTCATTGGCCTCCATAACCTCTCGTGTTAGCTACTGACGGTGTTTGGCTACAACAGTGCACTTTTAAAAGTGCACTGTTGTATCTTTAAAGAAATGCTACCTGCTGTGCGAACGTCATGAAGATATCTCTTTTAGATATCATTACCTCAACCAATGTCTCCATTTTTAGTCTTCGCATCGCCAAGGAGGGAAATTATGATCGACTCTGCTTATATCTTGTAATATTGCTTTATGTTACTGAAATATGCTGTGTAGCGTACATTTCTTTCTTTCTATAACTGCGAGATTCAGTGAATGCGTCTCATGCTTAGTTAAAATACAGTAAACATCATGACAATTTTCCACCATTCACATTACGGAAAACTGCACATGAAGAACTTCAGCGATTGTGGGAGAACTCAATGTTGCTGTTGGACTCCTATGCACACCCTTAGCCTCCTTGCGAGTAACAACCGAAGGCGCTCCTCAATAGTTTGTGATCACTGCAGGAGTAAAGGTGCCAATTAGGCATTTTTTGCATGATTAGGCGTTAAGCACTTTCATTAGTGAAGAGGTAATTGCAAAGGTAGTCACAAAACGTCTAAATAAAAAAAGCAGAGCAACAGAAACAGAGAGCAGAGATGTGGCACTAACTTACGTTTTTTTGGGAAGAACGTTTCCTCTGAAGCCGTACAATGCATGAGCAGAGAACAAATCGAAAAACAAAAACAAAAACCAAGCCAGCTAATCTAAGCACAATACCTTTTTGCTAGTAACGAGCATTCTATTCTGGTGAGATAAACTGAAGCTGCACTGACACATTTGTCTAGGCCCAGTTTTCAGATATGCAATAGCTCAATATTCTCCAGTTCACGCAGCGTTTTAGCCTTACCCAATGTTGTCACCTTATCAAAGAGGCACGTGTAGCCACACAACTTGCAATGCAATGGAAATTTACCACCAGGGCCCTAGAGTAGATTTCTATGCTCTCTCAGCCGAACATTGACACATCGACCAGATTCTCTAACGTAACACCTGTCACAAATTAAACGAATGCCAAACACCACACATATGTAACACACGTAGTATTTCTAAATATGTTTTTTTGTCACACATCGTGCTTATTCCACCGAGCTGTACAACCGTCTTGCAAAGACGCGCGAGTTTGCTGCGTGCAGAACAGACCACTTCGACATTGATCCTGGCAGAAGCCTTCTTCGATCTGTGTGAAATATTGCAAAGATTGTGCATCTCCTTTGCCGGAAACCTGGAAACTATCTTCTTTGCCGGAAGCCTGACAGCACTTTTGCATGTTCCCACTATCACTGAAGTCTACAGTCTACGATTCTCAAAAAAGTCTTACCGTTGTTACCAGAAAGGACATCAAGAGGAACAAGACTAATTATGAAATGGAAGCGCACAACGTAGAAGCAGACGGAAAGACAGGGATAGCGCTTGTCCCTGTCTTTCCGTCTGCTTCTACGTTGTGCGCTTCCATTTCATAATTAGTCATGTATCACCAACTCGCCCAATCAACCATTTTGGCAAGAGGAACAAGGCTGCCGCCTGAAGGGCCAAGGTGGTGTGGAAAAGGTGGCCCAACGGCGTGAGTGGACGGCTCTGGCTGTGTGTTCTCTACCGACATGTTGACAACCTGCAGCATGATGTTGTACCGACATATGAATAAAGAAACGAATATGATGTGTGCTCAGATTTGGGTGCACGTTAAAGAACCGCACGTGGTCCAACTTTCCGGAGCCCACCACTACGGCGTCTTTCATAATTATATGGTGGTTTTGGGACGTTAAACCCCACATATCAATCAAACGCATATGATGATTGAGGCATGGCATGTCAAAAATAGTGCTTGCGCTTACGCGAGCCAGCGATAAATATGAAATAAAATGCTTTCCCAATTATATTTCACCCGCACTACCACGAACGCGAGATAAGTTCGGTCCCATAATACATGTAAATGCGCAGATAAGCATTTGTGGTTTCTTTCCTTCCTGCCACTGTGAGCATCTTGAGTTGTTAGTTGTCGTTTGTGAAGTCCTAACTTCCTTCTTGTATCTGTGTTCGAATGGTGTCTTTTAAAGTGATGTGTGTTTTCCTATGAACCATGAAATGTAGTTTGCGCTCAAGGTACTCCTTACGCTAAGCGGGTGCAGTTGGAGCAAACTGCGTCCTGGCAGGCTTTTCTGTTCCCTTAAAAAGTCGACGTGAAAATCAAGAGTATTGCGTTGTTCAGAAACGCATGACACTACCGACAACAAGTTTTATAACAAACTTTAAAATAGCCTTTATTGCAGTGGTAACCAAATATGAACAGATGAAAAATAGTTGAATGCAAATGTATTGCTTATTTGGATATGCTTCAGCGCGATTCAGACGAAGATCATAAGAGAGACACAGAAGACAGACGAGCGCTGACTTACAACTAGGTTTATTAACAGTTGAAAAAGCCTTTTTATGAGCCAAAACCTGCCTGTACAACCTATACACAGAAGACGGCAATAATTAGGGTTAACAGTGGAAGTGCCTCACACTGGCAGGCTGACGTTTCGATAGGAGGACCTATATTGTTCAAAGACGCCGTGTCATCCTTGGCTTGGTAGTTCTGGTGTCATCTTTGGAGGGTTAGTGGTGACGTCGATGACGTCACCACTAACCTCTTCTTATCTGTTGGCTCCCATTTTGGATTATACACAAAACAGCAAGATAAAAGACTTTATAAACAGAAGCCAAGATTTATAAGCGAAAACTTGGCCCCATATCTGCACGTTGTACACTGCAAACGTCACCGAAACACAATATTCTTGCGTGTAGAGAGATCGAACAAAACGTTTATTTGATGTTCTGCGCAAGAAAATTGGTGAATGATATTCTGGAGGCGCTACGTCAGAGTGCCCCGAGCGTGGAGCGGAGGCGAACGAGTGCGTCGAGCACGTAACACGGGAGATATGAGCGCTATTTGGCAGCTATCTTGGAAAACGAGCACGCGGCGTGTGCGCCCGTCTAGGAGGCGAGAAGGTGTAAAACGCAAGGCGACGGGCAGATACCGCCACCGTGTCGTCTTAGCAAAGCGTTTGAAACACTTGCCTTTTCGTGCACGCGTTGCATCGTCAGGGCAGCGTGATAACCGCTACAGTCCTTAGAATTATTTATGCAAGCCTTTTCTAGTATAAAGGCACACATACTGAATATTGACGTGTTGTTATGGTGCCTCGCGTGCTGAAATACTTGGGGGTAAATATATATCCACGAATTTAAGCTGGTCTTACCATGTTGGCAAAATATGCGAAACTGTGGAAAAGAAGCTCTGGTTCATGCGACGGAAACTGCAATTAGCCTCACAGTCAGTAAAACTAACAGCTCATTTTACCTACGTTCGGCCCACGCTAAAGTATGCCAGTATAATCTGGGACCCTCATCAGTCAGGTTAATTCAGAGACTGGAAAGAGTTCAACGACGAGCAGCAAGGTTTATTCTAGCGCGATACTCTTGTATAGATTCCGTCACCGAAATGCTCGGTTTGCTAAACTTGCCCACGCTTGCCGAACGCTGGTGCATAGCAAGACTAAAGTTTTTTAACCTTCTCTCTAAAAACGAAATCAACATCAATAGAAGTCAGTACTTGATAGCACGACAAGGCAGAGCATTGCGAAAAATTAAAGATGGTACTTTCGAAATACCTCAGATGCACATTAACAGTTACGCGTTTTCTTTCTGCCCAAGAACCATCAAAGAATGGAATCAATTGCCACTACAAACGCGAGAAAGTAATAGTGTAGAACAGTTTGAAAATAACCTAGTAGGTCAGTAAAGAAGCACGCCTTTACGCATGCTGGCTATTTAGTGGTTGTCCGAGTTCAGTTGTTGCAGTGTGTTGTTAGCTTTGTATTGTTTGATCGGTGTATGTACAGATTATTTCGCATATACTGCTGTGTATTTTTGTACGGTAATGGTCGGTTATATTTTCTAACATGGCTTGTTAACTGTGCATTTATGATGTCGTATAATTTGATCATGTATACAGGAACTATTTCGCTTATGTACGCTTATGTTTTGTTGTGTGTGGTATCTTATGTACGGTTTCTTACGTAGTATGGTTTCTTTCTTTCTTATGTACGCTTGTGTGTTTTTTCTTATGTAGTATGGATTCTTATTTTTTTCTCCGCAAGTCACACGATGTTGACCATGCAAATGTCCCACTTTGACCCACCCTGTAACGGCCGACAGACCAACAGTATGAGTAAATAAAAATAAAAGAATATGCGCAATATTCGCTTTTTACTTGACAATCGCACAAGCATGAACGCTAATCGTTTAGCTATATTGTTGGGCACTGCGGATGGGGTCCGGCTTTTGGGGTATCGTTTGGTGTCGTTTTGGGTACCGACATACCGTTAGGGCGGACAAACAAACAAATGTACACAGACAGACAGACAGACAGACAGACAGACAGACAGACAGACAGACAGACAGACAGACAGACAGACAGACAGACAGACCAAAATAATTGCGTCGAAGGTCTCCAAGAAAGACTATCGTTTTTTAATAGAAAAAAATGCAAATGCTTACAGTGTGGCCAAATATGAAAGATAAAGTACACGTATATTACGCAATGCAAACTGAACTTTGAAACCTAGACCGCACATTATTCATGCTCCGAATACAGCACCTTCAAAATAAAAGCTGACCAAGAAAAGGGCGTGAAGTGTTTAACGTGTCCTTGTGATAATTGAAGTGACTGTCTAAAAGAAGAAGCGCTTAAAAGCATGGAAAGCACGTACTGATGAAACAACAATACATTACAGCCTAGAGGACAGAAATCAGCAACACTTACTAAAACAAAACTTTTATTACTTTCGTTGCTTTTGAAAAGATATTCACAGCAAATATCAAAAGGTGCAAACAGGACCAAAGTTATAAACAACACGGAAACGCGTGCAGTAGAGTTGAAAAGAGGGCAAAGTGGAGACACAAGAAGTGGTCCACTTCCTTCTTAATACTACAACAACCATTTCGTTCCTTTCGACTGACACTGAAAAAAAGCAATCGTACAGGTATCTGTGAGGACATATTTAGCTCAGCGAATTTTCTCTATTCACAAAGTTGGCACACGATGTACTGCATCTGTTCAGAATAATCTTTTTGATTATCACAGCAGGGTCATTCCTAGCTCTGATAATCACTCCTGATCTCTCCTGTTATAGCCATTAAAAACGTTTTCTTGCGACCTATAGGTGCTATCAATAAGGTTGCGAGGAGATGCTACACCACATCTTGTGTGACTGTTCGATTTATATAGTGCGATCCATCGTGAACTTTCTTACAGCGCAACACCAGAAAAAATACAGGACAGGGAAGGAGTAGAACAGAAAGAAAAGACGGCGCTGGTTTTCTTTCTGTTCTACTCCTTCCCTGTCCTGTATTTTTTCTGGTGTTGCGCTGTAAGAAAGTTCACGATGGATCCTAACCAACTGGCCCGACTTACCGTCTTACTTATATAGTGCGAACACAATCCCTGCCATCTATTTTAGCGTGCCTTAACAATACAAAAATGTCAACTGAATCTATTCTAGCTTGTCGTCGGCAAAATACTTTGCAGCTGAAGGCGACCAAGGAATGGCTGAGTTTTTTAGCATGACGGAACTGGACAAGCGGATATGATAGTGATGTCGCGTTCTACATCCTATTGATGGACTCTTACTCACTAGGTTATTGTACACATGCTGCGTGATAAGCTATCTTTCAACCCATTTCCTCTCCTTCATCGTGTTCTTTTAATTTCTCTAGCCCGTTCTCATGTATAGGATAGCAAATCGGTTATCCTGGACTGATTGACCTGCCTACTTTTCCTTCTGTACCCTTTATTCTATTCTAGACTTTGAGATCGTTCTAGCATACCCTGAAGTTTTGCACGTTCATTCCACAATGTGTAGAAGGGCAAAATATCACCATGCTTTCGGGGCTTAGTACTACAATATACAGAAATGAGAGTGTGCTGAGGCGTTGTCCTCATTACCTTTAAATAGTAAATGAAGATAGTAATACTTGAATCAGTTCGTCAGCGGGAACACACCCATTAATAAAAACTGTCTTGCTATGCAGAGTGCTTCTAGAGATCTGACGAGGGCAGAGTCGACTTGTGCGCAAACTGATGTTTGCAAAGATTGTACCACGTGAAAAGGCACTCCATCGTGCCTCCCAGCAATGTTTAAACCGGAACTAGAGTGCTAAGAAAGAGTGCGTATTTTAATCGATGTTGCTTAAAACGACGACCAGGAGTACTTAAGTACGCTTTCATGCACTTAGAAATGGTTATAGCAGATGTGGAATGAATACTCTAAATCATAACACTTACAATGCGTGGTTTGCGAACGCAGTGGTCTGATATGCATTTGAATGTTGCAGTAATAAATTGAAACGAACTAATAAAATATTTGAAGGCGATTTGGCGAAAGAACAAGGGCAACAAAAAATGTATTCTAAAGATGAAGTACCACGCTAAGGGATGCAGAAAGGCGTATACACGCTTCCTCTTGAACTATTCCATGTTTTAGCATGTTCTTCAAGCAAAACATGCAACCCCAATTTTTCATAAGTTTCATATTTTAATGTGTTAAAAATAATAGTAAGAATGATAGTCTACCGGCTACCGAAGAATGGCTACCGGCCACCGTTTTTGCCTCTCAAACACAGAAATGGGGTTGAATGAAAGACCCTCCAGTGATTTATAAATTTGACTAATATGATTATGTGAGGCTCATATTGAAGGACTATCACAGCTTTGCTTTTCCCATTACCAGGTAAGACAGCTTTCGGCCTGTATTTCACCTGGCAAGGTGTTGTTGCGTTCTCGTGCACAGAAAATAGCTGTAAACAGCACCAAATAGCCGACGACGTATGTGCACTTGAAACACTCCTGCCAACATTCTCTATAGAACTGGAACTATGCTTGTGTGGAAAAGTAAAACGATTGAGAAAACAAAAAGAAAAAAATGAGAATTGCCTCAGGGAAAGCTGCTTTCAAACGCAGTTCTCCGATGATGTTAACGGAGCAGAAACACCTTTATCTGCATATCCGATTTAAGGCTTGGTACCTCTAGTGCCTCAAGTACAAATCTCTCTTACGACACTGCACAGTTCATCCCTCCTGAAAATTCTGGTTAGTGGTCTGCTCAAGCACCCTCACCTAAGTGCTTTGCCCCTCTTTCTATTTTTTCCTACTTCTCCTTGCTTTGGACTCACCGTAATTACTCGCAATGTTTGTACATAGGAGACTTACTGTATTAGTTCTGTTGATTACGAAAGTCTTACCATCGCAACATTGTCAATTCGACGAGACAAGTATTTTGTTTCAGTCGATGTGTTTCCTGACAAGAATGCATCAAAAAAACTAAGGTGATAGAATTGATAAAAAAACGTAGATAAAATATGCAACAGTCTTGGAGGAGGTGCATCTCTAAACACACGTGCTGGTAAACGAAGGAATCTTGCTTATGTGCGACCGTCTATTTTATGACCTAAATGGTCACCTAACCATCGTATTCCTGTAGCGCAGCTCTGTTTGAGCATAAAGAGACAGCAGTGGCGTAGAAAAAAAAAAGAAACGTTACGCGATTAGTGTTCATAGTGTTGCTTGCTTTTTGCCTTCTTCCCACTGCCTGTTTTTTTATCCTTGAACTGAGCTACGCTATAGCAATGCGAATTATTGCACAGACTTGCTCAAACTGCAGTACTCGTAACCTAAAAATATTTTGAAATTTTTTGCAGGAAGCACGAACTTATACTTTACACGCACTTTGAATCTAGAAAGGACAAATGAATTATTTAGGTGCTCCTTTAGTGCAATTTTGTCATTTATGGCTTAGCGGTAATTCTAATGACCTGGCCGTCAACATGTCTTTTTTCGTGAATGACGTGTGAATAACCAATTATTTTCGTTCCAATCATAGCAAATGGATGAAAAAGGTTCGAAACATTGTGTGCTGTTCATTGTCAAACGTAGGGTCATGAGGTTAGTGCAATCTCTGGTAGGGTTTCATTGATCGCCCTTTCAACACAATCAGAGCGTCATGGGTCACCGGTGGGTCACGGCCTGTGCTCTCCGTGTAAGGTGGCGAATCCACGAGCATTTGTCTGCTTGTGGCTGCGATAACTTCATGCGACTTGAACGCAGACATATTATTTTTGTTGCCGGAGGATATACACGCCCAAGGTAATACTTGTTTGGCGTCAAAGGCTATCATTCACCGGCCACCCACGACGCACTCAATAAAAATGTTTTGCGCTTTGTGTGGCATGACCCAACAGTGACCAACGCACGAAAGCTATCCGTCTTCTGCTGCCTTTGGAAGATAGAAATCGCAGCTAATATATATTGTCTGTTTCATTGGATGCCAGGTGGGGTGATTGTTTCTAAGAAAGCTGGTAGCTGGCACGTTTCTCTACTGCGTCGGTTGCAAATGTTTCTCGCAATTTCTGAAATACGGGCTGTAGCACTATGTGGACGTTTTCGTGGCTGCTGTAAAACTTTCCAGCTCATCCACTGGAAAAAGCGGTAAACCAAAGAAGGAAACCAACTTTATATTTAAGCATAAATTTCCGCTAGATTTACGGGAAACAGCTACGCATCTCTGAAATAAAAGTGCAGAATGTTCGTTGCAAAAGTGTCAGTGCCAACTCGTTGGTTATCATTCCCATGAAATTGCAACTTTCATATGCCTTAAAGATATTTATATCACAGAAATCAAATACATTTGTTTTTGTGCCGATAACATTGTATTTCAACATGTATTCGCTTGAATAAGGCGGGAAAAGCCTCTGCATCTCTCAAGTAAACGCACCAAACGCCCGCTGCAAAGGCGGCAGCACCATCGCATTAGTGCGAAAGACAAAGGCATTTCCGCGTGTACCACCGGTGGTCATGACGCCCATGGTGAATATGCCTAATGAAGCTTTGATGGGTCACACTACACTTAAAACGAATTAAGTGAAAAGAAAGCAAGTTACAGTGAACGTGTCAATTGGTTATAACGAGGTCAATTGTCACCTCCAAGCACTGTGAAAGTAATCCTAGACGACACGCAAAGTATTAGGTGAGCTCTGCATTCTGACAGGGAATGTTGTCGTGAAGTTTTACGAACACCAGAAGAGCAGAAAGCCACTGCCGTGGCAGGTGTAACGTGTTGTAACAATTTACGTGACGCGAAGCAGCCAGCAAGGAGCAAATCATGCCACACACAGCATGCACGTCTTGCGTTTAATGTTAGAACCTGCCGTTTATGACATTCATGCAGTCACGCTATGCAATATGAATTTTCGAGCATTGAAAGCTAGCAAAACGGCCGCGAGCACGGCATAAGCATGGCATGTAAATCATGTTGTACACAACATGCATATCGTGGTTTCTGTGTTAGCACCTGCCACTTACGTTCGCCATAAAGTCACATCATACCTTACTGAACTTGTATATGAAGAAGGCGAAACGGCCGTTACAGCAGCGTGACCTATTTTTTTCACACGACGCTATGATTTTTATATTACACTTTGAATTTATGTTGATCCTACGGTCATGTCACGCAATAGCAGACTTAATGTATATCAAGCTAGCGAAACGGCTGTGAGCATGCCACGACTGTAGCATGTGAATGATGATGTAGGTAATGTGCAAGTCATAACTTTCATATCTCCACCAGTCACCTAACTTCCTCATACAGGAAAGCTTTATCATACCAATCTTTGGACATAACAAGTTGACTAAATGAGCGCAAGAGCACTAGGGCCATGGCGTGTAAGACATATCAGTGATGACAAGTTATTGATGATTCGCATGATTTGTCTAGTAATTAATGTTTATCATTCAGTCAAGTTATACCATACAAGTTTTGGTAGAAATCTAATTAACGATGTTGTCCGAAGAGCACAAAGTTGTAGGCAAATAAATAGATAGATAAATAGATCTATCTATCTATCTATCTATCTATCTATCTATCTATCTATCTATCTATCTATCTATCTATCTATCTATCTATCTATCTATCTATCTATCTATCTATCTATCTATCTATCTATCTATCTATCTATCTATCTATCTATCTATCTATCTATCTATCTATCTATCTATCTATCTATCTATCTATCTATCTATCTATCTATCTATTATAAAAGACCTAAGCAATTTAAGTGCGAGAGCGATAAAAAATGACAGATCCCACGTGCCATGAGAAGCGATGATATGCGAAGCACGGAAGAGGAAGTGATATCCGAAAGCATAAGGCTGCAGGGGGACCTTTTCTTTACAATCGAATAACAAAAACTACTCCATTAGCAGTAACAGTGAAAACAATAAAATGAATGAATTGATAAAACCAACATAAGATATCAGTAAATAAAGGAAGGTGGCATAAACAATCTAACAAAAAACTTCCAATAGGTCATCAAATGGCAATACAATTGTTTTTTAAATAAATCAGGCGACCAGCTTTGTTTTAGGTGATATGACAATGAGTTACTCAATGATAATGCTGAGAGGTAAGCAGTGTGGGTAGTACGTAGTCAAAAGTTTCTATTTGAAGCAAATCTAGCACGGTTAAAACTAAATAGAGCATTAGGACAACAGACGCTTAATGGTACAAGATAGTTCAATGGCTTGAAAAGTATCATAATAAGATTATGTTTATATAAACTGACAGTAGGTAGTGTCTCAAAGCTTCGAAATAGTGATATTTCGCTAGAGCGATAGAAACTGAAAGTTATTGTCTCTAATGGCTTAATTTTCAATGTCTTAAATAGGAGATGATGGGGTTTAGTATGTGTTTCCCTATGTAGTGATGCAATAATTGACTTGCCTGTGAATAAAAGCATATTATACCTTGATTTGAATTGAAGTCTGAAGCTGTTACGTACTCTGATTAAAATCCTAATACCAAATGCTAGTTTTCTGCATTGGTGCATAACATGAGTAGAGTATTTTAAATTGAAGCCGAGAATGACCCTTAACAAAGGGCATTCAGTGTCACGAGTAATGAGTATGTCATTTACTTTAGTGTAATTTTGGGAGAGAAGAAGTTTGTTAATTGATTGCAATATTCTGGACTTAGTTTTAAAAGGGGTTATTAATGAGGCAATTTATGCGACATTAGCTTGGTATGCTATTTAGGATCTTTTGTAATTTTGGTAATAAAAGTAAATCAATTTATCAGTGGCCAGCGTCGTAGTGTAATCGGCTCTAAAAAGGTTTGGAGTGTGTAACTGAAAGGGGAAGGTCATTCATATAAATTAAAAGTAAAAGTGGACCGAGAATGCACCCTTGAGGGACACCTTGATAAGTATACATAAAATCAGATAATCTTGAGTGAACACAATCGGGCTACTTACTGCCTGTTGTAACTTGTACTGAGTGTTAGGCAGTGACAACAATACCAATAGACGTGAGTTTCGTTTCCAGAATGTTGTGGTTAAGGGTATAAATCGCTTACGTTTGTTCAATGAAAAATGCTCCAGCTCATTCACCATAAGCAAGAGCTCCCTTTTCCTTATCTGTGAAAATTAACAATGCGAGTTTGGTTGAGAAAGCTGGTCGAATACCAAACTCATTAATAGTTATAATAGAAAACTTATACAAGTAACTAGTGATGCGCTTCCCGATACGCTTCTTTATTGTTTTACTAAAAACCGATAGGATAACTATGGAGTGGTAATTAGATATTGAAGTTCTGTCGGCTTTTTTGAGCAATGGTATTATTTTTACTCGTTATAGTTCTAATAGGAATGACCCTGTCTTGGAAATTATATTACATGAAATAGACGGATGACATATGGTTCGCAATTAACTTAATGTAGGACGAGTGAATTTTATCAAGTCCAGCTGAGGTTACTTTAGAAATACAAATAATGCTGATATTTTCATTAGGGTGTGTTGAGAAAACGTAGAATGATTGTGAAGGGTGGACCAGAAATTTAGCCTAAAGAAGCACTATGGTGGCAGTTCATCAGCTTCAGATTTCTTTCAGGATGTTTATATATGCTTCGTCGACGCCCTGATTGCGGAGTGTCTGCATGACTGCTTATCTATCCACTAAATCAAATGCCTTCTCATAATATATGAACGCTTTGTATAGTGTTTGGGTGTATTCTGAGCATTTCTCTTCCACCTGATAGATAGTATGAATGCGATCGGTTGCTGAGTAGCCTCTACGAAGTCTTCCTTGATCCTTTGGTTGATTGATTTCTAATAATTTCTAGCTCTCAATTTGCAATGACCTTTGTAAATAGCTTACATACGACGCAGAGCAAAATGATCGGCCTGTATTCTTCAAGTTCTTGTCATCCCCTCACGGAATAACAAGACGTTAGCATTCTTCCAGAATTCTGGTATGCTCCCCATCAGGAGACACCTCGTGAAAAAAGTGGCCTGATACGGCATTTATTACTAAAAAAGGAAGAACTCTGATACGGCATTTATTACCCTTCATTAAAGCTTCCTCCCATTCAACTGGTGCCTTGTTTCAAATACTAAGGGCCATATTTGATGAGAATATAAACTGGCCTGAGCAAGTGCAAGATTTGTGCGCAAAGCAGCCTATGGTGAATATACGTTAATAAATCTTGTCATTGTCTACCCCCAACACACTACTATTGAAATCTTCATTGTCACATTAGTTACTCTAGAATCATGGCTTGTGGCTTACAATAGTTATATAAAAGCTTTTAAAAGACGTAGTGAGCGAATACTGAGAATCGTAAGTAACCGTTCACTGGTAGATGATATTCTGCCGTTTCAAAGCGGTGAGCTGGTTCCAATCTAGCGCGACAAGAAAATTGATGTTTTCATAAATAATGCTATAGAAACTCACCACTTCTTGTTGATTTCTCACCCTTACCGTACTCAATATGTGGTATTCTTGGAAAGATAACTTCAATATGGCGATATAACTCGAGGTTCTTGGCTGAAAACTAAATTATTTTATTGGAATTACTACAACGAACTTCCATCTTTCTCGATTGCGGGACTGCACGTAGTTTCAGTTTAGAATGGTGGACATTGAAATAACCGCGCAAAAACAATGCACGAGCCCCTAGAGCGCTTGTTTCTGTGAGTTCGTCCGTTTTTGTGCAATGTTGGTTTAGTCATGTGTTTAGAAAAATTTATTCACAGACAGTAGAAGTCAGTTACTTTTGTACAGTTCATCTCAACAGAACAGATCATCCTCAGACACACGGAACTGCTACAAAAGCAAAGAGATTTCTATACATATGAACCCTACACAATAAACAGAAGGCATAATTAAAACGTGGATATGTACATTTTACATATTTACATAGTCTTTCTGTCGGTACTAAACAGACGTCAGCCTACCACAACAAGGGTGGCCGAAAGACGAGTTTCACTCACGTCTAACACATGAACACACAAGGGCAGGGCCAGTGTCAAAGGAATTTCTACTCACCGAAAAGGAAGAGTTCCTCCGACAGAACAGATAGCAGCTCCGTGTACAGTCGCTCCAAAATTGGGAAAAGAGTGGGACGGTGACGGCCTACTGCAGCCGCCTGGCAGAGATGGCACCTCAATCAGTTAGCACAAGCAACATTGAGAAGTCAGAAGAAGAGGCCTCGAGAACAACATTCAAATGAAGCAATGTGGTTTATTTCAAAACTTCAAAATCCAGCATGCTCGGCCTTTCAGAAAACCCGAGCGATCACGCATTTTTTCTCAAAATGCTGAATGTGTGCTTAGAACAAGTAGTTGGCGATTTCGAGTACTTAGTACTCGTCTATGGGAGAGCCTTAAGCTGTCCCGTGGGCATCACTTAGAAGAGGCCGCAAACGCACAAGTTGACCGCCAACCAACCCGATTTAGTGCCATTGTATTGCAAATCTCTTTTCATATGCATTCAGGACATGTAAACCCGTGCGCCCGTCGGCAGCACTTGTTTGTGTTTATGTTCATTGTCTTCTTTTTAATAGGTACTTCTGCATTGCAAGGTTTAAGGCGCATTTACAGTAAATTTATATGTGTATGTGTAGTGTCGATGTATCTGCTTTTGTTTCCTTTCTTCTTGTTTGACATGTACCTAAAGGGTTGCATATTATACTTTACCAGTCACTAGCTAGTTACCATATCACTCTAAACAGTCCTTGAGTATGCGAGTTTGTTTTTACGGAAATAATTATGCGTTTATAGATCAACTCGCTATTCCCCTTCGATCTCTTATTATCAATCCACCCCAGCAGCCGGGAATATAGAAATGTGTAAATTCTCGACAGAAGTCGTACTAAATCATGGTAGCCTTATAAAAGTTGCGCGAGGTCATCTGTTTTGAAGACGAATGATATGTGCGAGTCTTATGTTGATAACTGTATACATATTACTCCCACATTGTATATTTTTGCAGTTGACATGGAGTGCTTGACATAAAAGTAAGGAATGTTTTTGTTTGCTCATTGCCGTTAACCCGAATACACGGCAACATGCTAGACTAATTCGTGAACAACATTGAAATGAAACAATGTGAAAATCAAACTTGTGAAGCAAAATAAGCCCCATGTTTCGAGGACATGTACATTCGCTTTCACTGCTATATTTTGTAACTCCAAAAAAAAGCAATATCAGTGAACAGTGCTTCATTATTTCGAGAGCGACCTAGCCCACTTTGTGATTGTGAGCGCTGGAATGATCACTGCTGCATGTCACTTTTTAAATTAATTTGGTAAATTTCGTTCCTTGAGTAGACAGAATAGTGAAGATTACGCAACCTTGAGTACGCGTACAGCTTCGGATATGTGCGCCTCGCTCGACAGCGTTAAGACACCATCTAACAAAAAGTCAATGCACAATAACATGGGCATACTCCTCCTTAAACACTTGCTCCTTACTTTTGCGAGTGCTGTGCTCTTCGATACGTGACCACAACTGCGATGACAAGTTAGAGTTACGAGAGTTTAAACACTTACCCCAAACTGCAGGCTCTATCTGAATACCTTTGGTGCTCTGTGAACAGAGCAATATTTGACTTTCTTACCGGAACGTCGTCGGCTGTTGAAGCAGTCCGAATGTCGCTCGAGCAAAAAGTGATCGGCCACACGTAGGTTTGGTGCACGTTACCACAGCCCTGGTGACCCGGTGTCTTCAAGTTGCTGTAATATTCGGCGTCAATGGTGTGAGCCCTTAGTTTCACATATAAATTTCACTGCACAACACCAAAACAGGCCCTGCGGCATATGAGATCACCCTTCGAAACAAGTCGCGGCTGGCGTAAGTAGTCTTAGCAGGAGAGAGACCTCGACAGCAGCTCACACGATCGAAGCAGATAAGGCCTCAATGAAGCGCGCCATTATTCCCTCTGGCGACAACGACTTTCTGTGAACCACACTGGAACCTTTACGAATAAAGAAATCGCGCTCGCTAGTAGGTTATACTCTAGAAAAAATTATTCAAAAAAATTACAGCACAAAAACTATCAGAATAATTATGAAGATTTTTTTAACGATCCACAGGAGGACGCAGCTTCAAACGAAGAAGCATGTACTAAATAACTTTATCTCGTTGTTATAGCAACGGATGTTCTGCGAAAACACTAAGACACGCGTCGGAAGTCACTCGCTGGCCGGCAGAGGCAGTAGTCTGCGTTTCACGCTCTATGGCTGAGCTGTCAGATGTGTTCATCTAAAAGTACTATGTAAAGTATACCGTAAGTCATTCTTTACTGTCGAGCGCTAGTTAACAAATATACTAAGGGGCTGGGGGTGGGAGGGGGGGGGTCATCACGTTACTCTGGTGAAATTTGTTGTAGCCATTGTAAATGTAAGGCGCCATGTTTTTTGAGATTATATGTTTTCAAAATCGGAGCATTTGTTTTTTTTATTTATGATTTGGTAAAAATTGGGGGTCCTATCGGAGTTTGTTTCTCGTAAATACCCAGTTCTCCGGAATTACATGCTTATTGGTATTGTGCTTTGTTGCAATGTGTTCTAATTAACTTCGTTTCAAATGAAAATGTGTAGCGCGGTTGCTGATGATACTATTTTACAATTACTTTCGTTTTTTTCGCACACAGTGCATTTATCCTGTTAATGAAGATGTTGATATGCGCTGTCATAAAATTGTAGTGTACTTTGGAAAAACAGCAGCTACGCAAGTCAATACTGACATTTTCCTCCCCACCTCCCTCATGTTCGTTACATGGAAAATGAAGTACATAATGTTAGACGCAGACATATTTAAGAGCTTGCTGTCGGTGCGAGCTAGCCTTCCTTCGATTAATGATTGGCAGATTCGAAAATTCCCTGTAAACGTTAAAAACGCTCCTTTAAAATTGGACTTGGTTGGATAAGTCCGAACTGTGAAAATTTTCTTCGGCAAGTGCTTATCGGATTTTTTTCGAGGTTTTCCGAAAACACGAGTGGCTGAGTAAGTATTGTCGCATAAAATTTCTTTTGCTTTTTTTTTCTTTAGTTTTTCGTCATACTCCCCCGTCGATATAAATGCAACCAAACCAATCAATGATAATATTATGAAACTTTAAACAGCGACAGGTACGGAAATTTTATGCGGAAACACTGTAAACTTTGTACTTTTGTGAACAAGATGACTGCGGCTAGCTAGAGCTTCTGCGTATTATTCACGGCTCCTAGTAGTGGCGTCATCATTCCTTAACTGACAGAAGACGGATAGAATTCAGGGCCCATATTTTGAGGCGATTCGGTTTTTGAAGAGCTCGGTCTCGCAACACACGACTGACTGTGTGACGACGCCGTCGCACCCCCGCCACACTCCCGACGAGAGGGTGTCGCCTTATCAATTCTTAGCAGAGCGAGCTCTTCGGAAACCGAATCGTTTTAAACCACGGTGCCAAGAATCGTCAAGGATGTCGTTTAGTAAGCCTTCCCTACGTGAAAAAGACACCATAAAAAGCAGGACGCAATTAATTCATAAATGAGGCCCTGTATGCTCACAGAGCACCAAACACGCACAGGTTCCTCTTTGGAAACACAGACGACTGTGCAATACAATGCGGTAGCATCACAATATTGTCAATGATCCGCTATCTACTGGACGCTTGACGGAAGCCACTTTCAGTGCCTCTTTGACGTTCCAAGGGCACGTCGTTTCTTCTGGGCATTATCGTCTCCTCCTCGATTAACTTTGACAAGGCACCGGGGTTGAGAAATGGTACCTGACTGCGGCTGATCGTGGAGGCTTCGCGTTTCATCGAGCTTCACCATAGAAAAAGTAGCAGGCACTTTGGTGCCAAAAAGAAAGAAAAAATAACTGTACTTTTTCCTGCCAAAAACGACTGGATCCCGCATTCGGCTCAGTCTGACGTAGACACCGGCAAGCCAAGCCTACCGGCCACCTCGCGGGGCCACTCAAAAGCCGTGAGCCGACCACTGGGAGCGGGGCTGTGCAGAAGGTCTATGGGTTTTCCTAAAGTGGTGCCTCATCCACCGTGAAAATGATGAGAACAGGCTTCAGATCTGGTTCAGATAGATTTCGGTCTCGAGATTGGTTGCACTTGTTTACTTATGTTTAGGTAAAGTGATGTGAAGGTATTACTAAGTACAATATTTCTTCATCTTTTGGAATGTAAAGCTCATCGCAGGTTGTTTGCAGGACTCTGTGGTTGAAGCTGGTATACACAAACTGATCCACGAATGTACACACTGATTTGCAATATGGTTCGAGATTTGGCATTATGAACTTGATGATGATTCTTTACTTCAGTGAGAATGCTTTTACAAGTTTTCCATTGTAAGTAGCATTCATGATCTATTTAAAAGAAGCATACAATAGTGTGTCAAGGGTATTGTGTTCTGGGAGGAACACTACGTGGTATAAAGACGTTATAAAACTAGCCCTTCTTGTTTGTTTTCTTGGCGTCAAACTTATTTTTGCGTTTAAATCAGTTGGCCCTGTACAACAGGCATAAATTCATGAGGCTGGTAGTAGGTAAAAATTCTGAATGCTCCAAGAAAGTTTAATCAAGTATTTTGACGTTACTGCACTCAGGCACGCGTAATGAGCAATATTTTAGGGTGCAACAGAAAAGTTCAATTCTTAATGAGCCTAGGTGAATGAACGTACTCCATTGTTATTGTAAATGAGCTAGAATGATACTGTCAGACATATATACACCTGAATTGTAGCACGACGAGGCTCTCAGGGTGGAGTTTATGTCTTTTTCTACGATGTAACTGTCTGTAGGACCTGAACTAAAGTAATAATTTTGCAGGCCACTCATTTGCTGGCAGTTGCACCACTTCGGTGAAATATGCACAGCAGTCAGTTAATGAGAAGTGATGAACCAAAAGCGCTCTTTGCCAAAGAACTGTCATCATAGACGTAATAAAACAGACCCTGCATGAAAATTTTCTTATATGGTCTTCGAATGAAAATTGTTGGTGGAAAGAGTTTCGGCATTGGTGCCATGATAGAACGATGTGAATGTGTCGAGCACGATCGCTAGATTTCACAGCAGCAACCACTTTTATTCGCCCCCCCCCCCCCCCCCGAGTCTGCTACTGCTACTCCTCCACGCCGCGTTTGGCGTGGGTATTGGCTTTCCATATGTACGCGCTGCCCATATTAGGCACAGCTCTAAAAAAGCTTGTCTTTTCGCTTTCGAAACGGTAACTAGGCGTATTCGTACTCTCGAGCAAACAGCATGGCTGGAAAGTGGCTCGACTTGCTATGACAAGACGCTGTATAGCCTGCTGAACCCACAGTCTTCTTTTGGAGTCGCTGCTAGCATACCATGGTGCAGAGTGCTTTCAAGCAAAATAAAGGATTGCGTGATTGCAGCAATTACGCGGTGAATGTGAGTGACACGTCAGCCGGAAGGATCAATGAGAACTGAAGTAACTCTACACTGACACGTCGGTGCTATTGCGGTTGGTCATTCTTGAACGCATCTTCGCTCAACTCTTCACCTCGACTTCGCCAATTCAAGGCACCCCTTACTTCACTCAAGGCGCAATTGCGTTTCTTGAAATCTTGTCGGCGATCCCTTAGCAAGGAGGCACCCATTGCAAATGCTCTGTTGACTCCAGTGAAAACGTTTGCATTGAAAAAGGCTTCGGGTAAGATGAATGTCGTCTTCAGGCTTTTGACAGAGCAGCTGTCCCCGCTTTGTCTGCGTGTGATAATTTCCACGTGCTTTGTTTTTTGCACTTCGCATGTGCGTGTTAATCGTGGTTTTGGTATAGTGTCCGTGTGCGCACTAATCGTGAACCGCCATGGTGACTAACAAACCACATGAGGTATCGCAAAAAGGACAGCCTCTCAAACCGAAGATTAGTCACTGTTTACCTTCCTGCTGCAGAGAGCCTTGTCATCACTGATGCGTTTGCGCAATTGATTATGCGCGTGAATCAGTTTTTCCCGGATATCACATCACACGGGTGTGGTTTGTGAATTTCTTATAAAGTCCACAGAGCGTCCATGTTCTGAAATTTGCTCTGGCTTTATTATTTGGTAAGAGAATGCTTCCTATACTAAGTGCATGAGTGCCCTGTGGAGAAAGTTTCCAAATTCATTTGCAGTTCTTGGTTCTTTGGAATATCTGCTGAAATCGGCATCTGTTCTGTATGGGAAGCTGTTACATCAGGACTAGGATTAGGATGTTCTAGGTAGCTGGCGGATCTAGCCTTGCATAATTTGTAGCCAATAGCCCTGTCCGATTTCCTCCCTGCAAATAATAACTAATGTCTTTTTGTTTGTTTGTTTTTTACTTAGCACGGACAGACTAATAAAGCTGGAAACCTCCGTGCTATTAATACTGTATCAAGCATTGTACCGGTACCGCAGTCTCAGTGCACCATACCCCAGACATAATTGTCACTCATCACCAGTCACATACGAGGTCTGTAGCATTCAAAAATTTTAAGAGAAGTCGCGACGCCTGCTTTGTGAAGATCCAGGGACCACGCGGAAACACTACTTGTCACGCTGTCGCATGGCGAGCCTAAGCGTGTCAGTTCCTCAAATGAACCTTGCCGTTCTTTTTTAAGCTTGTGTTGCAAGAAAAGTGGTGATATAAAACAATATTTTCTTAGCTCTTGTGAGCTTAGGCTGTGACATTTCACAGTGCACCTTTTGTTATTGAGGCATCGTGGTGTTGATGCTGGCTGTGGCTTCTACCTCTGCTCTGCCTTAACAACCTTGTAGGTGCATTGAACTAAGAAAGATGTTTTGCAAGAAGCATATATTAATCTTCTGAATCAACGAAGACGACTGCAACTAGCTGCTAAAAGATGCTCAAGGGCATTGCAGTCATACCGGCTACTTCTGGTCACAAGAATCCTGCACATATTTGTAAATAGACGCCATTGCAGTAAACTTATCATGTCTATTTTTTGTGACCAAGCCACCTAGCTTTCCTGAAACAGGATCATTGCTGCATTCTGTAGAACATGTTGGATTTCTGTAAAATAATTTCCCTCTAAATTGAAGGCTGATACGGCTCTTACGATTGTGCCCGAAAATAACAATAAATCAGGTATTGACACGGGAACATAATACTCTATGATTGCAAAATGCAAATAATTTTTATTATATGTGCTTAATGAAGTACAACGTAGGTGGGTATGCAAGTCGGTGCGCTGCGAAGTGTGCGGAAATAAACATATACAACCTACATATTCGCAAAATAAAAGTTCAAGCATTTAGAACATCGTAGAGATATAGAAAGAAGCCAGCCAAGCGGGGCTAATGTAGTGAAGCTGAGCTGATTAACCGCAGCTTTATTCATTAGTATACAGTCATGCTGCAAATACCCTCCTGCTCATGGAGAAAGACCGCTGGTTTGTGACCTTGCGTCGGCAGTCTGGTTCCTGCAAACAAAAAACGCCATACGTAATGAACATAATGACACAACAAAGTTGTTGTTTTTTATTTGCTGCCTGTTGTGCACACATTCATCCATAGTTTGCTTGTTCGAGAACAGACGTGTGTTTTCTCGTCCTAATGAGCCGGATATTCCGATACATGCATAAACTCGAACTTGTGCGACTGAACAATAGGCATGCGGCACCAATTAACTCCCTGTAGTTATGGTACAACTTGGTGCGACTACACTGCGTGTTCTTTAGAATTTGCCGCCATTGCGTATTTAGACGCCACGTTATTGTTGAGCTTGTAAGCAAATGAATCCGATAGTGATGTTTCTCTGCTGTTGTACTGCAATATATTATGTGCTTTCACGCAAGATTTCAATAACTAGTTTGAATATCTATGACTGAGGTTCGTGGTTCATTCTCGTTAATGGCTACATAACTACTCAATGTCTAAGTTACGAATTAGGTAACTATTGCGCCTCCTAGTACTGGCAACTGCATACTCATTGTGGCCACATTGTTTGTTGGTTTGACAAACAGCTTCAAATAGAGAATGCATCAAATACGACGTATTTGTGAACAAACAAAACAAAAAAAGCACCTTCACACCGATACAATTGATAGCCTTGCGAAGGTATACTGCGTCGTGTTTTGGTTGGAGTAGTAAAGGTTGACCTGTATGACGTGATGATGATATGTGGGGTTTAACGTCCCAAAACCACCATATGATTATGAGAGAAGCCGTAGTGGAGGGCTCCGGAAATTTCGACCACCTGGGGTTGTTTAACGTGCACCCACATCTGAGCACACGGGCCTACAACCTGTATGACGTGAACGCCAGTGCATGAGTAGTAGTGTACAAACGCATCAAGCTAAGGTGAGCAATTTCACTACCAATTGGATAAGAGTTTACTATAGTAATTCGCTACCGCTGGTTCTTAGAGACTTTCGGATCCGGGCTTGAATGAATGTGGCGTGTGGTATGCAGTAAAATAGACGTGAAAGACCTAGGGCCTATTGTTATACGAGGAGCACTCTCCCAACGGCGGTCCGATAACAGGACTCATCCACGGCATACAACACAACGCTGCACAAAGGCGTCACCCTCTTGACATCATGCCCATCTGTCTCTGCGCTAGAACTTGACTGAAACCATTTCACGCTTCCTCTGTGTTTCAGCCCTTTCAGTTACTTTGCATGCTCGCGCGTGGCATGAATAACACACATACCCGACGGCTCATTATATTTTTCGCCACTGGTCAAGCGAATGCTGCCCACAATGCGCGTCGCGCATCTGCTGAATCTATTGACTTTAGCAGTGTTACTGTAATACGCCTACACTGCAAAAAGTTTTACACCTATAAGGGTATATTTTTTCCCATGGGCAACACACTTTTAGAGTATTTAGGAACACTCCTAACAATAAAGAAACACCCTAAAATATAGAGTGTAAGAAAACGTTACACCCTACTTTTGTAGGTGTTTATGAACACCCCTAAACTATGGGTTATGGATGAAGCTACATTCATGCGAGTGGGGTGTAACACCAAAAACACCCTTGAAACGATGGCAGTTTCATCGATAAGCATACTTGATCAATTGCAGCGCAATTAACGAGAAAACAAAAGGAGAGACGCAGGAGGAGACGCTTCGTCTTGTCTGTTGAGGAGTGCCGTCCATAGAACATCATTTCATAAAATATGCATCACTAACTGGCCCAAGCTTCAACTGTTCTAACTGAGAAGCATATATGAGCCTCCTTCTCTGTGGCTGACAGGGAAGAAGGAAGATACTGGTGTCAACACTACACCTAATTTACATGCATGCATGTAGCTGATAAAATAAGGTGCCGTGGTCTTGAATGAGCTTCATACACTGTAAAAGTGATTGTAAATTAACAGGTATTATACACAGAGCTTCTGAAAAGAGAAACTTTCTGTAAGAGCGCCATGACGGAAATATGGTAAATACAGAAACAAAAGTTTCTGTTATTCACATCCTTCAGCAAATAAACGTACTCAAAATTGAAACTCAACTGTTTTAAATGTTTCTAAGATTACAATAAAATAACAATTCACGTTTCTTGTGGTTCGACGCACAATGCTATTTCGCGTGTATGATGCCCAAGGAAATTTCTGCGGTTCTATGTTCGCGCCCCGGCGGGCCTTTGCATTTCAAGACGGCTGCCGCTCATGCCGAAGTGTGGCTACGCATGGCTGCCCCGTGAAGTGCTTTGCATTCACTATAGCGCGGCGGCGCTACCCTACTGCTGGTGATTTTGTGTCGTGATGGACAGGAGTAGGTGGTTTGTTTTCACCTAAAGTTCCGTACTGTAAAGTCTTGTTGATGTATCAGTCCGCATTCAAACTTCGCTCTCGCATGGTTTCTAATTCAGCTGGCAGTCGGCCACGCACATGACTACGTGGTTGAGTGAGAGGCGTACTTTTTTCTGCACTTGGGTTGAAACATTGATGAGGCTTTGTTTGCAGGGGTGCTTGAGGAAATGCGTGATCTACTATTACAGTGATAACTTTTCTGGCAGCGGCCGCATACGTCGAAGTATGCGAATCTGTACTTTGATGGTTGCTGTGCGCATCCTAAAAAGTTAGTTGTGCGTTTATTCCACGTTCCCTGCGGAAAACAGCTAACGAGGTTTTGCTGTACAGGAATATACGATGTATTTGTTTGCCTTATTTTGCTGTTTTTCATCACATTGCATCAGTGTATTTTATGCTTGTGAACCTTTTTGTTTATTTTGTTTACTTGGTGTGTTTGAAGCACGTATCAGTTTCAGATATGCTAACTGAGTCCTGCCACCCACAAAACATACTATTCTTTCTAATAGAAAGTTTGAGTGTGTTCTGTTATTCGTTCGTGTGTCTAGCGGTAATAGGCACATTTTACTTGTACTGTAATGATAGCCCTGAGAAATGATGTTGTGACTTGGTTTGCAGCGATTTGTGCTTGTAGTGGTCATTGTATGATAAGTTCTGCTTAGCAGTATAGGGCTATGCACTCTTAACATCGCTTGTGGGACTATGAGAACTTCAGAGCTTTTCGACGTAGTATCATTGCACCACCTCTCTTACGAAGCATGGATTTTCGGGCGAAAATAGATATCCAGACGTCGGGGAACCGCTCACTCGGCGAACTCCAAGGTAGCCAATGGGGATCGGGTCTGAAGGGTTCACGTGGTATTTTGCGTCATCGCTCCTCTTCCTGCTTTGCGGTGGAGTGCGTCGTTTCCTCGATAGGAGAACCGTGCGCGTTCAGCGTTGGCATGTTTTTTGTTGCCGTATTACTTCTGACGTTTTTATCCGTTGTTGGCACATAGCGGCGTGAGGCCAGGTATATCTCCGAAAACTCGTGCGCTCGTGCGCTCGTAGACTGGCAGTAGTTCATGTCCCTGGTGCATGTGAAATCAGGAGCCGATCTGCCTGCACTGGTTGAGCTGCGTATTGACGCTTAATGCGCATATCAATATTGAAGATTGTTAAACAATGCTGGGTTTTAAAAACGCACACTTAGTTGTTAGTGACGTACCTAAAGGCGAATGTATTATTGTTGAATCTCGCTCCTGTTTGTTTGCCAGTGCTCGGCGGTAGTAGCGAGTGGACTTCCAGAGTCGAATAAAGGTATCTATACAAAATTCATATGACTCATAGCAAGTCCCGAGATGTGTTCGTCGATTATTGTGAAGTGTTTAGGTCTTCAGGCCCAATGTATATCGCATGATAGGTTTAGGTCGTCTGTTTGGAAACGATTGTAGCATATTTTGGCTGGCAGCATTAAAAGGACCACTGTTCTGCTTTCGTCCTATCGGCATTTGGGCCACAAGAAGAGCACCTTGGTAGTCGTACATAACACCGGCTCCCGCGCTGATGAGGCGACTGGCTCATGTCGGATTGCTTTTTGTGTCGAGCTAGTCATGCTACCGCGAAAGATGTGGTTTATTTATTTGGAGGCGCTGTTTGCTGCTGAATAACGCAATTGAAAACAAACACTGATTACTTAAATATTGTCACTAAAGAAAAAGCTTTCCTGCAAGTGCATCATAGCTTGAATTAATGGAATCGTTCATTTGAACTGCTCTGCTATTCGGTAACATTTACAACAAAAGTAAATAAAGTTTGGATATTTTAGTTTTCTTTGCTCTTTGCTGAGAACGGTATCTTATGCTATAGATAATATCACATACGTTGGCGTACTAGAGAGTTGGATTCCTTGCTCAAAACGTTCTGCCCACCCACACACACGCACACACACAAACATATATATATATATATATATATATATATATATATATTTATATATATATGAAACTACATAACCACTGTTTATTCTTCCGACGGTTCGACGGGAGCCCCGTCTTTTTCAAGGCAAAGACAGGGCTCCCATCGAACCGTCGGCAGAATAAACAGTTGTTATGTGAAAGCACATCCACTTTCATATTTATAACCTTGCGATAACAGAAGTTATTCTTCTGCACACACACACACACACACACACACACACACACACACACACACACACACACACACACACACACACACACACACACACACATATATATATATATATATATATATATATATATATATATATATATATATATATATATATGCACGCAAGAATATACATAATGGCTCAATAGCCTACTTCAAGTAGAACACGTTTTTCAGTCGAAATGCAAACCAATTGAGCCTCTTTTTTAATACGCACAGTTTGCTGCATTTGATGCTGGTAGTTATCCCAGATTGTTGCAGGTCATTGGGCCAACTTATCCACCTTACGGCCTTTATAAAAGGCATCTGTGCCACAAAAACTTGCCACGGAAATTGCAACGGGGGTACAAGTGAGCCCAAATAAGGCAAGATACGACGTACAGCAACCGCTGCGATCACCACTGCCCATTGCTGATAAACTATTTATTTGTGAAATTGCATTTTCTGCCATGAAGGTTAAATGATCGCGCTCTTGTTTGCAGTATTATTCGTGTACATGCTTGGCCTCACATACTTGCAAATGCGCATGCACCTAAAAAGTTTTTTCAGGACATTCTGGCTGTTAAAACATTAAACTTTTTGTATTTTTTTAAATTTGACTGAGTGCTTCTTGTTATGATAGACTTACGGTATTTCTTTCGGTAACTGCAGTTTCATTAATTTCAGCGATGTATGTGTGCAGTATAACTAGCTGTCAGTTTAAGCGCACGAATAAACAGAAAGACAGAGAGAAACAAGCTGTTTATTAGGCGCTTGTCCTCTCTTCCTTTCTGTTTATTCGTGCGCTTGAACTGACAGTTATACCATGCATATCCAACAAGCTCAGCTTTCGGTTATGTGTGCAGTGTTTGTGGCATAACGAAGACGACTGCGGCACTTTTCATGAAGCATGCCACACTGCACGAAAACATGAACGCATTCTGCATTAAGTGCCCAATGCAATAGTGCAAAAAAGCCTTACGTGAAATGGTGTCTCTGTATTCACATTTATATCGGGAGCACAAAGAATCAAAAGATTCAGAAAGTGAAACTCGTATTTCTGTGACAATCCAGTTATGTAAACTTGCCGGCACCGTTGATTCGTGCCTGCAGCATTGCAAGGACTATAAGTCACTCTTGATGCACCCAAAGTGTCATATAATTGAAGGTACAGAAGTGAAGTGCCCGTTTTTGACTTGCCACAAATTATACAGCAATAAATCAGCATTTTCTTTACACATTTCGCGTTACCACGGCAATTGCTATCTCACAGTAGCGCACTATGAGGATCTTATTTCCCGGGATACAACATCCATTGCATATCCGTGCTGTTGGAACAGTTTCTCGTCATAATTTCGCTAAGGGCGCAACATCGTGTCTTGATATATAAACCTTACGGATGCTCAAGGGGCGTCAAGTTGTCATTCTCTGCCTGATACTCATGCTCAGGAAATGATGGCTGTGTAAGTGATGCTTTGCTCACTTATATGTTCAACTTTTGTCAGAGCGGCAAGTGCCATCCTCTACTGTGCAAATAATGGCAGAAGATGTGGGAGACATCCAGAGCGCCAATATATTGCAAATGTCTTCTCTGTTGCGACAGAAACTCAGAGAATGCTGTGTAGGCAGCGCTTGGTTGAGAACGTAATCGAAGAAATAAGTCAAGCGGACATCTCTTTGAAGCTCCACAGAGACTCCGATGATCCTTTTCGTTGTGAGCACTGCCGTGCCCTGTATTAAAAAAAACGATTCAATTATGTCGAATCTGTTGCTGTGTTGCTTGGGAAAAATAAAAAGGCATGGATGCGGTGTTTCACTATAAATCGATTCTCGCAACACTTGAGGTCATGATGGAAACTCATTACATAAAGACACATCTTGAGAACCCCATGCCCGCAGCGGGAGGTGTACTGAAAGACTTCACAGATGGCGAAGCATTTAGAAGGAATTCATTTTACCAAATTCATCCATAACCACTGAAGTTTTTCCTTTTTCAAGATTCATTCAAAGCTGTGAACCCAATTGGTTCAGCTAAAACGAAACACAAACTGTTAGCACTGTATTTATTGCTTGGGAATCTGTACCCGTGGAATAGGTATTCACCTGAAGCAATAGCACTGCATACTCTGCAAGGAAAAAGATTGGTGAAGTTTTGGTCGGGAAAAAGTTTTCCGAGCTTTACTTGATGACCAGAATGAACTAGAAGCCGGATAGTACATTACCGCGCAAGGAACACCCCTACTTGGAACAATTGTCGCCAGTTTTGGTGACAACCTTGGCCGTCATGGAAGTGATAGATTTGCTGAAGACTTCAGTTCAGCAAGTCATATATGTAGATTCTGCTTCACTGAAAGAACGAAACTTTTTTCCTCGGATGCGCTATGAGGTGTATTTGATATCAGAACATCTTAAAATTACAATGACGCTGTTCTTAGCCTGCAAAATGATCGCTCTGTCAGTGCTCTACAGGGCGTGAAATTCCATTGGTTCTTCAATGAACTGCAATATTTCCACGTTTGCGAACCCGGTCTTCCGCCTTGCTTAGCACATGATCTGTTTTAGGGTGTTGACCCTTTTGACCTCCAATTATACATCCGTTTTATTCTGAGAACTATCAAAGGGGTATCCTTATAGAGGAACTGAATAGCCACATATGTCACTTTCCCTTTACAAACGGGGATCAGGCTGACAGATTACGTGAAGTGCAGTTGACAAAAAAACTCGGTGGTCACGCAGTTCAAAAATGAAGTATGCTGCGCTTTTTGCCCCTTTTTTTGTTTTAACGTATCCATTGTGTAGATGATCAAGTCTGGCAGCAGGTATTATTGCTTTCTGATATAGTGCAGCTGGTAACGGCACCACCAACAACAGCCATGGTTATGAGGCTAAAAGGTCTCATAGAAGGCTACGTGACAAATTGGCAAGTTCTTTTTCCTCACATCCCCTTTAAGCCAAAACATCACTACCTTCTCCACTATACCTACATTTGGTCATTTGATTTGGACCCTTGACTAACATGTGCACACTACGATGTGAAAGCAAACACATTTATTTCCGAAAAACTTCTCGTGCTCGTCAAATTTCAAAAATTTGACAGCTACACTTTCCAGCCGTCATGAACTTTTTCAAACCTATAACGCCGCGAGCATCAAATGTGATGACCTCTACAATGTCTTCACATTACAGGTAGAACTCTGTGCTCCTGAAGTGCAAGTGACTCTCCGTGGAGTTCTCTCTGATTGCGAATCAATTTTAGCTTCACACCAAGCAACCATTCGAGGAATGTTGTACAAAAAAGAAGTGATAGTTTCAATGTAGTTGAATGACGGAACAGCAGTGTTCGGGGAAATATTGGTAATCATTCTGAAGGACACTGAATTTTTTCCTTATGAAGACTGTTCAAACTTCGTACGATACCGGAATCTATTTGATTACAATTGAAAGCACCGATGGTCCTGTTAAAGGCTTGAGGTGCAACAATCTTATAGACCACGTACCGCTATTTATGTACAAGCCAGCTCAAGCTAGGTACCCTGTGGTTGTGCTGACGCATGCGTTGCTGGTCATGGTTTAATGTTGTTTTCAGGCCAGAGTAATGGACTAGGCGAGCAAGATTTCGGAAGCAGTGTCTTGGCTTGGAAGTTAGATGGTGAGGATGACTGTAGAAAAACTACATAAATGCGACGTTTAAACCAAGGACCACCTGCCATACACAAAAGAAGAGGAATAAAATTTTTTAACGCTGTTACAAGAAGGATACTCGTCAAAAAGTTTCGTTCTGCTGGCACTGCTTCACCAACGCAACCTGCATCGGTGACTGTAACAGAAGTTGTTGCAGGGCAGGCTCCATTGAGTGGCAATATTATTGTGCCATGGGGTTCTTTACCAAGCGAACTCATGAATGCCTGTGAAGTAGGTGCAAGGCCAAGAAATTGTGATTTGAATTAAATGGTATCAGTAGTCAGCAACAAAGTGTTAAAAGTTACTTGGAATTCTGGCAGAAACGTGTTTAGAGCTGTTGCCAGAGAAAATCTTACTTGCTGTCCCAAAACTTTTCAGGACGAACTAAACTGCACAGTAATAGGGAGTGGACTTGAAACCTTACTCTGGAAACTTGAAAATGGCATGAACCACAAAAAGCGAGTTCCTTTTCTCAGCTTGTCGTTTCAAGATAGCGAGGACGAAGATGTGACTGTAAATAAACGAAAAGTTCAAAATGATTCCCATGGTTGCGTGTTATGGCAGCCCGATTTGCCTGCAGGTGAAACGTTGGAGTGTCAGCAAAAGAAAAAAGAAGCATTGCTTTGTGACTTGAGACTTGTCTGTAAAAACAAGGAACTGGTGACGCGACTAATGTTATCCTACCCAGCGTGAACTGATCATCAAGTCGACAAATATTCTTGATGTGAAGCGCAAATGACCTTCTTTGTTTGAGAAGCATCACCTAAGCTCGCACATAAAAACTCTGCTAGAATATGATGTTTCAAAGACGTTTGGAGAAAAGCTTGTTAATGTCGGGCCACAAATATTTCGCTATGCCCATACCCAAGTGAAGAACGCCAGAGTAAAGTAAAATCATGTCTCAAAGATATCGCCAATACGAAGGCAACGTGAAAGTCTGCCGCAGTTGAGTACGAAGCCACTCCCCTGCTGTTTCTGGCGCTGCTTGATGAAGACGACGAATACATCTTCAGGACTGCATAGGTAGGCAAAAATCATGTTCTGTAGTTTTTTTCTCTTCAAAAGTGTGTTTGTGCCCTTTTGCTGAAAATAGAGGTTTATAAGTTTGCTTAACGAGATGCTTGTTTTTCATCGGAGTAGATTTGAACTGCGTGGTAATGAATGAGTGTTTTTGTATCTTGTGGCGACTGCATACTGAAAGTAGTGTGAGCTTTACAAAAATATTTGTAGCTTTAGGTTGCTTAGTTAGTATTCTACACATACGTGGCAGACTCCATGTGACATCAGATTTTACAAATGAAAGTTTATTTTTGAAATATGAGGCATACATTATTGATGCGTAAAATTAGTAGATCTATAAAATATATGCGACTGGAACTTCTCGCTCTGAACGTTCATAAAAATGCACATAAACTTATGATTGTGCGAAACTTAATCATTCTATCATAAAAAGCAAGCAGCAAGAGAGCTCTTTAGACGTTGAGCAACATTTTCGTTGGCCAAGTTTTCAGGTGGGTCATTTCACGCCAACTGTCCCAACCTTGGTGCTCAACCATCTGCGATTCACTTGAAAAAAATTCAGGACTATCTACCTAAAACAAAAAGTCCTCCTTCGAACTATTTTTCACGAAAAACATTTTCCAGCCCCGCAAGTCTGATGTCATTTTTTTTTCGGAAAACTCGAAACCATGGGCTCGTAAAACACAGTGTGGAAAAAAAGCCGTCTTGCCTAAAATTAGGTTCATTCAAATTTTCACCTTTAGAACAATGGTAGGCTGTTTACTTAAAAAAGGGTTTAACGAGCTTTTCCGCTACGGGTGGTTTTTTATGCGGCCTCGAATACGGAGATTATATCCCTTATTGGGAATTTTTATTAAATTTGAAGCATTAGGCGGTATGTGATAATCATCGTAGAATATCGCTAATATGTTTTACTGTGGACTGAAAATACCTTCACGTGTATATAGTGCGAAATAAAGTGTACAGGTGGCGACAAGTTTGCAAAGTTTGTTCATTTTTGCACATGTTTGGTCGTAAACTCAACATTCGGCGGTCAGTAAAAATATGCTCAATAGCAGATATACTAGCTACATTCGTTGCCCACTCACTCAGAAAGACCTAATAAAATATTTTAGAAATTATGTGTGACCCTCTCCGTGTGAGCACGTGTTTATACGTCGTAGCAATGCGTCCTAGCGATAAGTACAAGATGCGCGGCCGTGAAAATGATCTAGATGACATAATCAACTTTGTCCATGCTCACTTCAGTTATTTAGCAGCGAGTATTACCCTGAGTCAACGAGAAACGCGAGAACTACTTGACCGCATTTAGGTACATGAAGCTGTTCACTGCCGGCCTGCTCAGTATGATTACGCAGCAGCGAGAAGTGGTACCGACGTGTGCAACACACCATTGCCCATACCCTAACATTTAGAACTAGGACGAGCAAGGTTAAGAAGAGGATCAAATGAAGTAAAAACAAGAAAAGAAAGTGTTGCATGGATGCTTAGTTGCAGTGGTGTGCCAACATATGGTCACGGATGCAACGTGGTCCGTTTGTGTTGGCTTTAACTGCGAATTATCAGTCATGCAAGAATTTTTGTCAACTTCAATAGAACATCTGTCAATTGTAGTGCTCTTACTATTTTTAAATGTTTGCGAATAGGTAACTGTCTTTTGCACACGTTGGTGCCACTTCCCGGTGCTGCGTAAGCATACTATGCAGGCCAGCAGCAGACAGCTCTATGTATAGCTAATTGCAATCTAGTAGGCCTCGCACTTTTCGTTGGCGCAGGGTGATACTCGCTACTAATTAACTGAACTAAGAACGGACAACGTTTATTATGCCGTCTACAAGATCCGTACGTCCTTCAACCTTGTACTTACCGTTACGACGCATTGCTACGGCGTATAAACTTGTGCTAACAGAGAGAGCGGTCACACACAATTTCTAAAATATTTTTCTCGATTAAAACAAGAATAAATCTAATTAAGCTTTGTCAGTGAGCAACGAAGGTAGCTAGTAAATCTGCTATTGAGCATATTTGTACTAGGACCTCCTAATTGTGACTTTGCGACCAAGCGTGTGCATAAGTGAACACTTTTGCAAACTTGTCGCCACTTTGTCGCAAACATTATTTCGCACTATATACACCTGAAGGTATTTTTAGTCCGCAGCAAAACATATTGGCAATATTTTACTTTCAATTATCTTATTTCGCAAAATTTTTAAGATGATGATGAAAATGATGTGTGGCACTTTATGGCGCAAGGGCCAATTGAACACCAAAGAGCGCTATTTCAGTTACTAGAGATGTGGTAATCATATGTTCCGTGGCTGTATAGGGGCCTTAAAATTCCACGCGATAATCCGTGCAAAAACATAAGTATCAAAATCATGACAGTGGCGTGATATGTCTAGTAAAATTGGTGACAAAACGTTTTGATCATAAAGACATGTGTAAAAATATTTGGCACTAGCACGAGTGCCTCATCAGCGCCCTTGTTTCCAAGGGCCGCAAGGCAAGTGCTTTTCAATGGAGCCACTGCAGCAGCAACCTCTCTTGAGAGGTCGCGCTATGCAATGCCAGGCCAGGGTATATGACATGGTAAAAGCGGACATCTCTTAAAAAAGCTAGCACCGATTCATGAGTGAACAGTGGTTCCCTACCGACGAGCATTGCAGGGAGTAATGGAATAAGTTGTCGGTAGGGTAATGGAAAGTGTTGTCTTCTTAGAGTGTCTAATTGTTCCCACTGGAATAAAATGTGAAGAACTGTTATTGCTTCACCACATCTGTCACACAATGGTGGATCGCCACCGGACAAAATATATGAGTGTGTCGTGTATGTGTGTCCTATTCTGAGCCTCGTTAGTGTAACCTCTGTATGACATGATTTTGATACTGAGGGCCAATGGCCAAGGTGTGACTTAATAACGTGTAGTTTGTTTTGTGTATGTCTATTCCACTTGCTCTAAAGGCACCAAGTCTGCCAGTACGACACCCTCGTTAATGAATAGGGGAAACAAGTGTATACTTAAGGGCTCGTTTTTCGTGTTTTGCACAATATTAATGAGATCTAACAGACAATAATGCCAAGGAAGGTATAGGGGAAGTTATTAGGCAAATTGTAATGTAAATGAAAAGAAAGAAAAGTGGGTGAAAAGATAACTTGCCGTGGGCAGGGTCCGAACCTGCGAACTTCGAATAACGCGTTTGATGCTCTACCACTGAGCTACCACGACAGCTCTCCCCCAGCCACTTTATTGGGTATCTATGTCAATTTAAACGTGGGAGTGTCAGTCAGCGCCACTAGTAGCCGTGGCGGCGAGTGTAGCACACTCTTTATGAGCCTGTTTTGCGTCACGTAGCACGTGAACTTATTACTGACTGGCAGCTGACCAATATTCCCCCGTATACCACCTAAAGACACCAAGTCTGCCAGTACGACACTCTCGTTAATAAATAATGAAACAAGTGTATACTTAAGGGCTCGTTTTTCGTGTTTTGCATAATAATAATGAGATCTAACAGACATAACGCCAAGGAAGGTATAGGGGAAGTTATTAGGTGAATTGTAATGTAAATGAAAAGAAAGAAAAGTGGGTGAAAAGATAACATGCCGTCGGCAGGATCCGAATCTGCGACCTTCGAATAACGCGTTCGATGCTCTATTACGGAGCTACCACGACAGCTCTCCCCCCAGTTACTTTATTGGGTATGTATGTCAATTTAAACGTGGGAGTGTCAGTCAGCGCCACTAGTAGCCATGGCGGCGAGTGTAGCACACTCTTTATGAGCCTGTTTGGCGTCACGTAGCGCGTGAACTTAATAATGACTGGCAGCTGACCAATAGTCCCCCGTATACCACCTAAAGGCACCAAGTCTGCCAGTACGACACCCTCGTTAATGAATAAGGGAAACAAGTGTATACTTAAGGCCTCGTTTTTCGTGTTTTGTGCTGAATAAACGTCACAATAATCAAAATATGTTCGTTTAAGACAACTTAATAAACAGAACAATGAGTTTGTCACGCATTCAGTGCCATATCATTCAGCTACATGATTTGTGGATATTTCTGTCAGCCTCAGAACATCAAGCTGGTTCTAAAAAAAAACGTCAGTTGCTTGGCATGCACAGGAAAAATCAATTGGCGTTTTAGCTAAATAGTGCCTCGTAGTCTAATAAATATGCGATACGTCATCGCTGTGATAAAAGAAACTTAAAAAAAACACTGATTAGAACAACTGACTGGCTCACTGTTGCAACAAAGACCAGCTGATTTGTTGCGGCTGTGGCCCCGAGAGAGCCACCACCTTTAGTTTCACCGTCCCTCCCGTCCCCGCCTTGTCGCCCTGCAGCGGCCGCAACTGACCCTATGGCTGACACGCGCTCTCCCATAGAAAGCCGCTCCACGCGGCATGCCGTACCGCGCTCTTTGTCATCCAGCGGCCGTGGCACTTGTCTTTCTGCTACTCTACCAACCATGTTTCAGACTTTAGCCTCTTGTGTATATGAATTGATTCCTGATAAAAACTTGTGCCAAATTTTTCTTCTGGCCTGCCGAAGCGTTCTCCTGGCCTGAGACTTCATTTTCTTAGAGATCTCAAGGTTTTCTGCTGTCGGTGAGTTCCGCAGCAACCTCCATGCTTAGTTTTGCTGCTTGCGCGCGTTTCGGCACTCGGAGTTCAACCATGGCACACGTCATTTTCTAGGGTGTCTATTCGTTTGTGCGTTGCATTTTGTTGCTGCATCAATCAGAAACGCTGTGAAGTAGTTGACAGCCGCATCAATGCTTAAAGTGCATATGTCGCGCCAATTTAAATGAGTGATGGTGTAAAACGGTTCCCAGTTGGCTTTGCTTAATAGCCATTTATGAACCTGGGACGGGCATTCAGTTGATGTAGGTTTGCTCAAAACAACGGGGAAGTGGTCAATTCCGTACAGATTACTGATGACCTTCCAGTGAAGTAGAAGAACAAGCGATGGAGGTACTATGCTTAGGTCTACTGAGGAATAGGTATTGTTGGCGAGCTTATATTGGTTGGTTCTTTTCGATTCAGGAGACACACGCTGGAAGAGAGAAGAAACTGTTCAATCAGTCGCCGTCGGGCGTCACAACGATAGTCGTACCACAGCCTGTAAGGTGCATCAAAGTCTCCTAGAACATGACTGGGTTCGGGAATTTCATCTATCAAGGACTGAAATTCATGTTTGTGTTGTTTAAAATGTGAAGAAATGTATATAGAGCAAATGGTGACGAGTTTACTTAAAAGCACCACTCGAACAGCCACTGCCTTAAAAGACGTTTGAAGTTCCAAGTGTTTACATGCTAAACATTGCTTAACTACAGCAGCTACACCTCCAGAAGATGCCACGGCATCACCGTGGTCTTTTCGGAAACAATGTAATTGCGTAGAAAGTTGGTGTGTTTAGCTTTTAAGTGTGTTTCTTGTACACACAACACTTTTGGTGTGTGTTGGTGTAGAGGTTTTTGGACATCCTCGAGGTTTGTAACAAGGCCTCTGACTTCCCATTGTATAATCTGTGTTTCCATATTTGATGAAAACTGGTGCTTTGTGTACGGAAATGAAGTGGCTGTTTAAGTGGGAAGGTATAACTTAATTAGCAGGGCCGTCGTCGGGCCCTGGTATTGGTTTCTTGATTTTTTTAGCGCGCTCCAGGGAGCCACACTGTACTTCGGCACCTGAGGTACCGTGTTTGCGTCCATTGCTTCACGTGAAGCACTGGACGCTCACGTACGCGAGCTGTGGTTGCGTATTTGCGACATCACCTAGTGAGACGTGGTCGGTAGACCCAATGACCCTGGAGTCACCTGAGTCTCTGGCTTGGTAGGTGGAGCAGGCTTGGCTGCTTTCACCACGCGGCCGACCGCCACACCCGATGGCTCACTTTGCATGGGCCTAGGTAGTGGCGGAGGGTGATGCGACGATGCGACCGGACGCGCCGCATCAGCGTAAGTTGTGCCATGAAAAGCCGAACATCTTCGGCGTGCTTCCTTGAAGGAGATGTTTTCGCGGATCTTCAGTGTAATAATGTCTTTTTTAACTGTGGACATGAACGTGAATATGACGCCTGGTCTCCATCACAGTTTACACGATGCATGGTTCCATTACATTTGTCAGAGACATGGCCTTGGGCACCACATTTTGGCACAAGCAGGTCGACCACGACAGCTCTGAGAGCCATGGCCGAACCTTTGACACTCGTAACATCGGCGGGGATTTGATAGGTAGGGTCTAAATGGTGTCTTTGTATAGCCAGTTTCTATTGTTTGTGGTAGTTCAATGGTGGCAAAGGTCAGTACCAAGTATTTCGCGGGGGTTTTCTTATTGTTCTTACAGATGACGATTCGATTCACACTGGTCACATTTTGTTCTTTCCAGCCCTCGAGGAGTTCAGCCTCCTTCAGGTCAAGGAGGTCTGTGTCGGCAACAACTCCACGTGCGGAATTCATGGATCGATGAGGTGTTACACTGATGGGAATGTCGCCGAATGTTGCAAGGTTGTTTAGTTTGTCAAGTTGTGTTTTGTCACGGAGTTTTAAAAGAAGGTCACCACTAGTCATTTTTGTAACTTTATAGCCATCATCTAACGTGGTTGTCAGTGACCGCGATACTATGAACAGGGACACTGTTCTAGCTGTTTAGTTGGGCTTCTCACTGTGTACATGATAGCGAGAGAATACTTCTTTGGGTCAGCTGAACAAAAAAATTCTTCGGTGTGTACGTGCTTTAATGCAACACGATCATTGAGGAGTGGAAAGGTTCTATGTATGATAGAGGAATGTAATTCAGTGACGATGGTAGCCACCCACCACGCAGCCCAAGGAGGGGACGCTACAAGATTCGTAAAACGCAAAACATGCAGACGCCAGCCGTACACCGCTACGATAACCTAATGCGCGTAGAACCCAAGCCACCTTTGAAATTTGGGAAGTAACAGAAGAAATTAGAGAGACAGGATAAATTTAAAGAGGAGAAAAGACGAAGATGTAGGGAGAGAGAGAGAGATAGGAAAAGGCGACTGCCGATTTCCCCAGCGTGGGTCAGCCCAGGGGTGCCGTCTACGCCAAGCCGGGGCTAAAGGAGTGTGTTGCCTCTGCCGGTGGGCCTCAAAGGTCCAATCACCCGGCGTCGGCTCAACACCCTTGATCCCCTTTTGCCCGGACACGGCAAAGCCACGCACGGCTAAGCGTGGGAGAGACTCGAAACCCCCCCGTTAGCTCGGGTCCGTGGTGGCGCTACACACCAAACGCCTGCTTGTACAGACGCCTCTGCGGGGTTCGCTCAAAGTTGCATTTCTATTGAAAAACCTCCAATATGGAACATAATTTTAAATTATCTCTAATGTATGTGAATTATGGAAGCGCAATGTCTTCGTGTTTTTGGCATTACATATGGCTTAGCCAAAGCATTCTTGCATGTCGCTATTATGAGTGACAGATGATTCCTTACAACTACGGAAAACTTTTGTAAGGCAATAAACAAGCTAATCTTTGCGTGTAAAGTTTTTAAGAAACAAGAAGCACTAATCACATCACACGAAGGTAACAAGGGAAACAGTTTTCTGTGACAGAAAACGGAAACTTGTTATTCAGCACAAATTTCTGTACAGTACAACAGAAAATAACACTAAAATAACCGAAGTAGGAAACAGACCTTTTTTCTGTAAGACAGAACTGAAAAATGTGTTTATGCAGAAAATTTCTGTAAATTTCTGTAAAAGAAAATTGAGAAACTATGTTCAAACACACAAAACTTCGAAACAGAAAACATAGTTTACAGAAATTTTCTGGCAAGAGCTGCCAGAAAATTTCAGTTTTTCAAGAAAATATTTTTTACAGTGTAACACCAGTGTATATATAAATAGGCAGGTTGGGCCAAAAATGACAAAGTGGGACGTGGCAGGAACATACACACACATACATACACACGCACGCACCACACTACAGCAGTGCAAGCAGTCAGCTGTAGCGCAAGGTTCAACAGAACATAACGCCGAAACAAACAATTAGGCCCATTTGTTTATAAAAAAACTGCAAGAAGTCTGACAAAATGGACTCTGACGGCATTCTGCCAAATTTTGAAATATCTCACGTGACCAAGTTTTTTCTCTATTGCCACGTGCGTGCTGCTAAGAAGACGAAGACAAGAGCGCATACGCGCATCTGCGCGCGTATATGCAGCAAGCAATAGAGAAATAAGAGGAATGCTCGGGCACGCGGTAGATAAAATACTGACCTGCTTCTATTTTCTAAACCTGTTAATTACTACTTCTGTCTTCAAATCGCGACAATACTTAGCTTGCAGTCATTGGAACAAGGCCGCGGCTGAAAATATTTCATCAATGTTGATTTCTTACTAACTACAAAGTCCAGGCTTTGACCGAAGCACGTCTGGTGGGGAAGTAACATAAATTAAAAGAAGTGGATCCACAAAAACATAGAGAGAGAGAGAACTGGATAATGCGTTTAGACTTCCCTGAGGAGAGCCTTGTTCGCAATTTAGTCAACAAGGCTCCCCCTTCCCCGCCGCAGTGCTCTGGTGGCTAAGATACTCGGCTGTTGACCCGCAGGTCACGGGATCGAATCCTGGCAGTGACGGCTGCACTTCTGATGGAGCCGGAATTGTTGTAGGCCCGTGTGCTCAGATTTGAGTGCACTTTAAAGAACTCCAGGTGGTCTAAATTTCCGGAGCCCTCCACTACGGCGTCTCCCATAATCATATGGTGGTTTTGAGACGTTAAACCCCACATGTCCATCAATCATTTGTAGCCTTGTTCATACCACCCCGAATACAAGGGTTTAAATGGGGGGTTTTGAGGGTGTTTTATTCACGAAACCTCAAATTCTAAAAATGGAAGGTTAAAAGGGTGTTCATATGGGTGTTTTAATGCATGCACCCGCTTTACACCATTTAGGGTGTAGAATTTTTTGCGCTGTACGCTTACAAGCTTTATGCCTCGCAACGCGCCTAAGTATACTGGCCAAATGGCAGAGCATAGAAAAAACAAGCCTGGTGGCTTTTCTCGCTGCCACCTTAAGTGTGTGTGACACGCCTTGTAAGTATGACATAGCATCAACTTGCTTCTTCTGATCGCACTTGTTTCATGCAGTGCTTCGAAAACTGTTTATTTTTCTTGAGCAGGGATTCTACCATCGCCTTCATCGCAACCTGCAATTGACCCTTTACCGAGTTACTGATGAAAACTGCTTAGCATTTGATGCGCACAACACTTTTCCAATGCACTGTACAAGCAAAGTTTCGCCAAATATGAGTTCACGAGCTTCCAGTGGGAAGACTCGTATGGGAGGAACGCCCTTTTTGTCTCAGCATTGCATATCGAGCAGATATAGGGACACAACGAAATTTGTGGAAAATCTAAAAACCCAATGGCATTATCCAGCGGTCCTTCATAAGTGAAACATAGATGAGTGAACAGGCTTAAACACCTGCAGTATGTCACGTCTGACACTAAGAGAGAGGCCGTTGTTCAATAAGTAAGCGAATAAGAAATTCGTCAACGTACCTGAAAATAAACGAGGCTCGATGTTCATTGTTCACACAGAGCTGTCCAATTTTTCTAGTAAACCAAATTATGTGCCACGCAGGAACCAATGCAGCCGCTATTCTTCTGGAAATACATTTTGCCGCCAAAACTAACAATGACAGCCTGAAGATAAAGCAAAAGTTCCATGACGACGTCCGTCCACTGGCCACAACTACTTTGAAAAACCATCACCTCATAGCATTCAATAGGTTTCTGAACCACCACGTACAGTAATGATAGCAAAGTAAGTGATAAAGCTCCTCCACATCGGCCAAGAAACCTGCTTATTAAATTTATGTCAGTTGATTGTCGAACATCTTTCGTGTTCCATTCTGTTTTTCTCGTCTCAGATTTTCTGCGGGTCTAGTGGCTAAGGTACTCGGCTGCTGACCCGCAAGTCGCGGGTTCGATTCCCGGCTGCGGCGGCTGCATTTCCGATGAAGGCGGAAATGTTGTAGGCCCGTGTGCTCAGATTTGGGCGCACGTTAAAGAACCCCAGGTGGTCAAAATTTCCGGAGCCCTCCACTACGGCGTCTCTCATAATCATATAGTGGTTTTGGGACGTTAAACCCCACAAATCAGTCAATCAGATTTTCTGCGTTTTTTGTGCTCATGGCATTCCATTACCAAGACTCTACGCCAACCTGTCCAACAATTGACCCTAATCACATTAAAATTCATATGTTCAATTTCAACTGGAAACAAAGGTAGGAAAGGTGTGCTTAACGGGGCTGCTGATTTTTTTCACCGAGAAAAGCGTCTATAAACTCACGTGCTGTCTTTTTTCGTAAGTTGGCGAACTCACTGAGGAGTCGACTCACTAGGACTCACTCAGAGTCAGGTCGAGACGTGATTTTGAGTGAGTCCGGAAGAGTAATATTTTGGTGAGTTTGAGTCCAACTGAGTCCGACTGAAGAAATGTTTAGTGAGTGCGGATTCGAGTGGCTCTGGCTGAGGACAATTTTAATGGGCCTCAATTCGAGTGAGTCCGAAGCAGGCCCACGAAGCGGCCGCCAGGTACTCCCTGTCGATCCCTACACGGGAGACGCCCGCGACACGCTAAGCGCGTCCTGCAGAACTGAAATAAAGTTTTTTCATTCCATTCAATTCCAAAACTAGGGACATATTTCTTGAATACGGCTGAGTAGTCACGTTTATGTTGGCCGACTTATGGTGCTATCTACTCAACATCGACATTACCATGAGTGCTACCTGTATGCATGTTTACACTCTTATCTATTCACAAGTATTCGAAAGCACTATCGGCCATTGACAATATCAATATTTATTGATCACTTTGGTGAATTGCGTAAGAGAGTGTGTTGTTCTCACTTTCCCCGCAACTCTTCCGATAAATTGCTTGATGAATAAATGTTATGTTGCAATTTCTATCAAGAAAGATGTCCTTGCTGATTTTTTACCAAATTGAACTCGTATTCACAAGCACTAATCAAGACACGTCAAGAACAGCGCTAATTGTGGGAGGTATTGGTATTACAAATCGAAGAAGCTTGAGTGAAGAAGGTAATTCTTGAATTTGAACGCAAGAGTTGACTCACTCCAACTCAATAATTCACAGATCAAGCAGTGCGTTTTAGTCCTAGTCAATCCCCGGGAGTAATATGTTGATGAGTTTTCGTTTGAAGAAGTCTGGATGCTGAAAGTTTTGTGAATGTGAGTCCGACTGAGTCCTAAGCGCCCCTTTCATTGCGCGAGTCTGAGTGAGCTCCACAATATTTGCCGGCCTATGCTTTCCTTATACATGAACTTGTTTGGCTAGTTGGTCAAACAATTCAAGAAATTTATTTTACTAAGGTTTGAATATAAACATGGGAGACATGCCCGCAATAACGTCAAATAAGGCCAGCAACGTACACTATCAAGACATACAGTTTATCATTACACTGCCTGGAACCAATGAACTGGGATTCCCTTGAGAACAGCGATAGTGAAGGGGCGCCTACTCAGTGATCCCTAATTTTTTCCATAAAAAAGGTCTCTAACACTTTATGTGCCGTTTTTCTTGCGCTTATGCCTAGAGTATTTGTCTCAGAAATTCGTGCCTCACAACCACGCAAAATGACATGCGCAACGAGGTGCGCATACTTGTCATGTCGCTTGGCTAATTTTTGGTTATGTTTTCCCAACCGGTGATTAATACAACTTTCGGTTTGACCGATGTTCACCTTGCCGCCAATTAATGGTTCGAGTACACAATCCCCTTGAAACATTTCACATAGGGCCTCCCATGCTTATTCTTGCAGCCGTGCTTTTTGCTATGGTAAATACATTGGCACAGTTTCATGATTTTCTCGGGTGCCGAAAACACCATCGGTACACCGTGCCTGCCCGCAACTTTCTTGAAATTGTGCGACAGTTTATGGATACAAAGCATAACTGGTGGCCTAATGCTTGAGTACAGGGTAGAAATTATCGCTTCCTGTATTCCATGTTTAAACTTCTGAAAAAAAAAGCGATTCAGGAACGGCCACAATGACGCACCGAGGGAACCCAGCAGCCTCTAATGGGATCACCTGATTCGGAAAAATACGGTCCTTGCTGTGTGGGCGCGACTTCCTTAACGCCGACTCCGAGCAAATAGCGGCTAAGTCCCTCTTACAATCGTTGAATTCTATACCAACAGCTTCTTCTTAACAAGAGGATGATAAAACCAGCCAAAATGCTCATCGTTTCATGTGATGTTCAAGTATAAAAATTGCAGACAAATTTCTTACGGTAATTCAACAGGAAAAAAAGCCCTCATCCAGTCTTTTATTAACACTTAAAATAGAGTCAGGGGATGCAAGTTCGTCCTGATCATTTAAAACCAACAAAAAATAGTCGACTTATCTGAAAACCTTTAAACCTCCTCCCTCGAAATCATTATCGTTGTACCTATCTACTTCGGCTAAAAATATATCGCAGAGAATTGGCGCGACCCAGGAGCCAATGCAGATTCCCTGCCACTGAAGGAAGGGCTTTTCGTCAAACACGATAAAGGTTACATTGAGATAAAACTCTAAAAGCGATAAAAAGTTGTACACATTATCGCCTGTGTCGTTGATAAAAGAACCATCGCCATTTTTCTCGATGCAGGATTTTACAGAGGCTAGAAGCTTGTCATGGGGCACGGAATAATAAATATCTACAACATCTACGGGGAAGCCCTTGCCTGTACCATCAAAAGACCATGAAAAACCCCACACATCAGTTGATTCGTTTGTTCGAAAATGGTCGTGTATCGCAAAGTTCTTTAGCTTGCTCTGGAGAAATCTACCAACAATAATTTGCCAGAATCCTCCCTAACTGTGAAACTCTATCTCCGGTTCTCGTGTCATGGCCATGAAAAAACTTTAAGTTTGCTGTCTTTGCTGTTCTCGATTTCCCTGGCTAGCAATATAAGTCCCGCATTCTTGCATAATCCAGCTAATTTCGACTTGACGTCGGTCGCTGCTTTCTTAACTGAACGGACGTTTTTTTTTTTCGCCGCCAGAGTTTTCTCGTTATAAGTTTCCTCAGGTATTGCCACAAAGTAACCTTCTTTGTCTGTAGAGATTTACTTTTATATTTGTGTCTATGAAATGGAAAACGACGTTATCTGAGCTTTTATCTTCTGGTCTACGAAAAGTTTGTGGTGCAAATTTTTATAAAATGTTCATACCATCTAGTAGGCATTTGTCTCGGCGCTGGTTGGCCTTTGTTGACACGTCCCTATTTAACCCTACAAGCTCTTGGGTAGAAATTTTCGGCGGAACGGCAAACGTAGAACCCTTCTGAAGCCATCTCTCGACATCTGCTGGAACGAATGCGTCGTCGAGCACAACTATGCCCCTCCGCTCTTTCCTTCTTTGCTTTTCACGCATCTTTAGCAGTGGATTCAGGACCTGCTTCCACGTCAATGCCGTGAGTACGCTTACTTGCTGCAACAGCCTTCCAAGATGTTGAGCAGCCAGCTATTTTGAAAAAAAAAACTGTAGTGAACCACACGGAGTCAGCCGTAAAACAAACGCACCTGATGCCATTGTTCTGCCTTCAGAATCTTGCCGATCATTTTTACGTCTCTCAAGGGCGGTTGAACACCTCCAAATAAGGCACAAACTGCTTCAGGGAGGATGACCTTGTGTATTCAGGTGGCACACTTCATAGCTTGGCACGTGGCCTCGGGGATGATGCACCCAAGTTCATCAGTTAACGACAGAAGGTCCAATGGGCAACAAGATAAGCCCACTGTACTCGGAATGTATCGTAGAAGGATGCTACCTATATATTGCTCATAGCTGCTTTGATAAGAGTTGCGTGGCCTTACAAATGGTGGGGCGGATTTCACTAAGACGTAGCCTAAAAGGCAACAATATTTCAAAGCCTGTTTTACGGTTCTTTTAACCCCAATAGCGGTGGTCATTGCTAGCCGCAGTCTAATAATCAAGACTATCAGATTATTTCGAGACAAAGGGTGAACCGTATTATACCGCAGCATAGTTTTGGGTCTCTCATTGACTCCCAGCAGCTAGGCAGATGAATCAGGCGATACCGAATGCTTTCCAAAAACGAAAAGGGGGCTTCTTTTTATAGCAGTGGCGATCCACTGACGTCTTTTTGAAATTTACTGGTTTCCACCCCAGTTCGCAACGCGGAGCATGCAAACATGTGGTGAAGTCATCATGAACAGCCTGGCTACGCTCAGGCCGCGTTCACACTGAGCATTTCGGCCACCGCAAGTGCTCCGAATCTGGTTCGGCAGCGGTGAGATCCGCCAAAAGGGCCCTTTCCGTGCCGATCACTCGCGAACCGATTTTTGCGGCGTCTGCCGCTGGATCGGTCGCTGCGGACCAATAGGAGCGCTAGTCAAGGAATTTTGAAAAATGGCGGCCAAGCCCTACTCACTTGTTATGCCGACTGCAGGTAACTGAATGTTGTAACTAAGGGGAGTTTAACCTATTCTGTGCCTACTTCGCGTCCCTATTTCGTTAAAGAGGTGACCGAGCTTGCTGTTGGCGTGACCGAACTTGTTGCGGTCTTGCAGAGCAAAACTATCTCGCCAACGCTACTGGTGTCGGTGATTTTATCTGCTCTTCGTGCATTACAAGACAGCCACTTGCCAGCCAAGTAAGCATTACTGTCCCTTCTTGCTTCCTGCGTACGAGAATCATCGAAGATTAGACCACCGAATAGCCTAGCGGCATTTGCGAAACATGACAACAACCGGGTGACAGCGAATCCATCCCGTGTTAGCCCCATGGTAGATGGCATATTCGGCGGCGCGGGGCGCATCCAGTGCGAACGACGATGCGTTTCGGCGGCAGGATAATTTCGGTCGCTGTAGAAAGCGGATGCCTCAGTGTGAACGAGGTGTAACTGCAAGGCATGAGGCCGCTCTTATGTTCCGTCAATCAATCCAGTCCTGTGCTTGCTACTGCCATGTTGCACCCATGAACTTTTTATTATCGTTTTACGTTCCTTTCTGCCTTTCCCTCTTGTGTTTGCCTCTTCTTGGAATACATTCAGGTACCCTTAATGACCAGCAGTTATACTGCCTACGCGCTACGTGTCCGGTGCATGTGCACTTTTTCTTTTAAATTTTAACTATGGTAACCTTAATACCTGTTTATTCCTTGACCCGCTCTGCTCTCTTTCTACCAGCGTATTCATTATTCGCTGCGTCATCCTCGATTTAAGGTGAACCCCCATTGTAAGCCTCGAGATCTCTGCTCCCTCGCCACTTAGCGGTAAGTTGCAGCTGTTATATACTCTCCTCTTGAAGGATAGTGGTAGACATTTATTACATGCGGAGCATGTTATACTTGGGGCTAGTCAAGCGTAGTTGCCGTCCGCAGCCTCCCCTGCTCCCCCGCCAGCCATCTGTAGATCCCTTTCTTCTCTCAGCACAGCGCGCGCCGCGCTCGCTTCTCCCTTCCGCGCGTGGCGCGACCTTTAGTTTCACGTGCGCCAGCTGTATGCTAACGCGCGCATGCGCAGGCCGGGGCGGGCACTCACTATAAATAACCGAGGGTCGGGGCGTGCCGCCCTTCGTCGGTTGGTTTGTGCGGTCGCTCCACGTCCGATGTCGCTGGCGAAAATGTATGCTAACGAATCCGCAAACACAAATACTGATGTCCCTTCCAATAGCATCAGCCAATGTGTTGGCGGAACCGCATGCAATTGCGAAGACACTTCGTCCGTGGACAAGGCCGCGCTGAGAAGAGCTCGCGACGCGGTCGTCAACGAATACTCAATGATGCATCCGCAAAAGCTGGTGTACGTTGCCATGAGCCGTTGAATCGACATCAACAACCTGTACCTCACCAACGAAGCCGGCGATCACCACTTTCAACACGCGCGCGAAAACGTCGACAAGAACATGGCCGACGAGTTTGAACGTTTGCAGAAACACAGGCTGGACACCATCATCCCACGATACTTTCGCGCGCTCAAAGACGTTGACTCCGAGTCCCACTTCACCCTGGCACTGCTCAACACCTGGTCGCTGGGCACTCACGTGGTTGACGTCGTGCGAGACTCTGTACTCCGCAGAGTGGGCGTGCTTTGCTTCACCGAGACGTGGAACGCCACCGATGACGTCGACGTTGCGGGATACGCTGCGGCCGCATGCACACACGGATTCCAACGACCTGCGGGCGGCGTGGGAATTTAGGTCAAGCGTGACGATGTCGACTTCGTCGATGACCTCCAACTGCGGCTCGGCGCTCACCAACGCGCCAACGGCGAGCACTGCGTCGCTAGCGTCTGCGGAGTCGACGTCATGACAATGCACCTCGCATCCAACCTATCGCGTGCCGCCGTGCAGAAGTACGTCCACGAAGCCGTGGAAGAATAACTGAAACAATGACCGCAACGACGACCCTTCGTGATAGTTAGCGACTTCAACGTAGACGCCATCAAAGACGATTGGGTGGTCGACTGCATGGAGTCGCGGCACTCGCTGAAACGAGCAACGCACGACGGCAAACATCATCCGACCACGTTTCGCGGGACGTGCATTGACCACGTCTTTGCAAATTTCGACCTTCGACCGCTGCAACCAGACCCACTCACCCTTAACTTTACGAACCATAAAGCCATCTTGCTCAAAATACCCAAAGCGTCTCATCAATAAACATCGTCTTTTGCAGCATACGTGCGTGCGTGTTCACTCGTGTTCACTCATGTTCACTCATAACACACACGCATATCGCAAATTACAAACCACATTTATCGCAGTTCAACATATACGCTCCGCATGCTAACCAGTTACCACTCGGGAAACTGCGGTCATTTTTCCATGACTTGAGAATGCTTGACGAATGTGCTCCCTCCCACCCTTTTTGCCATAGATACACCAGTCTCATTTTTCAGCTGCATGGTTACTACATCTAGTGTCTCACTACATATGTTGAAGCGCTGTTGTCTTCGGAAGCTGCTGTACACTGTAAATTCGATTTTTGCTGAATAATTTTAAGATCTACTTTTCTGCTCTTTTTTGTATGATTCAGTATGCAAAAGATAAAATTTGTTCTCTTAGTCATCAATGCAAATTCATCAGTTAATTGCAGGCTACCTTAGTTAACTGTTATTCCTAACTGTTTCCAAACAAGGAGATCGAGGAGATTGAGGCGATGAAATTTTTCTTTTTAAAAAGCTGTAGGGACAAATACGGGCACTGCTGGAGCAACAAAGAAGACGACGTTCGTTAATGCCGAGGCTCGTGCTGCTTCTGCTCAAAATACTGGCTGCTGTCTCGTTGCTGTCTGGTACATTAGACAGTTGCCTTACCTGTGCGTCTCAAAGTATTGTTACATTTGGTGGAGAGTGCTGGTTTCTTCAACCTGGAACCCCGTTCTCAGACTCTACCTCAACCTCCTGCCTCGCCAATGCGTGAAAACATGACTCAGCCGCCTGCAGAGCTAATCCCATCCGTCATCTGTTGCGGAACGCCACAACAGTGAGATCCGGTGATCTTCAGCGCGACCGACGACCAAGACGCTAAAGACTGGCTGTCCCAGTATGAATTGGTAAGCGCTCACAAAAAGTGGGATGACACAGACAAGCTCGGTTATCTACTTGCCTATCTGGCGTGTGTGTCACAGCTGTGGCTTAACAACCATAAAGCAGAAGTTCCCTCTTGGCCAACGTTTAAGACACGCCTTGTGGAAGTCTTCGGCTGACCCGCTTTTCACAAGCTCCACGCCGAACAGCGCTTGTGCGGCCGCGCGCAGTGCTTTGGGCAAACCTTCACCTCATATATAGAAGATATTCTGGACCTCTGTAGTCGCGTGATTGCCGACACGTCCGACAATGACAAATTACGGCACATCACGTAAGATAACGAAGACGAAGCCTTGCACAAGCTTGTTGCGAAAAAACGTCATACTCTCGCCCAGCTTATTTAGCACTGTCAAGGTTAAGACGAGCTGAGGAAAGAGCGCATTTGTTCGCGTCTTCCAAACCTCGACACGACCAGTACATCTGCCTTAACCATTGGCGCTGTTTCCTGCGAGCAACCCCCGCTAATGCAGCAAATCAAACAGTACGTCAGAGAAGTGGACCGCCAATCGTCTCTCGTACCCTACGTTTCGACCAGCACACGCAAGCTGACCCCAACGCTTCGCAAGGCAATCGAAGAGCAAAGTTCTGACGCTCTGCCTCCAACAAACCATCCTTCGCCTATCTCCACACCTCTGACCTATGCTGAGGCCGCAAGACAATCGCCACCGTCGCTACCACCTGCCACGCATCCAGCTCGACAGCCCCGTCTACGATACGTAGCGAGTCCTCGTATCCGTCTATACCCATCTCCTTTTTGCCACCCCGTACAGCCGTCAACTAACCCTTGGCGCACACCAGACAACAGGCCGATCTGCTATTACCGCCATTTCCCCGGCCATGTAGCATGCTTCTGCCATCTTAGTAATTACAACCCAAGCGCCGGTGAGTCGAGTTACGGCTCCTATCATCCCGAGCCACCACACTTGTCTTCGTTCCCCTCCACGTCGGATAAGTCGCCGCAACGTCGCCGCGGCTTCGACAGGGATTGGTCGCCTTCACCACGGTGCCGTTCTATTTCTCCTATGCTTCCTCGATCAGCGCCTGCCCAAGCAGAAATCTGACCATCGAAGTTCCCAAGGCAAGAGCTGCGCACATATCGAAAATTTCAAGGCCTCCATTTTTACCCGCTAATGAAATACTCGTACAAATTGATAGTGTATTTACACAAGCGCTCGTTGATACTGCTGCTGCCCTGCCCATGCTAAGTGGTGAACTGCGCTGCAAGTTGAAGAAGCTTACGCTGCCGCTTTCCGACGTCTCTCTCCGCACGGCAACTGCGCATCACATCCAACCTTCTGTGGCATGCACAGCTCGACTGCTCAACCAAAATATTTTGTATGTAGTTGAATTCGTTGTGTTTTCCCCATGCTCACACGACATAATCTTGGGCTGGGACTTCCTTCGCGCTCATCATGCCGTCGTTCACTGTGCGCGTGCAGAACTAGAGTTGTCGACGATGCGTGAACTGCACTTGAGTGAATCGCCGACGTCTGATAGACCCTCTTTCCAGCCGTTGTCAACTCGAGTCATATTCGCCGCGTACACTCAGGTTCCTCCTGCATACCGTGTTCTTGCGCTACTCTTCTGCGACGATGCGCCCTATGTAGCGGCACTCTATATCTCCTCCGACGCCTTCAGGTCTCGAAAAAGCTTTCTTCTCCCGTTCGCAGTTGCCATGATAGAAAACTCACGTGGCTCCATCTATATAACAAACTTGCTTCCTTGCCCAGCCAAATTGATCCGTGGTGGGGTCATCAGCCACCTTGAGGAAATTGATTCTGTTTCTTCAACTCTCCTGCCTGAAGACTTGCCATCATCTCACGTAAGCACCATTACTTCTGATACCACTCCCACTTCATCCCCAGATGTATTTTTCCCGTCTATTGACCCTGAACTTCCCGTGGCTCAGAGTACCCAACTACTGGTTCTACTCGCTCGCTTCAAGATGTCATATGACCATACCCAACCTTCTTTGGGTCGTACGTCTGCCAACGTTTACCACATAAACACCAATAACCATGCACATTTGCGCCAGCTCCCATATTAGGCTTCTCAGGCTGAATGCAGTGTGATTGATGATCAGGTGAAGGATATGCTTCGACGAGGCGTAATACAGCCTTCAAACAGCCCTTGGGCCTCTCTGGTTGTACTGGTGAAAAATAAGAATGGCAGCACCATATTATGCGTTGATTATAGGCGTCTTAATAATATCACGCGCAAGGACGTTTATTCGCTGCCAAGAATTGCTGATACCCTCGATTGCATGCAAGGAGCACGGTTCTTTTTTTCTTTGGACCTTCAATCTAATTACTGGCAGGTCCTTATGAATAAAGCTGACCGCTCGAAAACTGCGTTTGTAACATTTGACAGATGGTACGAGTTCAAAGTCAAGGCCTTCGGCCTCTACAATGCGCCTGCCACCTTCGAACGTCTCACGGACAACATCCCCATAGACTTTGAAATGAACACAAGCCTGTTCGATTTGGATGACGTCGTAGTTTTCTCGAAGGACTTCGACACCCCCCCCCCCCCCCCCCCGCTACCTCGCAAGCGTCCTGACTTGATTTGGCGCTGTACTGCAGCTGAATTTGAAGAAATGACATTTCGTCGCCCGCCAGCTTCCCATCTTCGGGCATGTTGCTAGCAAGCTTGTCACAGGCTTTCCCATGTTATGCCGGAGACTTTCCCAGGATGGCTACACTAAAAGAACTCCGCTGCTTCATAGGCCTCTGTTCACATTTTCGCCGTGAATTCGTGTGCAAATTCCTTACCGCATTCGCACTTCTGAAGCAGCTACTTGCCGATAACCAAGACATCTTGGTGTGGTACCCCGCATGCGACGAAGCATTTGTCTGTTCACGTCATTTTCTCACTTCACCATCTATCCTGTGCCACTTTGATATAGATGCTCCAATCGAGAGTGAGAGAGTGGGAATTTATTAGAAGGTAGAGAGGTCGGCCTGAGCTAGTTCGCTCTAGCCTGCTACTCTACACAGGGGATAAGGGAAAGGGGAAGGAAAGAAAGATGAAGGGTGATGGCGGAGACAAGAAGAGGTGGTGCGTATGTACAGCAGCCACTTAGTATAGTACCCTACACTCTAGTATCTAGTCCAGTGTTTTTTATAAAATCTAGAACTGCCTTTGTAGCAGTTTTTGACACTGTTTGGTCATTAATTGCTGACAATATGTGGCTTTCACTTAATGGCGTTCGTCCGATGCTTGTCAACGTTGCAGTTAGCATTTTTCTTTGCGCCACGTATAATGCACAGTCACAAAATATGTGAGCTATCGTTTCGCGCACTTGACAGCGTTCACAATTCGGGCTGTCCGCACGTCCGATTAGGTGGGTGTAGTGGCGAGTGAAGGCGACGCCCAGGCAAATTCGGTGCAGTATATTAGCATGTCTTCGAAATCCACACGGACGCTAGTGGAATAGGCCTTGGCGCTATTCTTGCCGGTGTAAATCTGGTTTTGACGAGTGTGTTGTCTCCTGCGCTAGTCGCACCCTCACTAAAGCACAAAAAAGTACTCACTCACAGAAAAAGAATGCTTTGCAATCATTTTGGCAATCACAAAATTCCGACCTTACGTATATTACGTATTTACGTATATCACGTACGAATTTGGACCTTGCGTATTCTGGCGCATCTTTAATCCCCCTTGCAATAGCACTATCATTCTAAAAGACACATAAGGCAATATAATCCCAAGTAACGCTTGCGCGATCCCTCTTAATGACGCATTTTGCAATAATTTGTCGTTTCCAAGCAATATTCACCTGCCAGATACCCGCGCATGCAACTATCTTATCATGCATCCTGTAACGTACATTCATCCGGCATTGCTGAACCTATTGATAAATTACCCTTTAACTCAGCTCCAGGCTTTGACGGCATCAACAGCAAATTTTTAAAAAGCACTAGCGTCTTGAGCTTCATCATATTGACCAAAATCTTTCAACAATCTATAGACTCATTTACTCTTCCTTCGCGATGGAAAATAGGGAAGGTGGTTCCTCTGCACAAGTGCGGCAGCAAAAACTCACCCTTGAATTACCGCCTAAACTTACTGACCAGCACCTGTTTCAAACTTCTTGAACACGCAATTTTCACCAACCTGGTTAACTTCCTCATCTCCAACTCATTTTTCACCACAGCTCAACACGGTTTCCGTAAAACTTACTCATGCGAAACGCAACTAATATCATTTACTCATGGACTAAACTGTATTTTAGATCGCATTTCATCTGCTGACTGTGTGTTTTTAGATTTCGGTAAAGCTTTTGACAAAGTTTTGCATCAACTACTTCTTTTCAAACTAAGTCTTTTGAACCTCGATAATAACATACTGAAATGGATTGAATATTTTTTGTAACCGCCATCAGTTTGTTACTGCTAATAATCATGACTCACCTGTAACTGAAGTTCGTTCCGACGTGCCTCAAGGATCAGAACTAGGACCACTTCCATTTCTAATCTATATTAACGACTTGCTATCTACATTGACATCTCATGTTCATTTACTTGCTGACAATTGCGTAATATACCGTGAAATAATCAGTACTGACGATTGTATTGGTCTTCAATCAGATCTACACCTTATAAGTGATTGGTATAATACGTGGCGAATGCAACTAAATATTAACAAATGTAAAATTTTACGTGTTCATAAAAACTCTACCACCCTTCTAATCTACCATATGAATAATATCCCCTTAGACCCTGTGAATTCATATAAAGACTTAGGCGTTCATATATCTTCAAACCTAACCTGGTCTCTTCATGTTGAATACATAACCAGTAGAGATAACAGCACGCTTGGCTACATACGTCACAAATTTTCTAACGCCCCATCATCTTTGAAGTTACTATTTTGTTAAACAGTCTTTAGTGCGCCCGAAACTAGAGTACGCCGCAGCAGTATGGGACCCACACAACTAAAACCTCATCTTCTCTCTAGAACTCCTTCAAAACAATTCTGTTCGTTTCATTTTTTCCAATTATAACCGTACTTCCAGCATATCTTCAATGAAAGCTAACCTACGTCTTCCATCACTAGCATCACGAAGAAAAATAGCTCGCTTAACTCTGTTTTAGAAGATATACCATCACCCATTTCTTCATAATAACTTCATTTCACAGCCACATTACTTATCGCACCGTGTAGACCATTGCTTAAAAGTCGGAATTCAAGCAGGAAACACGAACACCTTTAATCATTCATTTTTCCCTTGAACATCTCGACAATGAAACCACCTTCCCAATGACATAGTCACCATCATTGATAACAAACTTTTTCGAGAGGCTGTAGCTAACATTGTTTAACTTGGAAATCATGGCACCTTATTATTGTGTTAAAGTTGTATAAACAGGAATAACGTAATGTTACTTTGTTTGTTTTTAATATTTTTTCAAAGCGTTTCCTTGCTACATCGTATGTACTGATATTTCTAGCCGTTTGTTTTATCGCACTGTTGTATTACGTTCTTGTTCTGTTATTTACTACCCAAATTTGTATAATTTTCCGTTTACCACTCCCCTCTGTAATGCCCTCGGTGCTTGAGGGTACAATAAATAAAAATAAAATTAATAATATAGCTGGCCATTCGACGTCGTGACGGATCACCACGCATTGTGGTGGTTGTTATCATTAAAAGATCCATCTAGTCACCTAGCTCGCTGAGCGCTACGTCTTCAAGATCACGACGTCCACGTAGTTTATGAGTTAGGCCGCAGGCATTCGGTCGCCGACGCTCTTTTTCGCTCGCCACTTCCCCACGATTATATTACGGTGTCTGTTTCCCGCTGTGAATGTTCTTCACTTGAAGATATTGACATATCCTCTGAACAACAACAGGATCCGTGGATAGCGTCTCTTCTAGAATACCTATCTCAGACGTCTCCACGTGCTGACACTCGTTCACTTCGACGAATTGCCCGCCATTATAGAATTCGTGACAGCCTTCTGTACCGGCGAAACAACTTATCGAATAGCGCAAGTGGTCGCTGGTTATCCCTCGCCACTTACGTTCTGACGTCTGTGCCTCCTTCCACGTGCATCTGCAATGCACGCATGCTGGTGTGGTGAAGATGTATGCTCGCCTACAGATTCGATACCACTAGCGCGGAATATACCGCTTTGTTCGGCAGTACGTCCGTTCAGGTTCCTTGTGCAAACGATGGAAGAGCTCTCCTCGCACAACTAAAGGGCCACTTCAGCCATTGCCTTGTCTTTCTCGGCCTTTCGACTGCATTGGAATCGAGTTGTACGATCCCTACCTATTCAGACGAAATGAAAACCACTGGGTCATCGTAACCGCAGACCACTTTACGCGCTACGCTGAAACTTCAGCGCTTCCCGAGGCCACCGCGCGACAAGACGGCTTGTTCATTCTGCGCAACCTGGTCCTTTGGCATGGTGCACCACGCGAGCTTCTCTGTGACCACGGGCGTTCCTTCTTGGCCAAAGCTGTAGAAGCCCCCTTGCGCGAAATGCAACATCGTGCATCGAAAAATTACCGCATACTAACTGAATGACCGAGTGACCTATTCGCACACTAGGTGATATGCTCCCAATAGATGTTTCTGATGACCACATGAATCGAGACCGCAAACTGCCATTCGTTATCTATACTTATAACAGCGCCTTTCAATCTACAACTGGATTATCCTCGTTCTTCCTTCTTTATCGTCGCAAACCTTCCTCGTTCTTGAACTCTATCCTTCCATACGGCCCAGACTCTTTAGAATCGAAGACTTTGGCTGAAGCCGCCACTTATGCCGAAGAATGTCGGCAGCTCATTTGCTTACCACACACGATCAGGCTCACCAGAAGCAGACTCATGGCCGAAGCTTATCCCCTTCGTCATACGCCCCTTGAACAATTGTGTGGCTCTGCATGCTATCGTCTGCCCCTAGCCTTTTCTCACAGTTCGTACCCAAGTATGATGATTCGTACCGGGTCCTGCACCAGACATCGCCAGTCAACTACATTGTTGAAACAATTCAGACACATACAGATAAACGGCGCTGCGGGTGCGAAACTGTGCATGTCGACCGTTTGAAACGTCACACGACTCACCAATCCTGCCTGTACCGTAGGTCGTCATGATGGCTGTTTTTTGACCGGGGAGTCATTTTGGTGAAAAATGAGGGCACTGCGGGAGGAATGACGGAAATGACGTTTGTTATGCTCATGCTGCTTCTGCCGAATTGCCTGGCTGCTGTCTCGTTGCTGTCAGGCACATTAAGCGGTTGCCTTACCTGGGCGTCTCAAAGTATTCTTACTCAGCCTTATTTATTGGAATGTTTTTGTTGGCTTTTCTAGGGCTAAAGCTATGAGGTAGTAGACAATCAAAAGATGACAGAACAGTGCGATGGTATCGATTACTTGCTAAGAGGTGTGCCGTATGCACCATCGTATAGCTCATTGTTTGCCACTATGTGGGCTCAAGCTTATTAGGTCTTACGCTGTTCTGCCACCAGGAGAAGAAGGAGGAGGTAGAAGAAGGAAAGGCAGGCACGTCAACCAGTCGAGCATCTGGTTTGCTATTCTACACCGGGGGAAAGGGGATTGAGGGATGAAAAGAGATAGATAAAAAGAGGAGAACATAAAATGCAGGTGAACCTAAACTGCACTCCGCGTTCTATATTTGTGCACGCAAGACTTCAGGCGTGTAATGTTCCACAGTAGGTCGTCGGTTCATAATGCCTTCTGAAGACTTGCAAGCACTGGACGTAGAACGTCCAGCACCTGTTGTGCGGCCACAGTGTGTGGTGATTTCAGCCTGCCGATGAACAATTGAAGTGCGTCGAGCAGTAATACAAGAACAATTAGACTATGTTTGTCTTCTTCCAATGCCGAAGTGCGCTGTGAATCAGCGTGACGCTACGACTTCGGCAACAAAGGCCAAACTGCGGCAGCTGTGTCCATGGTGGTCTTGTTGGTAGCGACCATCGCTGATTAATGTGACGGCGGCCTTGGTGAAGGGGCCAAGTGAAGTCCGCAGACACCATACTTTTCACGGCATTCTGATTCACACCAGCCGTGTATAATCCGGGTGGAAATGGAGATGGTGAACGATGACATCGAGTGGCCGGTGCGGATGCAGATGCATTAGATTTTTCTAGTGAACTTTGGCGCTGACGACGCCGATTTCCGACGGTTGCGGCGGCATCGCGATGTGATGTATAGTCTCTCACCATTTGCCTCAATACAGCAATCTCTTTTTTATTTTGGGGCAATATTTTGAGGAAGCTTCGTGGGGTACATTGTGATTTGAACAATTGAGAACACTGGCTTTACAAGTGGCTGCGGAATGCACTTCAACACAGCGAGAATATACTCATTGCCTTTCATTACGGTTCTCACTTGACCGAGTTTCATGCAGTCGAGACATTGCAGCGGCTTCGGCACAGATGGTCTCACAGTGTCGGAAGTGGTCCGCCTTTACGTGCGAAGGTAGAGAGTTGCCTCTGAAATCTATGTTCGCGCAGTGTGAGGTACCCAATTTAGCAACCTTCACGATGACATTTGCTTCATTAACTGGCTTGACCAAGCCACTTATGTCCTAGTTCGGAATGGCAGCGTCAACGTCGTAGATCACACTGGGGACGATAACGGAGCTCATGGATATGTACGAGTGGACGTCGATACCAGCCACTTCTGTGACGCTGCGAAGAATGTTTAGTGCGGTAGCATGTGAAAGATCAATCGCCATGACATTCTTACGCGGTTTCACTATGATGTGGATGATTTCATTAGGCACGAGTTTCTCGAGCCGCGCCGAAACAGCTTGCCTGTTGAGGCGCTTCATGTTGCCGTTGGGCTCAGTCGGAACGAAAAAGATGATGTTGACATCTAGCCTTCGCGGAGCTCATTCATTCGGTGTGTTCGGGAATGAAGAGACCCTTACGTCTCTTTGTATTTCGGATCCGGACAACTTCAAAGCCATCATCAGATGACTCCTCACCTGTCAGTAAGCAGCCATCAAGCAACCATGATGATGGTGATATTCCTTGTTATTCTGGCGCACACCCACAAAGTGGGAACAGCCAAGAAACGGCCGGCAGGATCTTTAGGTAAAAGACTTATGATTTTACAAACACAATGTAATTCTCGCCTGAAAAAAAAGAGATATTTGAACAGCGTACCGCTTGGCACACACTTCGTCTTTCTCTTTCCTACCAACAGAAAATGTCTGGAGGTTTGTAGGTATGTGTGCCCTGCAATTTCAGAATAAAAATAGTTACAACTTGTTGACGACAAGCTCTCGTTTAGGAAACTGAAATACAATTGTGCTTAAGCTTTCCTCTTGTGTTTGTAAAAAAACACGAGAGAACGGCACTCGAGAAAAAAAGACAAAGGCTGCTCTCAGCGAAGTCACTAAGCTATCCTAGGGGATTGAGTAACACAATGGGGTGCTTACCCACAAACAAAAGGATCGAGCGCAGGACCGACAGTCATAGCATAAATTAACGCAGCTGAACTTTTTCAAAAAACCAATACCCTCCACACGAGGGCGGAGCATGATGTTCGACACTCGCGCCGTACTGTCATGCACGGGGTAGGACAATAGGCGGAGAACACGTCTTGTCACTTTTATCATGAACGCTTTTCCTGGTACACCTCTGTCACTTTGGCAGCGTTTACCATGGGTATTAAAAAGACGACCAAGAAGGCCCTTAGGGCTCGTCGCAGCTCATCTTTTTTTCCAGTATACTTAGTACATAAGAAAATCAGCGCATGGCCGTGTGCACTTACAAACCTGCAGTAAGCAACGTGGTGCTATCAGAAGTTGTGCCGAAGAACTGGTAGCACCGCGAGATGACGCAAGCATATTCATAAACGTGGGAAAAGTGTTGTAGATAAAAAGCAGTCTTCATTGTTTCACGCACGTTACAACGGCTACAGAGATGTTATCGCTACAGAAGTTTCCGAACAGTATTCTACCCTTTTGCTGTATCCAGTAGCCTCTGCCTTTTGCAGATGCATCAATTGGTGTCTTTCTACTTGTAATCTTTTTTAGCCAATGAAAAACAACTATCGCAATAACGAATACTTATAGGTTTCTGGAATACTGAGCAGCAGTCGAATATTTTGGTCCAATGATGTACACTTACAAGCCACAAACAAGAGAAGTGTGTATTGAAGGTCTCATTCTCTTTGTTGGACTAAATAATAATAAGACCTAGCAGAAAACGGTACCAGGAAAAGTCGAGGGCATGTTATCAGAAGTAATTGTAATGGAAATGTGAACAATGAAAAGTGGACGAAAAGGTTGCTTGCCATGAGGAGAAACCTAACTTGTGACTTTTGAATAACGCGACCCATGCTCTACGAACTGAGATACGATGGCAGTGATCGCTCGTTGTTCGAAGGTTGCAGCTTCGCATCCTGCCGGTGGCAAGTTATCGTTTCTCCACATTGAAACAACAATTACTTTTAATAACACCCCTTATACAATTTTCGACCCTGTTCTCAGTTAGTTATTCTTAATGAGCAGCTTCAGAAGCTCATATACAAGGTGCTTCAAGAAATGTGCCCAGGTTTCTTTAAAAATAAGCAAAAGACGCTTTTTGCTCATGGCCTTCACTGTGCGTTTTCTGTAGCGTCAGGTATATTAGGAGGGTTCAAGGCATCATTTGAAACAGTAGTAGGGAAAGTTAAATCATTTGCCTTTTTAATTAGTAACTTACGCACTAAGCTCGAGTAAGATAATTGAAGTCCTCGATGCGAAAGTCCCCCTGTCACTTTGATATTTCGCAAAACTGGCTTCAACTAAAAACTACTAGTTACCAAAATTCCCCCACTTTCTCTGACGAAACCGAAACCAAAGAACCCATGAGTACAACAAGCAGACGACTACAATTACGTCACTGTTCAAAACAGTGGTTACAGCGGTGCACTTTTTCCCGTTCGTTATCGTATGTGCGTCATGCGTGCAGTAATATCGAACGCCGTTCACGCACCCACACAATGAAGTCGGTTGATGGTTGATGTACTAATTCTCCCTCGTTTCAATTGCGCTTTTTCGCGTTTCAGTTTCAATTTCGTCGTAGAATCGGGGAGAATATAATTAATTACAGCTTATTACTAGAGGCCGTATTTCTAAAATATCAAAGCGGCAGTCAGTTCCTCGCATAAAAGACTTAAGTTTTTCCATTTGATTTACCTTCCTAACTCCACTAACTAAGCAGTTGCTTATTCACCTGTCCTATATACTGTTCATAATGATATATTTAACCCTCTGAAGATGCCTGCCGCTACAAAAAATCAAATGTGAAAACAGCGAGGAAATGGTGGATCTTGCTGATTTTAGGCAATATTGAACACACTTTTTTAAACACCCTGTATATACAGCCGCCATTTTGTCACCCTGTAGTGGCGAGCTGATCGTGAGGGAATTCTCTGTCGAATCCTTCACGTTACCGGAGAGTTTATGTGCTGGCGCAAATAAAAATCATCATTTAACACTAAAGTTGACTCAAGTCAAAATTTATTTACAACCTGCCTGATGTACAATGTTGAAGACCACACTTGCAATAGGGCTGTAAGCATACAGCTTCACGAGACCATGAACAGTAACCAGGCAACAGCAGAAGTGCACACATGTGCAGTACAAACAACGCTCTTTGTTGTTCGAGCTCATTAATGGAACACGTTTTTCTTTTGTGATAAATACATATAGATACACGCTGCTGATATGCTGCAGCTGACGCCGTTGAGTATTATATGTATTGTGTGATAATTATTTTGTGATAATTATTTGTGATAATTATATTTGTGATAATTATTTTGTTTTAATTTTGTTTTATTTATTATTTTGTTTATTTGTGATAATTATTTTGTGATAATTATATTGTGATAATTATTTTGTGATAATTATTTGAGTATTATATGTATTGTGTGATAATTATTGAAAACAGCTCTCTGCCGCTGCAGACCAGTATAGGACACTTGCCGGAGACGCTTTATAAGCCTGACATCGTTTGGACAAAGTCTATTCATATAGGTGGCGAAGGCACGGGTGAAAACTGGTTCAGAAGCTATTGCCAGGGACATTAGCATGGGAAGCTGTGGAAGCTGCGATTGAAGTGTGACTATGTGTGAAGAGAAAAAACACAAATAGTGAAAAAACTAGTTTGATTGAAATTAGAAGCAATCAACAGTATTTAAAAATAAGATTTCCTTTCCGCAACAATATTAAGTGGGTGCAATGAACAAAGAATATATGACGATTTTAATAGCACCCTCTTCTCACGCTACTAATACTCAGTGCGGCAATTGCACTATAGAGGCTAGAAAGGTTTCTAGCCACTATACTTTCACTGCATGTCGGGTCAGGTTCAACCTTCGAGTTCTTGGCCCAGTGTTTCTTGGACTACATAGACTAGAAAATTAGAAGCGCAGATGGCGCCCTGCGAGGCTGGCACCTACACCACGGAGGATCCTGTGAATAAAGTTATTTCTCTCTCTGTCTACTAAGTATACATGACAAGGTTTGCTCGTAAAATTCGTTTGCGATGACACACCTCCTCACGCCTTTCAGTGTTCTGCCCTTGCTTGCGTTCTCTGTTGTGCGCGAAATCGTTAGGTGCGTTTTATATTTGGTGAACAACTTCAGTGCAGTGTCCAACGGGCAGCGGAACGATGTGAATTACATTTAACGCCGAGTGATTTCGTCGGTGGCTACAGAAACTATGTGCTGTGCAAGGCTGCAGTAGCAACAAACGTATGCCTGGTGACTCATGTCTTCTAGATAAGATGCAAGGAGAATGGCTCAGAATATACTGCTAGCTGAACTTTCATCTTTAAGTATTCCTACATCCCGGTTTTCTTTTGAGCATGCAGTGCCTATTATTCGCGTTATCGGTGAGCAGATTGCCAAGTTTCCTATCATGGTACAATTCGCATGTCTTCATTCGCATATGTGTAGTGGTAATTTACTGGAGCATAATGCAAAAAAGAAAACAATAACGCAGAGAGTATGCGCGGATTTTAGTCTTATTACTATTTTGTGCAGTGTAATATATTTTAGTTATTGTGATCCTTTTATAAAACTAAAATGTCATCAAGTTGGTATGACTGGCGTCATTTCTTCTTGTTGGAACAGGCTATCACAAGCATTGTGCATCCTAAAGAATATGCGTGTGTGTGAAACTAATAAGGGACGCTGCATGTATCACATGCATATGCTGGACACTACGCTGTTGGTTGCCTAATTCATCGGTGAAAGATGCCATGAACGGCGAATAAAAGCTCGAAGAATAGGTTTGTTTTTTGTAAAACCGTGGCAAAATGAACGGTAGTACGTTTAAAAATCACCACTCAGTCATGACCACGTATTAAATTAGCTGGCGTTAACTTGAAGTGCACTGGTGGATGACTCGCTGGGGATTGCCTTAGCGCGAACCCTTAGCGACCAGGGGCGATGTAAAGTAATTTGAGATCATATTTTACGCCAGTTTACACTGGTGCACACGCTAGCGCCTATTTGTATATTGAGTTTATACTTTCTTTTGGCCAGGCATTGAATGTAATTTTTGCTCTATTGACCACTTACTGCGCTGTATTTCGTCTACCAGCGAAGGGAGTTGTGAACTTGAACATTGGTGCATATGCGTAAGGAGAGGGAGGAAGGACGCTTTGCGCCTTTGCTCGCGCAGCCGTCGGTGGTGTGTGTGTGCGTGCTTATGTGCGTGTGTACGTGCGTGGTGATTCTGTGCATGCCCGAGAATAGTGCGTGTCATGGCTTCATCCCATCGACGTGTACACTGTAGGTGCTCCGAGCCCTAACCTCCTTACGTCAGACAGACTGGCTGTGCCCTGCTCTCGGCCGTCACCGAGAAGCCCTGCTGCCCCTTCCACCCTGGCTCCTGCGCGAGGCCAGCTGAGCAGCAGCAATACATTGCCTACCAACACCAGAACGCCTGGCAGTCAATTTCGGTTCGGCCTCTCTGTGCCCTGAAAAGGCGATGCTTCCCAGCAATGCCCCAGCTCCCTCATCGGGCCAGGAATTTGGCAACTTCGAACCAACACCGAAGCGGCGTTCTTTCGACTAGCTGACTAATCAAGAGCAGCAAAGAGCCATCAGAGAGCCCCTTCTGTGCCTTTGTTCTCGCACATGGGCATTGCACCCAGCTGACAATACCTTGTTTCGCCCCCACCCCCCACCCTTCGTGTGGTCGACGTTATCCCGCTTCGGCACCTCAAACTCTAGCCTTACTTCGTTTGCTCTTTTTCCGCAAATATGTTATCGCGCCATGTGTTTATTTTTGGTATTAATGTTTTTTTCTCTTTTTGATCATTCTAGCAGCATTTAGGAATGGACTGAGGTTAGCTGTTGCTCATAGCAGTGTTATTTTAAATGCATGAGTGACGTCCGGCTGCCTTAGCAGTCTGGTAAAGGGCAAATTTAGGAGAGCGGGGTGTGGGAATCTAGGCTTCTCTGCCACCTTCTACGCGCGCTTTGCTGCCTCTTTCTGCATTCTCATGTCCCGACATGACTCCCCTCCTCCACGGTCGGCCGCAATGGGAGAGTGAAGAGTGACGTTTAACTCCTCTCACCCAGTAGCGGATGGCCACTGTGCCGCGGTGTGCGGTATCGATGTTTCGCGAGCGGCGCCGGGATAATAGAGAACCTCTCTGGATGACATGGGGTAAACACGAATTCAGTTTCCGTCCACCGGTTCCCTTTGTTTGGGGCTCGTTCAGACTTTGCCAACGGTGCCTCGTGCCCACGAACGCTTACCTTTTGTCACCCCCGTTCCCGAAAGCTAGGCTGATAAGTAGTGCGGTGTTTTATTTCGTGGTCGTACTACACCACCCCGTACCTCTCGGACGCCAACGCGAGTGGAGTTTTCACCCTCGCTCGAGCGACTGGGCCCTTTGTCTCGGTGTTCCCGTGAATAAAATTTGCCCACGGAGACGGTCCCATGACGCCCTGTGTAGTACTTCTCGCCCAGCGCGTAAATAGGCCAATTTGCTTTTCTGCCACCCCTTTTGCAACAGACTTTGTACTACGTTTTTCGTGTTGCCGCGCACAATAAAGCGTTGCGATCTTGAGCATTACCGTGTTCTCGCCACGGTGATGGTTAACACGTGCTTTGCGGCTCACTAAGATCGGACCCACGCTAGTGGCCATACTCCTGTTGGATACGTGTGCACTACAGGTCCTAACGTGTTGCTTAGAGTAGTGATGTTTTACATTGTGATGAGCATTTCTGATCTATTTCATCTTTTTTGCAAGAAAATCGATCGAGAACAACAGCTTGCTGTAAATGTGGGAAGCGCCAGAAATAAGCTGACGTTGATCTAACACTTTGCACTCTGCTCTCGATTTATATACGTCGTGAATACTTGTCTGGAGAAGAGTGTAAAACATTGGTACTGCTATTTAGAGAACGTCTTTTTTGAAACTAGTAAGACACGAGCACTGTTTTTCTGGCGCACTTTTGTTTGAGGCTTTTATCAACGTTTTTGATCTTTTTCGTGTAGGACGGACGACTGTAATTAAAGTGCTAGCCGTCGTCACAAAATATTCCGCTGAAAATGCTCATTCGCCTTGAACCTCCCTTAGTCCAATGGTAAACGCAATGCAGAAAACTCTCATCTAGGCCAGACATCGATTATTAGCCAACGTGCAATGAGAACGCATCGGGGCCAGGGTATACAGGTGATGCTATTCGTGTCCACATAACTAGTCCGCAAGTGCAACACGAGAATGTCGACTAGCACCCTTATCAAGGCAGCTTATCGAGCACCCTCCTCAAGACAGCTGTAAGATTCTCTACCAGTGCGCTTTACATTTTCTACACATTCTCTCTAAGCCAGTACTATCTATCGGTGATAGGGGTGGTGCCGTCGTCTGTGAGAAATGACGGGAAGTAATGCGACATGACATTCACTGGCTTCCACAGAAAATGATTGATCCACGACGTTGTTTTACAATGGCATCTGATATTGCATGCCAGCTCGCATTCTCGGAGGCCTTCATTAAAGCGTCTTGATAGACGCAAAAACCACTCGCCCCACTAGTATTCGGCAGTCACTCTAGAGGCAGCTATGTCCTTTGCATTTCGCTTTGCATTAGCATGTGGCGGCTCATTGACGTAGTAGTGCAGCTTCAACATGCCCCGAAGGCGTTTCGCCGCCGATAATAAAACAGCTGTACCAAATCCTCTAGAAAGGCAACAATATTGACAGGTCAACGTCCTTGCTTTGGAAGAGCAAGACGGTGGACAGCGTGAACGTGGAGTCCCACGGAACACAAAACCTCTACAATAATGTTTCGAGACGTGTACAAACGGCTATAGACGTCTTCGAGAAGACTTAAAATAGATGTTTCTTAAGATATATTGGTTTGGCATCTGGAATACATTTCTTCGGACGTTTGACTTGCAATAAAGCGACTGTATTTGTCATAGAGCCCATATGGTGAACAAGTTCATAACATCTACTGCGAACGTTATTTAGAGGATTTGTCAAAACATGCACGCGGAACGGCAATGGTTGTAGTGCGAGAAGCGAAGCATTCATTGATGAATGTTGTACTGATAACACGAAAATGACAAACGACACATTGAAAGAGCGACGGCTCTCGGAATAAAATAAAATAAATACCGTAAAAAGAGAACTTTCATAAACATAATTTCTCACCGCAACGCCACAGTTAACATGCATTCGTTTCAACCCGTAACTCAAGCCAGCGACACCTCCGACGTTTTAAAATGACATTCCCTATACCACCGTGGCAATTTTTTTTGACACTCCATCGGTAGTGCGAGTTCACCGTCGTTGGTGATAACATTGAAGTTAAGTTTTCAGTACATGCGTGATTGCGTTTTAGTGGTATTTAGAACAAGGCCGCACTGACGTATTTGTAACCTCGTAAACTATGCTGTGGAGGTTAACGAATAAAGACACAAATGTAGGCGAAAAGTTGTCCACAGTCTTTGCTTTTTTACAGTGTGGATGTGAGCCTGATCTCAAAGCCACGATTTATATTTCTTTCATAAACACCACAATTAACCGTGACTTTCACTCCTTTTTTTCAATACCCTAATTATGACAAGCATGAGATGTAAGAACATTTTAAAATACGTCCGCGTGTATGACGCCCGCTTGAAGTTTTTGGCTGGTGGCGCTGATGTGCCGATTTAAATGTTTGTAATGTTTCAAAAGCTGGTTTTGCAGCGTCAGGCATGGCCACTCTACCGGAACATTGGAAGTGTCTTTTTGTGAAAGTTTCGGAGACTCAGTGCGCTGAACTTCAGCGAACGTCCAGCATTTTTATCGCTTATAATCAGCAACCGGCCTACAGTCACGGCAATAAAGTGTGCATTTTTAAATTCTGCAAGCGACTTTTGTTTCGACACGAAAGTGTTATACAACTTACACACGCGTCTTTACTATTAAACACATTGTTTTCGGGTCATGGGACAGGCTAATTTTTCACATTTGTCAGACGAACACTTTCAGGTACTGTAGCTGTGGCAATGGCAAGAAAGAAAAAGCCATTGGGAGCTCTGTCTCGACGACAAAAGCAACGTCGACTTAACAGTGTCGTCAAGCCATTGATGTGAGACCTTTCTGCACTTAGCAACGTCAGGCAAGGTTCAACCCATACGGATTGACTGCATACACCGGAGTCAAGTTTTTCTTTCCGCTTGTTGGTGTTGCATCAGATAATATCAGTGGATGTGCCTCTAAAGGTGGGGTGTTGGACTCGCATGAGATTACTGTGCTTGGCTCTACAAGTGACGTGTTCTAGGACTCGTACGAGAGTGTTTTGTTTGGGCTTATTGCATTAGACGAAGAAACGACTAGTGTGTTTAATGGCCTACTTTGGCCGTGAAATGGCACAAGAACAGAGTTGCTCTGCGTTTGGGATATTTCAAGGCTAAGGTATGTCATGAAGCAAGTACCAGCCAGGTCAACAATCAGTCTTAATACAGTATAAGACTAGTGTGTTTTGCCGAGATGAACACTTCCTTCTTATTGCTGTGTTGCTGCCCAGCTGCTATTGCTCTGCATAATGGTAAGGCAAAGCTTGAATGTTAGCACTGATGTTATTATAAGTGCATGTTACATATTTCCTGTGATACGATGTTGATATGCTAGAGTACAATGAGAATAGTGAGTGATCAATTCATTTCCGAAACGGTATAGAAAGAGAGCTTCAAGGGGAGACGCGAGAAGTAGTTCGCACAGAAATATTTTGTGTTAGGTGTCCAAAGTGCAAATGCAAGACAACAGCTGCTCTGCATTTTTAAACAGCTCCTTGATAGTCACTGCAACCTGATTAAAAGTGGCAGCTTTATTGTAGTGCTTAAATTAGGCTTGCATTTCCATGAAGCTACTCCTCCTTGTATCGGTCAGTACGAACGTATTCAAGAACTTACCAGTTCGAATTGACAGCTTTTTGTGATGTATCTGGTGTTCATAGTTGAAATCTAAGCATCATGATAAAGGGTAAGGAACTTATTACGAATTAGTACTATTAGATATACTTGATAATTCAGATGTCCTTACTGCAAAACTTTGTTGAAAATTTAATCTTGTTTACTTGCTCTGTCTTGTGTGCCGTTTTTGTTCACTGATGCTCTTAAGATTAGCACGCGCAGTCCACAACAGCCCGAGTCCAGGAGAACACTGACTGAGGAATTCAATTTACATCGCTACAGGTGCAGTCCAATGCGTTCTTGTTGTCACCTCAAGAATTGCATTTTGCACAATATTTATTTTTAGTTTATTAATAATATATCATCTTTAAAACTATTGAGTATTTGCTGCATTTAACCATGTCTGTCTGTTCATTTGCATGAAAGCCAATTCTGACGAGTGTAAGTTTTGTTCCTTTCACATTTATCATCAGCTCAATAGAAGCTGTGAGAGCAGGGTAGATGGACAAGTAAATTGGTGAATTTTTTGATCACAAGCACCATGGTTGACACTGGAAGCGAGTAAAATGGCATGAATGAACTTCCTGTCCCTCAACTCGGTTACTTTTTGTGGTAGCATTCAGGCTGCTAACCGAAAAGCAAACGAAATGGTTTTTCTCGTAAGCTTTTGTGTATGAAAAGTATAGGCAGGAGCACGAACAAAGGGAAGGCATTCAAAATAGAGAACAACTCATTATAACATGTTGGATTGACACCGAATTAGGCTTGTTTGTTTGCCATACTCGTAACTGTTGCACAAGAATGACGTAGACATGAACGCAGTGGGGTCTTTCTGTGTTCCTATCAATATCTTTCCCATGCAACAGTTTAAGAGTGTGGCAAACCGACAACGTCAAATGAATCCCACTGTAACATGTTATAAGGACTTGTTTTATATGTCTATTGTTACTGTAGCAAACAAAAGTGCAAGAATGTCTATAAAACGTTTAAACGTGGTCTTGTAGGTCTTCTTTTAAATTACAACTAGTGGCACGTCATCAAAGCTATCCGACGGTCACATAGCCGTTAGTTCCTAGATGTCTTGAGCAAAACCTCTGTTAGCCCTATCTACAAGCCCTTCAAGACGTTTTGTAAATTTCAAATAGATTTTTGTGCTTTTTTGGGCGCCTATGTGCGTTTGCTGCTCAAGTAAAAAACTAGTGCCGCTCATGCTGCTAAAGCAAGGTTTAGTAGTGTATGCCAGAGCATGGGTGTAAATTACCCTGGAACTCAGAAGCCCGAAACGTGGCGTTTCTTTTCTTAACTGACTCGCTTTGATAAGGTGCATAGCAAGTACCAGTGCTTAATACGAGCTTGCTGATGCCATCTTTGCGACTGATTGTTTATAGTTTCAGTTATGGCAGTGGTTAAATTATGACTCTGAGTGTCAGTCACTGCAATGGAGATGTGCCACTAGACGCAGCATGTGCACATCAAGGCCATACAAGGCTATAGCTATCAATCGCCAATAGACGTGGTGCAATCTACTTTATTTGCCACACACTAATGCCTGCTTCTGGAAAGAAAGTCTTATTTCTTTTGTTATACAGATTCCTATGATAAAAAAATCATTTATGTTTTTTGTTTTTATAACCTTCTCTTTTGCAGGAGGTGCTGTATTGGTTTAGTTCTCTGCCATTTCCACGTTCCTCTGCAACGCGCAGTAGCCTGCATGCCACTGTTTTCAGCTGATTCCACGTCCCACATCATGTCGCGGACGAGGAACTACGTCCACGTATAGGCGCAAAGAGGCGCGATATGGAAGTGCTACAAAAGATTATTGGCCAGCTCGTGACCAGAATGAAGACTAAACATTTTCAGCATAAATATGACGTAATGAAAGGGCAGAAGGCACCACCACTAAGTCATGCACTGGGGCGCACTAGAGCAGCCGCGATGACTTATGGCGTTGGAATGGGACTCCAAGTTATTCGTTTGGTTAATGTTGTTACAAATTGTGTAGAAGACGAGGAGCGCATTATGATCATCGGGGATTACAGCATCATTCAGAAGAAAGAAGAGGTCGATCAGGTGGGCTTCGCCATGGGCACGGCGGGTCGTCCTTTCCTTAACATTTTGGTGCCGTGAGACCCGGGAGGAAGGACCTTCGGAGGTAAGATGGAGTGGCCTTCACGAATTTCGACCGCCGTCATAGCCTCGAGGACTTTTGTCAAGCCGCCGTGGGCAATGCTGATGTGCGAGTCCTAACCACCACTGAAACCTGGGAGACCGACTCCGGTTGCCACCAAGACTACTAAGAGAACACATGGACTGACATCAGTGCAGGCATTGTCTGGAGGTTCGCGAGGCGGGAGCTCTCACGTCTACTTCGGCTCCGTCCTGACTCGCGCTTCACGACGACGGCCTAATAGTCGCAAGGCAAGATAGTCCATGGAAGTCGACTACATACATCTTGAAGGTGCATCAACGTGTGTGCAGGCATTGTCTGGAGGCTTCCCAGACGGGAGCTCTCACGCCTACTTCAGCTCCGTCCTGACTCGCCCTTCACGACGACGGCTCAATATTCGCAGCATCATGAAGATTGACAACTCAACAACTTACAGATATTTGTTGTGCGAACCTTCTGCGATGGATCGTGTTGACTCTGACTTCGCCTTGGGACACGGCCGGCCAGTGATATATCCTGTTTCCGACACTGGAACGGAGCATGGAGGCCCTCTACGAAAGGCGGAATCAAGCACGCAAGGCCGTCACGCAGGTGATCGCAGATATCGGACCTCTTTGGCCTATGAACCACCCATCAATATGTGAGTTGAAGAAGTTTCAACGAATTTTGACCGATCAGTACGAGCTTCTCAGAGGAAGCGATGAGGAGACAGCAAACACAGTTCACGTCGATCATTTGGAAGCGGAAATGGAAGAAGCCGAAGTTTATGAGCACATGATGATTCTAGCAAGAGTGAGAGCACAATTTAAGATCGCAAATGCATTAAAGCCTCAGCTGGCGCCCCTAGACTTAATACAACAATGTATGAGAATGGAGGCCCAGAAGAACGTACTCTCTCCGACAATGTCACCGCAATCTAACAGCTGCGTCTTCAACGGCCATTTTGTCTTACAGAACTTGGACGAGTGTACCACAGGACAGATAGAGGGACAAAATCGCAGCACACAAGCTAGAACTTAAGTTACAGAGACGCCCTCTTCAACGCCGTTAGAAATCTCATTAGCGCGCTGCACCCACCAGGCTATTGACAAGAAGTCTACAACTACTGCAGTGTTCGAGGTGGAAGGTATTCTTGTGATTTAGTGCGAAAAAGACTTCGTAGATCTGAAAGGCCATTCACGAGTTAATAATGCGTTCAAGCGAAGGCGGGCAGACTCAGATGTTACAAAGCCCTCACCACCGTGCGTACAAGTGCCCGACCGAGAACATAAGGCCACTTCATAGAGCGAGAAGAAATGAAAAAGAAAAAAAAAGTGCGTGGTGACAAAAAGCAAGCCTCTTGTACAGTGCCAAGCTTCTGCTCAATGAGAAAGGTGCACAAATCAAGATTGAAAACAGTATGTACCGCACTGCCGATTACCGCGAAGCGGCGAAATGCCGAGACAGTGAGAAAGGATGAGACGAGGACGGAGGCAACGTAAATGCAAGGTAAATGGAGCCAAGAAAATAAGCGAAGAAAGAGTTGCCTAATAAAGAGCTACACAATATGTTTCTGGAATTGCCTTCATTGGGAATTTAGATACAAAAGAAACCTGCTCATCGGCAACAAAAGTGCATCGATGTCAATGCACTCAATAGCACGAACGTGGCACAAGCGTCGAAAACACTGCTGGAAGATCCAGTGCAGAAGACCCGGATGACACTTCTAGGACTGACGTGGAACTCTTACTAATCCTGACGAACATTTGTACTCGGACTCATGTGAGCGTTCAGTTTTTTTGTCGTCAGGCACCAGTGTGGGGGCGTGGAGGATGTTAAAAATTGTGTAGAAGACGAGGAGCGCATTATCATCATCGGGGATTAGAGCAGCATTCGGAAGAAAGAAGACGTCGAACGGATTGGCTTCGCCATGGGCACGGTGGCTCGTCCTTTCCTCAACAAATGTATGATGCAGTTCAGATCAGTCCCAGTTAGCTGATTTTTGTACGAAATACCGAGTCTGCTTGCCTTGTTTACACTATACCACAGTATAGGGTGCCATAATTGAGCTAAACGGCTAGTATAGACACGAAATGCAAATAGAAAAATTTCGTTCAAGTTTTTCGAGGCTTGAGTAAGCACCTAACCAGCCTCTCCCTCGATGCATAAAGTTGTTCGCTTGTCTTTCCTGCACCGAAAACTTTCTCGCTGTCGTAGAGCACGACCTTTACCTGACCATTATATTTCACGGCCTGCCGAACTTCATTTGGTCCGCTTGAAATAAACAACGTCATCCCATTGTATATCAATAACCTCTTGCGATCACGATGCATACGGTATTTTTCGTGCCGCCTTATTCGCCTTTCTTTACTCTTGCGATTGGGTGCGATTGTTCATTAATGCCGCTGAATGAACATCAGTTCTTCTAATCTGATGACCCGCAGCCGGGTAACTGCCCGGTTACTACGCCATACAAAAAAGAACAGTGGATTCGAAGAGGTTCGTTTGCCAAGCGTTACACAAACTGGCGAAGAAAGTGGACGTTTCCTTGTGCGATACCTCCGACCTTTGCAGACTGTGAAAATTGATGTGCTCAGAAATAGTAGTATAAACAAGAGCTCGTGGGAGTCTTCGACGTGGCAGGCCCACAACAAACCCGTCATTTCTTCTGCACCTGTCCATGATTTTGTACAATTGCTTTCATCGTACAAGTTTTATTTTCACCATCATCTTGTGATTCTGTTTCTTCAGCTATGTGCGATATTGCTTGGTTTGTACGCGACTGTGTATACTTGCTCGCCCACCCTGTATGAGCCTGAGAAAGGCTTACAGTATTAAATAAAAAAAGCATAACTTCTGATGCCTCTGTAGTCAATTGGCGAAGTTATGAAAGGTACTTTAAGGTGTTGTTGACGTTGGCCAAAATGAAGAGAAAAATCGTATAGTTGACAGCCTCTTAATTGTGATTACCTTGCACATAGGTGAAATATAGGTTGCATCTAATAAGTTTTTTGACCTATTCCTTGAGTTAAAAAGGGGAACCATGGCTACACAGTCCAGAGCGGTTTTCATTTCATGACATTCTCTTAAAAAGATAAGGAACAGACGACTGGAAGGATTTTTCCAAAACTGAATTGGTAATGTGCTATTTTGACGTCGAAAGAAGGCGACTGACATCACTAGATGGGGTCCTACCTGATATTTCATCTTAAGTGTTGAGTTATTCTTGGTTCACACGCCATGTGTTTCCATGGCAAAAGTTTCAAGAGTTCAGGCACCAAGATTTGGAAATTAACCTGCCCTAAAACTGACAGCTGCGTGAGCTTCCAATGCTTGTAATAAATGCTTTGAAGGGGTTTTCACAGTGAAGAATCAGCTTGAAGATTACTAATTTTGCTTTTGAAATCCATACAGCAGCCCGACTTCTTTTCCTGGCTCGTCGCGGCCATCACCGAAGAATCAGAAGACAGCTATAGAAGTCAATACGTTGCATTTGTATACAGCATCTATGACAACTATAGTGAGAGCATTTAACTATCATGAAGAGTGATCACTGGGAATACTGAAACACGGGTGCATCAAGTTCAAAGAAATAACCAATAAAATTATTTTACGCCTTCGCTTTTTCGGATAACTGAAGACGCTCTTCATCGGAGTATACGCCGATGATAGAAATGATGAAATGGTCGCGCTGTCAGGAGACACATCTGTGCGTTTCAGAAGAAGCGATTCCGCACAGCGAAGACACCCGTGTGAAATGTCGGGGAAGACATGAATTTTTGCTGAAATCACCACTTTTGCATTCGTCGTGGTGCTAACCTCACGTGGATATTTGCTATGCCGTCATTTACAGCTTTCTAATCCCCATTTTGAAACCATCAAACATTTGGCGTAAATTGTGTATTATTAAAAAGCTAGATATGTTATCCTGCACTCACCCTTGGCTATCACGGTTCCAAGAGCTGGCCTTCCGCGCAATAAAAAACTATCATAAAAGATTTTGCTACCTTGACATTCATTTGTAGGTTCGACACACTTCAACTAAAGTTACCGCTTGTATTCTATCAGCATTACCCCAGGGTCATTTATCTTTTTTACTACTTTATTGTTGCATTGACTTCAAGGTTACTCCGTTATATAATTCCCTGGATGGCGACCTACAACATCTCCTGGAAGTAGACAGAACTGTATGCGGCGTAAAGCCGGACAGGCGTATAAACCGAGGTATGTGACGTACGATGATTTATTGAAATGTGATGGTATCTAAAGAATGTTTGTTTGCGCAAAAGTCTCCGTGAACCATTTGGTTTCAGGGACACGATGGAAAAACTTCGAGAATACTCACGCTCTGTATTTAAAGCTCTAGGAGAGGAGGGATCATTGGAAACTTTTCACAATTATAGTTTCTCTTCTTTAACGTGAACGCAGAACGTTTTTATTTATGATAATACAGGTCCAAACAAGCCGGTTAACTGAGACGTACTCTTTCTCTGGCTTATGGTTTATCTGTAACTGAATTTTGTGAAGGCTAAAATCTAAACAAATTCACCAGCCTCTGTGAATGGATGGCACATCCCTTTGGTCAAGTGAAACATACGTAACACAATTGTCCAGGTGGCTTCAGCGATGATTATAAATGGATAGTTCAATATCAAACAATAAATGAGTTTGCGCAAACTTTGCTGCACGGTAACTTTTAGATTTGGCAATTATCACCATATTGTCCGTAATTGGTTGTGTTAACATGTCTTTGTTCGAGGAAAGTAAAAGTGAGAGCTTTCTTCTTTGTTCTGTAGGAACTGGGCACTGACGCTGACATGTTGTTGGGGCTCTTGACACTAGTCATGACATAAACTCCAATTTTTGTTTCACGGGAGCCGACAAAAATCATTAAATTTTGTCACCTGAATATATTCATTAGGCCAATTGATGTAATGTAGATCATCATTTAAACATGACTTGTCGTTGTGTGACCAGTGAAAAACAACGTCAAGTGCGCCTTCACTTCAACAACAGCAATATGTCTGCAAATGCCGCTTCTTTTTTGAATGGCCTTTCGTAAAACGCTTGAGTGTGCTGCGCTCCTTTGTAAAGACTGTCGTGCTAACATCTCTGAATTCTCGTTCAATTCCGCCTCCGATCTACGTGCAAGTCCTACTTCTCTCTTTTTTTGCGCTGTGTAACATGATGTGGCAGATATAGGAGAATTAGGAGTTCCACAGTGTTCCAGTCCTCCCACGACTCAACTGTCCCGTTTTCCCTTAATTACCTAAACTACGTTGTCCAATGTAAAGAACGTTCAGTGGCTAAAGTTCATTCATGAAGCCTCCACTTTTTTATCGAATAAGTGGAGCGGCGAAACCTGCTAAAGTAAAATTTATGCTAAAATTCACCAAATAGGCCTAAAATATTGCAGGGTTACTTTTGACATGTGAAAACAAGATTTCCAGTTACAGAAAGCTTCATTGGCCGAAGACGCCTGCCAATATGTTTATACAAGTGATCTATTTGCATATTTCTTGAGTCGTTCGCTAACGTTTTCGAAGTAACTGAAGGAGATATACACACGCTGTCCCATTCACCGAATTCACCGAACTCTTCCCTGCGCCAATGTTTTCGTTTTGCATTTTTTGCCGAGTTGAAATATGCTGATTGGGGTCTATTTGTCATAATACGGCACATCGCTTGCTGCAGTGTGAGATATTTAACAAAATACAGCCATGTTATCAACCAGGCTTATGAATGACTAGTATTTTACGAGATGCTCAATGTTTCTTTATGGGTGGTCTATAAGGTATGTGATGGGAGACCATAGCGTTTGAGCGATTCTTACATGTAGAAGTAACCCAGGCAAATGTTTCTATATTTTTACAGCAAAAATATTTGTTCTTTCATTTCCAAACTAAGTTGATATCTGGTACACTATTATTCGCTAAAGGCTCAATACATCATTATTGATGTCCTGTTCACTTATGAGTCTATAACGTATAACAGCTTCTTAATGTAGGCCAAGAGATCATTGATAGTGCTCCAGTAACCTTTAACTATCTGTTATTACAAAATAAGCGTCTGTTTTTGAAGTAGCTGAAAAGTCTTATGGATGCCACAATAAATAATCTGGGGAATATGTCGACAAATTTTGAACAACTTGAACCAGGATGATTCACAGGTCAGATAAGCTCTTCATAGAACAAATTGTGATGCATTTGGCATTACGTAGCACTAACCAGTGTGCTTAACAGACGAATGTATATTCGAGGAAGGTCGAAGTAGGAAATGAATGCTTTTAATAGCATAATGCTTTTAGAAGCATTACTCATGTAATGCTTTTTAAAAGGCATTTGTATCTTTTATAAAAGAGTACAGGGTGTTTATCGTTGTCATGGCATGGCGAACAATCGATACGCATTAAGAATGCTTCCAGGTTTTATGTATTTAGGTTACTTGCAGTGAATTGTACAATATTATTTCAGGAGAGACAAGTCGGCATGAACACTACAATAATAGAGCGAAGCAAGTTGATTTGTGTTCCTTTTAAGAGACAGGGTATGCAAACATGGACACTACAGAAAAATAAAGGCGACACAAATGCCGATTAACAACAGTAAAGATGCACAGCAGCAGAAAAATAAGCAGACATACAAACTTGCCTGCACATATCTCATGTGTCCGTCTTTGCATGTCGCATATTTTAACTTTGCACTTGTGATAACTGTAAACTAGTGGTAAAGAATCTAACCTACACATATTCAGTTCAGCTCAAGCACTTAGTCATATCTCTATTGCTTCAGTACTAAAACGCTGCTCAAGTCTTTTTTCCTAAGAACTATGAAACATGAAAGCATTTCTTATGAAACATTTGTAGAGAAACTGCAAGTAATTGATGACCTCCTACCTTTCCTGGACGTCCTTTCCAGGTAAAATGTTAAGCAATAGGCTTAGCACGTTTTAATATGGAAAAAATGTTTCATAAGCCGTAATAATACTGCTATATTCACATAGATAAATTTACGGAAAAATTGTCTTAATACGTCGTCCTATGTATTGATAGGTATCGTCAATAGCTGTTTCATGTCTCTACAGACACACCTTACCTTTCAGTGACTCTAAGGCTAGCTTATGTATCTTCACGTGCAGAGTCGTGTACTTTGTCGTTTTGTAAACCCCATGCTTACATTAAAAAGTTTATCTGCTGTGGTTGCTAAGTAACCATGACATTTTTATGGGTGGGACCAGTTCATCCTGTGGTATTTTGGGTGTTGGGCAAAGCAACATATATGAGTCCCGACACAAACTAGACTTTCAACTAGTTTATTTGATATAATTAGATGAGAGGTACATTCATTCTATTACGATGAAAACTGTTACGCGTGAAATCATCATTTATTGCAATAGAGGAAGGCGGAATGGTAAGGAAATGGTGTGTGTAGTGCACGATAACTGTCCATCATGTGAGGAAACCTCAACCGATACACTGACGGGGGAACGGGGAATACAGGGACAGTTAAAGTGAAAAAAAGAAAGCAGGCTAAAAGGAAAGCGGGAGGAGGGTGAGGTCAAGGAGCATAAAAAAAGCTAGCGTGATGGGAGGAGGACATGCTTCACTGTGGCAATCGGCTTGTAAATGTTGCTCTGTCAAGCTGGTGTCCTCAAGAGAGCCGAGTAAGGCTGCAAAGGCAGAGCGTCGATAGTTTCCGTGGCCGGTGAGGTGTAGGAGGTCCGGCAGGGTCGCAAATGGCATTCCGAAGAGCCTTTAATTCTTGACAAGCCGCTTGCGTGCTTCACTGAGAACAGCACACTCAAACAACAGGTAAACGGGGGGGGGGGACTTTGTGCCACATCACGGTATGTCTGGAAATCTAACGTTAAATGTTAATTCCAGTGCTCTCTCCTGGCTATCTTCTGAGAAGAAAAAAAAAGGAGCAAGACTCGGGCAAATAAAAGGAAGCAGCACACTGCAGGGTTCCCTTAAGCTTTCACAGCAGCAAACACTTTGTGAGGTACTCATTTTTGAGCATCTTTACACAAAAGCAAGCTTCTTTTTTCATGTCATTGTTGGTAGTAACTTCAGCAACTACCGAGCTAAAAGGACCGTGTTTCCTTCTGAGCTATTTTTATTAACAAGTAAAGTAGTTCAAGCAAAGTGGCACACATTATAACTTGCAGTTTCAAAAATTTTGTTAGGCAACGCTCAAAGCAGACGTGTTAATAGTAAGCAACAGACTATTTCTCGCCTAATCAATCTGTAAATGCAGGCGGTAAAATTATACCCTGATTTTAAAAGATGTGTTCACTTTGACTGTTGAATACTTTCATACTTAACAAGTACACTACAGTGACACACGGCATGTCTCCCTTTAGGTTGGTTAAAAAGAAAGCATCAGGTTCGAACCCACTGTGTAGTGAGATCAAAGTTAACAGCAGGCAGTGAGCTATGGCAACATACAGCACCTAATCCCTTGAAAGGTATATTTCTATCAATGCTGTTTGTTGAGCCGACAAAATGTCAAAATGTGGTTGAAAAGATCACTACTAAAATATCTCGCAAAAGAACAAGTAGGCTAAAGATGCCAGGGCTGTGTAAAAGGCGTAGCACAATCACATCATACAATGGAGGAGTGACCTTCCATAGAGCCTTTGGTAAACTATCATGGGGTGCCTACTGCAGGTACTCGAGCTAGGTACCCTATGCACCAACCGCCATCATTTTGCATAATAACAAAGTACCCAGTGTGCAGGAGTAAGGTGTTTACGTAGCTTGCATACTTTGTTGGTGCAGCTGCCGATAATGATTTCGATGGCTAATTATGCGCTGGCCCTTCGTAACGAGTGAGACTTTAATTTAAAGGTAGGGAAGAAGCAGGCTGGAGACCATGCAGTAGGAGATTATGGCATCGGTACTAGAAACGCCCGAGGAGAGCTACTAGTAGAATTTGCAGAACGCAATAATTTACGGATTTTGAATACCTTCTACCGAAAACGAGGAAACCGCAAGTGGACATGGAGGAGCCCTAATGCCAAAATAAGAACGAAATAGACTTTATAATGAGTGCACACCCAGGCATCATGCTGGATGTGGAAGTGGCTGGCAAAGTACGATGCAGTTACCATAGAATGGTACGGTCTCGAATTCGCCTAGACTTGAAGAAGGAACGACAGAAACTGATACGCAAGAAGCCAATCAATGAGCTAGCACTAAGAGGGAAAGTACAGGAATTCAGAGTGTCGTTTCAGAGCATGTACTCGACTCTTAGTGAGGAAACCAACCTTAGCATAGATTCAATTAATGATATTCTGACGAGTATCATTACGGAGTGTGCAGTGGTAGTTAGAGGCAAGGTAGTTAGACAGGAAACTGGCAAGCTTTCCCAGGTATCACTAAACGAGTGCTCAAAAAGGGCGCGCCGCCAAATTCTCGCGACAAAGCGCCGGAAAGACGTCTCGAGGTCATTGATAAAAAAAGAAAACAAGCATCCAAAGCCTCCCCGGGTGTGCCGTCCCTCCCCTCTCGGAAGCATAGGTTCGCCGACGACCCTCCTCATATCGCGGCCGAGCAAGCCCTGGAAATTTCTCGACGGAAAGTGGCGTGGTGATGACGGGTTGCATCATCCGTCGCGGACGGCCGTCGAACCGTCTCGCGCTTTGCCGCAGCCTTCGCTGCACATCGCGCTGATGAAATGATGAGAATTTTCTGGATTCCCGCGCGGAAGGTATTTAACCGAGCAGCAGAGATGGGAGATCAGGAGAAGAAGGAAGTTAGCACCAGTGTGCGTGGGGTTATTCCGCTGCGTCTGTCGGTGAAGGATTTGTCCGTAGTGACAAAGCAGGAGAAGAAGAAAGTATGCGCCAGAGTGCGTAGGGTGTTCCGCCTTGTGGGCGAAGCGTTTTGTCTTCCCTGACATAGGAGAAGAAGAAGAGGATTTCCACCTGAGGGGTGAAGACTCGAGCTACAGGCAAGAGTGTGTGTCTACCGCCAGCGAGCGAAGACGCGTGGCAATAGCTGCGTGTGGGAAGCCGACGTGTTTCCGGCGAAGAATTTTGGAGCCTGGAGAGCGGTCAATTAAAAACGTAAGGTTTCCTGGAAGAGAAACTTCGGGGGCAGCGGAACGACAACAACGCTGGACTTTGAGTGAGTGATTCTCGGAAGAATATCATCCAGACTTTTGTTCCAAGAACTTTGGACTGAATAACTTTCCTAACTCTTTAGTCTTAAGGTGTCTTGGTTGTTCGATGCATGCGACTGCATTGTAGTGCGTATTGTTGTCTGTGACCGTTGTTTCGAGTGTGAATGATTGTACTGCGAAGTACATTGTTTGATTGGTGACATATTGTATTCAACTATTGTCGAGTGTGCATACTTGTGTATCGTTTTGATCTGCCATAACTGAGAATATAATTTTGTTTTGTTTATCAACTCAGTGCTCTGACTTGTTCTTTGGGCCGCAGCAAGCGTCCGCTGGCGTGCTAAATAGGACCACTTCGAAATTGTCCACGCTTTCGTGGTGCGGTTCGGGGGGCCGATACTTTGGCCCTGGGAATTAGCCCGGCGATCGCCTCCCTAATTAACGGAACCCGTGACAATTAATGTGGCGTCCACGACAAGGACCTTTTTGGTGCACAGTGTGTCTAAAGTAGTGAGAAAGAGCCTCGAGTTGTTGATACTGCTATCGGAACGATTTTGTGTGTTGCTCAGAGTTCTCGTTAACGAGTGCAGGGGAGTGTTCCGATAGACTGATTTAAGCAGATACTTTTGCACGCGGCAAGGCTTTATTTGCGAGACACAATGGATCTCGAAAAGTTAGTAGCTCTTGGCGAGAAGATGGGTCTTTCTGGCGCCGAATTACGGAAGTGGGTCACCTAGAAGGAAAAAGAAGAAAAAAAGAGGGCCAAAGAAGAAAAGGCAGCTGAGCTGGAAAAAGAAAGGTTGGTGGTCGAAAGAGCCAAAGCGGAAAAATAAGCTGAGTTGGAGAGAGATAGGTTGGCAGCTGAGAGAGCCAAGGAAGAAAAAGCAGCTGAGTTAGAAAGAGAGAGATTGGCAGCTGAGAGGGCCAAGGAAGAAAGAGAGCAACAATTGAAGTTGGAGTTGGAGAGAGAAAAGCTGGCAGCTGAAAGGGCGAAAGAAGAAAGAGAGGCAAAGGAGCGACAGCTGAAAGAAGAAAGAGAGGAAAGGGAACGGCAGCGGCAGCACGAGATGGAACTCGAGCGGCTCCGTTTGCAACAGCGAAGTGAAACTCCCGTCCAAGCTAGAGTTGAAAGCAGCGAACGGGAATATCATGGCTTCCGCTTGAACCCAAGCAAGTTGCTCGTAGCGTTTGATGAAAGGAAGGACGACCTTGACGCATACCTTCACAGATTTGAGACAATTGCAAGGAGCCAGAATTGGCTGGAATATCAATGGGCAACTGCTTTGAGTACTTGCTTGAGTGGTGAAGTGCTCAGTGTGTACGGTAGGCTGACGCCGACCGATGCAGCCAACTATGCAAAGGTGAAAACGTCTTTACTGTATCGATTTAGATTTACTGTGGAAGGATTCCGGGACAGATTTGGACAGGAAAGCCAGCTGATGGGGAGACGGCTACGCAGTATGCCGCCCGACAGCCTATATTTCGACAGATGGATTGAATTTTCAGGGACAGCGCAGGAGTACGATGAGCTTAGAGAGCTCCTTATTAGAGAGCAATTTCTCACCAGTTGCCACCCAAGCCTGTCGCTGTACTTGAAAGACAGGAAGGCTCAGTCACTTGAAGGCATGCTTGAATTGGCCGACATATTCTTGGAAGCGCAAGGTGGCACAAATTTGGCCAGAGTCAAGAAGGAGTGTCCCGAAGATTCGAAGAAATCGGCACCCGAACAACAGAAGCGTGCACCGGAGAGTGTTCCGCGATGTTTTCTGTGTAACTGACTGGGTCATCGCGCGAACATCTGTCGTACTAACTTTACGAGCCCTAGGGTAGTAAAATGTTTCAAGTGTGGTCAGACTGGGCACAAAGCAGACGCATGTCGTAACGGAGGGAGTCAAGAGAGAGAGAGGGATAAAGATGCAAGGAAAGGCAGAAAGGTTAACCAGACGCACATCCGGTTTGCTACTCGGCACTGGGGAAGGAATGAAGGGAAGAAAAGAGGTTGCAGAGAAACTCACCAGGTATCCTGTGTGCTAGCAGCACAGAAATCCGATGGTGATGTCGTCACTGACAGATTCGTAGAGTTTAAAAATGGGGAGAAACTTCCTATTGTGGGTGTTGTAATGACAAAACAGCCGACCGGTGTTACGAAGGGAATGCCAACGCTGCCTGGAAAAGTTGCGGGCAAGAAGATTACGGTGTTAAGAGACACCGATAGTTCCACGGTTATCGTGCGGAGAAATTTGGTACGGGAAAGTGAGTTAACAGGCAAAACGAAACCAGTTTGCCTAATTGACAGTACGGTTCGGATGCTTCCCGAAGCAGAAATTGAGGTTGAAACCCCGTACTTCAGCGGGAAGGTTACTGCTCTACGTATGACCACCCCCCTGTACGACCTCGTCATCGGTAACATCGACGGGGCGCGAGGGCCGAATGATCCAGAACGTTTGGGAGAATACCCGAAGATGGAGCCCTCGCCAACCCAGCGACCGCGAGATACAGTGGAGGAGCATCCCGTGACGGATCTCATTCGAGCCCAAGGAGAAGCCGTGGTGCAAGAGATAGTGAATGAGAAGATAATCGTGTTGAATGAGTTCACGTGCTGGGCAGCTGAACTTACGTCGGCACGACCTCAACCGACCGACAGAGCTGACGGCGTCGGCCAGCCAGGCCCAGTGTCGTCACATGAACAAGCGGGTGACAGGATCGGTTGAACGTTATGACCCGTTAACGGTGTCGAAAGAAACAACGATGGCTGAGACGCCGCCTCAGATACCGTCGTTGGAAAGGGCTCATCGGAACAGAAACAAGAACAATAAGAAGAGATTGAGAGAGCAGCGCAAGAAAGGACGCAAGCGCAGCTCGAAGTACACGGAATAGGTGTTAAGGTCGAATCGAAATGTGTTTGACAGTGCTGAGTGCAATATGTTAAGTTAATGTGGCTGTTGTCCTGTGTCACAACTGTATGTCGAATGAGTCAAAATTTTTGTTATGGGGATGTGATGTATAGTATTGTAAAATTGTTGTAAAGACAGGACTTTGTACATTTGTATTGTTTGGAATATGTGATGGAGTGTTGTAGTCATGTACCTGTGGTTATATTTCATGTGTTGTGAGAATGAATTACAATGTATACTTGTATTGAGTGATATATTGTGAATGTGACGTGTCTTGAGCGACGGACTATGTAACAGTCTCTGAGAGTGTGGGGACTGTTCGTACTCGTTTGTGTGGTTTTGAATATTATGAGATAATATTGTTAAAGTGGGGGCAGTGTCACAAAATATGAGCGCTCGTAAAAGGCGCGCCGCCAAATTCTCGCGACAAAGCGCCAGAAAGACGCCTCGAGGTCATTGATAAAAAAAAAGAAAACAAGCACCCAAAGCCTCCCCGGGTGCGCCGTCCCTCCCCTCTCAGAAGCGTATGTTCGCCGAAGACCCTCCTCATATCGCGGCCGAGCAAGCCCTGGAAATTTCTCGACGGAAAGGGGCGTGGTGATGACGGGTTGCATCATCCGTCGCGGACGGCCGTCAAACCGTCTCGCGCTTTCCAGCAGCCTTCGCTGCACATCGCGCTGACGAAATGATGAGAATTTTCTGGATTCCCGCGCGGAAGGTATTTAACCGAGCAGCAGAGATGGGAGATCAGGAGAAGAAGGAAGTTAGCGCCTGTGTGCGTGGGGTTATTCCGCCACGTCTGTCGGTGCAGGTTTTGTCCGTAGTGACAAAGCAGGAGAGGAAAGTATGCGCCAGAGTGCGTAGGGTGTTCCGCCTTGTGGGCGAAGCCTTTTGTCCTCAGTAACAAAGGAGAAGAGAGGATTTCCACCTGAGGGGTGAAGATTCGAGCTACAGGCAAGAGTGTGTGTCTACCGCCAGCGAGCGAAGGCGCGTGGCAATAGCTGCGTGTGGGAAGCCGACGTGTTTCCGGCGAATAAGTTTAGAGCCTGGAGAGCGGTCAATTGAAGACGCGAGGTTTTGTGGATGAGAAACTTCGGGGGCAGCGGAACGACAACAACGCTGGATTTTGAGTGAGTGATTCTCGGAAGAGTATCATCCAGACTTTTGTTCCAAGAACTTTGGACTGAATAAGTTTCCTAACTCTTTAGTCTTTAAGTGTCTTGGTTGTTCGATGCATGCGACTGTATTGTAGTGCGTATTGTTGTCTGTGACCATTGTTTCGAGTGTGGCTGATTGTACTGTGTAGTGCATTGTTTGATTGGTGATATATTGTATTCAACTATTGTCGTGTGTGCATACTTGTTTATCGTTTATATCTGCCATATTTGGGAATATAATTTTGTTTTGTTTATCAACTCTCGACTCTGACTTGTTCTTTGGGCCACAGCCGGCGTCCGCTGGTGCGCCAAATAGGACCACTTCTAAATTGTCTACGCTTTTGTGGTGCGGTTCGGGGGGCCGATACTTCGGCCCTTGGAATTAGCCCGGCGATCGCCTCCCTAATTAACGGGACGCGTGACACCAGGAAACGAAGAATCTCATTAGGAAGCGTCAAATCATGAAAGTCTCAAGTACAACAGACAAAATAGAACTGGCAGAGCTTTCGAAGTTGATTAATAGGCGTAAGGTCTGCGATGTAAGAAGGTATAACATGGAGAGAATTGAACACGCTCTGAAAAACGGAGGAAGCGTCAAAGCAGTGAAGAGGAAACTTGGGATAGGCAGAAACCGGATGTATGCGCTAAGGGACAAAGAAAGCAAAATAACTACCAATATGAATAGGATAGTTAAAATAGCGGAGGAGTTTTACAGAGATCTGTACAGTAGCTGGGACAACCACGACCTTAATACTATAAGAACTAGCAGTAACCCAGATGAAACCCAACAAGTATTATAGAAGAAGTCAGAAAAGCTTTGGAAAGCATGCAAAAAGGCAAAGCTGCTGCTGAGGATCAGGTAACATCAGATCTGCTGAAAGATGGAGGACAGATTGTGTTAGAAAAACTAGCCACGCTGTTCACGAGGTGTCTCCTGACCGGAAGAGTACCAGAGTCTTGGAAGAACGCTAACATCGTCTTAATACATAGGAAAGGAGATCACAAGGACTTGAAGAATTACAGGCCGATCAGCTTGCTCTTCGTAGTATACAAGCTAACCACAAAGGTAATTGCGAACTGCGTAAAGAAAACATTATAATTAAATCAACCAAAGGAAGAAGCAGGATTTCGAACAGGCAACTCAACAGTCGGCCACCTTCATACTATCAATCAGGTAATACAAAAATGCTCTGAATATAACCAACCACTATACATAGCCTTCATAGATTACGAGAAGGCGTTTGATTCAGTAGAAATATCAGCCGTCATGCAGACACTGCGGAATCAGGGCGTCGATGAAGTATATATGAACATTCTGGAAGAAATCTACAGGGGGTCAACTGCTACCATAGTGCTTCATAAAGAAAGCAACAGAATACTAATCAAGAAGGGTGTAAGGCACGGGTCACAATCTCCCCGATGCCATTCACTGCGTGCTTACAGAGGGTTTTCAGAAGCCTAGAATGGGAACAGTTAGGGATAAGAGTTAATGGAGAGTATCTTAGTAATCTGCGCTTCGCCGATGACATTGCATTGCTGAGTAACTCAGGGGACGAATTGCAACTCATGATTACGGAGTTAGACAAGGAGCGCAAAAAGGTGGATCTTAAAACAAATCTCCAGAAAACGAAGGTAATGTACAACAACCTCGGAAAAAAGCAGCGCTTCGAGATAGGTAAGAGTGCACTTGAACTTATAAAAGACTATGTCTACTTAAGGCAGGTAATAACCACGGAGCCAAACTACGAGGTTGAAGTAACTAGAAGAATAAGAATGGGGTGGAGCATATCTGGCAAGCACTCTCAAAATATGAGAGGTAGATTGTCACTATCCCTCAAGAGCAAGGTATATAACAGCTGTATCTTGCCGGTACTTAGCTACGGAGCTGGAACCTGGAGACTTACAAAGAGGGTTCAGCTTAAATTGAGGACGACGCAGCGAGCAATGGAAAGAAAACTGGTAGATGTAACCTTAATAGACAAGAAGAGAGTAGAGTGGATTAGGGAAAAACGGGGGTTAAGTATATCAAAGTTGAAATCAAGAAGTGGAAATCGACATGGGTCGGGCATGTAGCGTGTAGACAGGATAACCGCTGCTCATTAAAGGTAACTAACTGGATTCCCAGAGAAGGGAAGCGGGTTAGGGGGATACAGAAGGTTAGGTGGGCAGATGAGATTAAGAAGTTTGCGGGTATAATGGGAGAGGGGTTTGCCCTGCAGTGGACGTAGTCAGGCTGATGATGATGATGATGATGATGATAATGAACGAGTGAGAAGATCTCGACCATACACTCATTAAGCAGTTTCCATGAATTGATGTGTTGTTTAAATCTACTGTGCTTCCAAGCGATTAATGTGATTTGTCACCTAACATGACGCATGGAAAGAGAGTTTTTCGAATAATATTCGAGCACTTGCACGTCTTTGTTGAATGATTGATTGATTGATATGTCGGGTTTAACGTCCCAAAACCACCATATGATTATGAGAGACGCCTTAGTGGAGGGCTCCGGAAATTTCGACCACCTGGGGTTCTTTAACGTGCACCCAAATGTGAGCACACAGGCCTACAACATTTCCGCCTCCATCGGAAATGCAGCCGCTGCAGCCGGGATTCGAACCCGCGACCTGCGGGTCAGCAGCCGAGTACCTTAGCCACTAGAGCACTGCACCAGGGCTTGCACGACTGTGTGGCAGGATGCATGATCACCATGTGGATTCCGGCATGGATTGTTCAAACACTGAGCTTTCTTTCCCACTAAGGGAGACAGCTGCGATTGACTGTGGTGGCAGTTGCAGACAATATTGCCACTAAAAATGGCTATGGTGAGCTCATAAGTTACACAGCGAGAAGTTTTTTTCTTTGGCTCTTAGTTATGACACAGACAAAAATTATATGATCCCACCAATAATGAACAGCTTTGTGATATAATCGTACACTTATCATGAAAGAAATCGCATACTTGGGCAGTGATTACAGCGTAATTTTTAGCAAAAGCACATAATCTTCGACCAAATGGGTAATTTGCTTGAACTAGGTTCGGCCGTGGGGTCACTCTTTAAATTGTTTACTTTCGAGCAAGTGTAAGCCTCATATTGTATGCTATGACCTTCATAAACGAGTTTAGGTTGGCAACTTATCCATGATGAAGACAGCGCAATAGGTTTTAAGAGGCTTACTGAATGACAGGGACAACATGATTAGGCTGGAAAGAATTAGAGCTGGCTACAGTCTATGCAATCATGCACAATATAGACACCCAACACTTTTCCTATGGCCCCCAATCGCACATGTGAATTTCAGCTCATCTCAGTAGGATACTCTCTTCGATTGGGATGCACTTTTTGTACTATAAACCAGATTAGGCCCCAACTTTTTTTTTAAATCTTGGGTGTGAGAACCTCTTGAATGTTTCCTTGAGTCCCTCGCCACGCTGAGTCATGTACTCTTATTCTTCCCTCGCTATACAAGAAAAGCATAGCTAAGGGGCACTTTTGCCTACAAAAAGCATTGAAGAATATCCCTTAGTAATCGTCACACATCGTGGCCAATCTCCAATTTGTTTACAAAGCAACCTTGCGCCTGGGTTCATACAAGCAGCGTCTCTCACACTTTTTTGTTCTTCATGCCATCGCACTGAGCATGCACTATTTTAAGTCATTTTTATGCTGCGTTTCACTTCCTTTGCACTACCCTGAACAATACTGCTGGTGCTTTTACTTATTGCTTGCGGTGCTTGTACAAGAGAGGCTAGCCTTTACTGCTGCTGTAAATACACGCTGACCTCGTGCTGAACTGCTTGTCTGCTGTACCTAATGTTGAATCATCCATTAAAACAATACCAAGGTTATGTTATGCTGAACATCGATAACCAGATATTTTGCAACTTTGAGCAGATGATAAGCATCAAATGTGAGCAAAAACATCACATAAAAACCTCGTACTAATACTTTCCCGGTAAACAGTTGCCTAATGTCTGTTGAAACAGCAATATTCTACCCTTTCATGAATACTTAACATCCGTCTTCACAACCGATAACTCACGCTCCTCTCATTTTGTTGTATTTGAAGCCTTGCCTGCAATTGATGATTTGGAAACTAATGAAACAGGAGTGTTTACCCTCCGTTGCAATCAGGTGAGAGAAAATTTTCTCGATGAGATGAAATACCTAATGCCTTTTTAAAACGGTATGCAGAGTAACTAGCTCTAAGGTTCAGCGTCTAATGCGGTAGGAATCAAGGCAAGGCGCAATATATCAGAAACACGCTTTGGATGCGCGTTGCTTTGCTTGTGTTACACGTTGAGTTATCAGAAAGCCTAGCATGGTATCCAAAAACAGTTCGCGTCTGTTTCTCTCCCTATTGCGGATGATTAACTTATCGTAGTCTATTCCGGTGAAGTTGTCACGAACAAGTACTAACTTCTTCCAATAATGCATTTTCTTGAGAATGTAGCTGTGTAGTTCTATAAGCAAAGTTTCAGATGCGCCAGGTCGTCTGTATGCTCCACATATTGATAAAGGCGTGGCTTGAAACGAGACAGCGCACCAAAGACTCAAGGTTACGCACAGTATGCTCCTTTTGAAACGTTAGACGATCCTATATAGCGATTTGTACACCACCTTCACAGTTATCACCATCGTTGCGGTTTAGACTATAGCTTTAAGGAATTATTTCGGAATCGTGTATACCGAAATGAAGTCATTTCGCCGTTAGTAAGGTGTCAAGTGTATAAGCCAATGAAATTGTCTCTAGCTGATCCGTCTCGTTCGCTAAGATTTTAGCTTTGAAAGATGATAAAGAAAACAACGACACACCTTTCTGACATTACGGCCCTTGTGGCCAGCCATCCTGGAACAGCTATTTTCTTTTCCACATGCTCATTCCATGCAAACAGCATGTAATTCATCTACAGCTTATTCTAAGGAAGCACAGCCTGATCACTACAACAAAAACAACAACAACAAGGTTATAATAATAATAACATAATAACAATAATAATATTAGTAATATTAATATTACTATCTGGGGTATCACGTCCCAAAACCATGATATGATTATGAAGAGTGCCGTAGTGTAGAGCTCCAATAATATCAACCATCTGGTGTACTTTAACCTGCACTGACGTCGCACAGTACTTTTGCCTCTATCATTTTGCCTCCACTTCAACGTGACCACCACAAACAAGATCAAACCTACCCACTGCGCGTCAGAAGCCATGCACCGTGGCCGCTGATTAAGCATGGCAGCCAACCTTATCACAGCCTTCTTGGCTCATGTTTTGAGGACTACCACAATATGATGCACTATTCACGAACTGTGAATGAGAAATCCTCTGATACTTATACGCTTGTGGCCTTGAGCACTTACACAGAACAGTAATTTTTTGCCGAAAACATCCAACCGCAGCATGACGGGCCAGTACATTTGTACCAACGTGATGGACACGTTTCAGGGCTATTATTTTTGTTTTCCATAAATAGTTAAAACTATTCATTGCGACACAGGAATTTTATTGGATACCATATATCACAACGTTGTTACGAAGGCTTCTGTTTTCAAAGACGTCCATTTATATTTTGCAATTCGTTCTTGAGCCGTATTAAGTATTGCGGTACAATTTGCACCTCTTTATATACAGCCTTTAGGTGACGCATGTGTATTCTGGAGGAGAGAGAGGTGCGTTTGGACACTCTGCATTTAAGTTTGAAGTTCAGATATGATGTTGGGCCTTAGTTTTTGTGGCAGTATTTAAGAACTTCCGCGGATAATAGCTGTTAGGCCATGGGTTTTTTCTTCATACTTCATAGTTACTAAAACGACAATTATGAAATACACCAGACAGAGCTTGACGAAACCCCAAGTCATGCGTAGCTCGTCTTTTAACATTTGCATAATGATATTTTGCACCAACCTGTGCGAAGCAGAGGACGGAATTCAGCATAGTGTGCGTGGCAGTGCCACCAAGCCCACAAAAGGGGCTACCGAATATGATTAAGCAGCGTAGAAATTTCGACTGGTTAGTGTGGGTTCACCTTGGTCAAGCTGCACGTTGGCGCAGGACATTAAGGAAAGTCACACCAACAAGTGCAGAATTACAAGTTTTTTCGAGACGCCATTCTGTTATGTGAGGACTGCTTGCATTAACTACAGAAAGAAGCATGCATATATAATGAGAACATGTCTCATCAGTTGAGTTTTTTAGAAAATTTTAGATATCTATTTTTTCTGACATATATCGGATTTATTCAGGTCAGAAAAGTTTAATTTATTGTGCTATAAACCGGATATATCAACGATGCCAGCCACTGCAGTGGCCAGAAGATTTTGCTGCTGTAGCACAGTGAAAATACTACCCTTGTATATTGTTGCCGCTTTTTAAAGGTGAGAGTCTTTCTTGGGGACCCTCGACGCAAAAGTTTTGATCTGTCCGTCTGTCTGTACACTTGTCTGTTTGACCACTCTTAACACGCCGGGTACTTGAAATAGTCGACCCCATCCGCAGCACTTACCAATGTTGCTCAAGCTTCAAGGTTCATACTTGTGGAATTTTGAAATAGAAAACAATTATTGAGCATGTCCGGGGTACCATAAGAACAAGTATATACTCTGCATGTGCGGCTTTTACTAGAAAAGGCAAACAGTAATAGTAAGGACCGTAGCGCTTATCGCGCTGTGCTGACCACGCAACGCTTGCACGAAAACGCGAGTGTTTCCGACGCTTTGCTAAGACGAAAAGGTCGTGGCACCTACCCGTCGCCTTGCGTTCTACACCTTATCACCTCTGAAACGGGTGCGCACACCCGTCTCAGAGCCACGCACTTCCTTTTCCAAGAAAACTGCCAGATGGCGCTCATGTCTCACATGTGACGTGCCTTGATGCGCTCGTTCGCCTCCGCTACACGCTCGAGGCACTCTAACGCAGCGCCTCCAGAATACCACTCACCGATTTTCTTGCGCAAAACATCAAATAAATGTATTGTTCATTCTCTGCACACGCAAGACTATCGTCTTTTGACGACAATAGCAAATTAACGAGGAGATACGGGGCCACTTTTTTGGCATGAATGCAAGTAAAAAAAAACAACCGTCTAATTGAAATGTAAAGCTAGTCTTTCATTCTAGCCAATTTCATGTTGCCTATTGTTTGAAATATTCAATAAGTGCAATTCTTCATTAAGTACTAAAGAAGCAAAACTTAATGGGTCTGTCCATAAAGTGCAACAGCACGTTCTGCACCTTTGTAACTCATATACCTATAGGTTGCATTGAAAGCACAAACATTATCACATGGCTAGTTCTTTCAGACAGTAAATATAATATCTGTGGAAAATGATGCATCTTGAAGCATCAGGGAAAACCGTACTGATAAGCAAATGAAATGTGTATGAAAAGAAATTGCGAAGAAGCCTGATGTGAAGATTACACAGAAATCTAGGTTTGTCACGAGGAAACCGAGAAGCTGTGGGTTAACTTCATTTTTTGTCACATCATATGCAAGTGTGCATGCATATATTTATTTTCTTAAACATGGTAAATTACTCGGACTTATCGACCAAAAATATGTGTTCAATAATGTGTGACTGTCGAATGATAAAGAAGGCTGATTTCCTGCTCCTAACTGAGGCTTCAGCTGCTGTATATTGGGCGCCAAATTGCTTAGAATTGATCGCATCGCTAAGTACGCAATAAACCCCACCAAATAAAGAGACCCCGAACTGGGTATGGATGAGTAGGTAATTTGATTTTAAGGACAAGCAATAAAGGGTAAATTATATTGTACTGCTGATCTTGCTTACCCTTTTTGAATTTTGTCACCAGCACACCGAAATTCAAAGTTAAGGTGGGTAACGTAGATAGTCAGAGTAGATAACAAACACAGCTATGAGAAGATTAGACACAACTATTTCCACCAGTACAGAAGTGGCGGATCTGGGCTTTTTGTCCAATGAAGCTTAGCGAATATCAGCACGAAAGATGTTCATCTGCAGCACTGCCCATATTTGATAGGATCCGGTTGTTGAGGTGGTTCCATTCCAGACTAGTTTGTTTTTCTTGAGTGCACTCGATTGTTCATATTAACCGGTTTTGGGTATTCCGTACATTTTTCACGCATCATTGATATACAGTAATTTTTTTCTCTTTGCTTTAACTAGCTGTGACTTTTTGTCCTTTATGGTCATACGCGAGGATATTAGGATGCTGTATATGCAAACTTTTCACATTAAATCTCACACTGCTTGCTAAGATTCGTCTGCTCATACCTTTTTACTTTGTTTATGATAAACCAGCTGCGTACTTATACTCCATTATTGCTTTCGATTAACTATGTAATTCAACGAGTACTTTGCCGTGTGCAGTGCCGAGTGCTGTCACATGCAGCATCAAGGTTTCGTATATAGTAATTTCTCAAATGTGCTCGCATGTTTCATTTATTTTTAAATCGTTTCATTTCACTTCTGCTCAATACCAGCATCACGTGTGCACGAGATACCTAACTGAAAAAAAAACAACAAATTAATAGAGCAGATGTTCAGGCTCAAGCTTGTGCTTATCAAGTGATATTGTAAGCTTAGTGCTACCTCTAGGCAAGGCTAATATTCAAGAACAATTTCGATCTGGAGTTCATGCTTGATACACACCATGATATATGATATTATTAAAAAATCACTAGGCAAAAGAATAAAACTAACCAAGATGTGCATGAACTGTTAAAAAAATACATTGGTTGGACTGTGCATTCGCATGAAAAACTGGACAAGGGAACACACTGTTTGAGCAAAGGGTATTGATTGATTAATTTATTATTCGATTATTGTGTGGGGTTTGACGTCCCCAAACCAACATGTAATAATGAGAGACGCCGTAGTGGAGGGCTCCAGAAATTTCGACCACCTGGAGCTCTTTAACGTGCACCCAAATCTGGTTGCCTCCAATGGAAATGTAACCGTCGCAACCGGAGTTCCATTCTGCAACCTGCGGGTGAGCCCCCGAGCGCCTTAGCCGCTAGAACCACCATGGTGGGGCTTGAGCAAGCGGTCTTTTCATAAATGGTGTTCTGGTGCAATTCGATGACATCTGTTTAAGGTATTAGAGCACACAATTCGCTGCACATTTTAACACCGCTTCCCATGTTCTGTATCTTGCGTCCAGTAAAAGATCATCTAAGTTTGGCTGCTGCATGATGTGTTAAATTATGAACAGAAGTTTCATTTAAATGAGATCATGACATCGTGTCTCTCATAGATAGCATGTGAAGTGCTCTTCTTTCACATAGTAATTTTTTTGCTAAACTTGTCAGAGTTTAGAAAACCTATTTGCATTTAATGGGGTTGCGTACTAATTGGTATTGAAATACAGTGAAATGATAAATAGCACGAAAAGACACAGACAAGAGAAAACAAACATGTGCAGTGACTCACAAATTATTTCATTTTCAGAAGTGCACGAAATATAGAGCAATTTAGTTTTTAACCAGTAAACATGTCTGTCTCTTTTCGTGTGTCTGTTCATTCTGTCTCATTTCACTAATTTCTTGCAAGTTTTTTCTTGCAAAGCAAACTTTTTGTTTTTTGTTTCTCAATATTTGTATACACAACACTTTTGTGTAATATATATGCTCAGTGACAGTAATAAAAATGCGTACAATGTTTCCAATAACTGTGCAAATACCACATGTGTCTGTACTGTACAACTATGTTTTTCCATTCAGTAGCCGTGTTTAGTTTCCAAATTATCTTGTTTTAAATATTTGGGTTGCATGAACAACAGTAGATTCTACTACTTGCACTCCATGTTTGATTAAATATGACGGAGATATGCCTTAAGGTAGCATGTATTGTTTTCTACTTGATATCTTAATTTATTCAAAACAGCCAAAAAACATTTTTGTAGGCTAGTTTACTCATCAGTCTGGGAGGGACAACTGTGGTGCGTACTTTTTATGGAAGTAAGGCCAACGCTACACGTATTTCAGTGTCCTTCTTAAATGCGGAGTTGCATCTGGGGAACGCCGAGGCTCCAAGCACTCTACTCTACTACGTGAGTACTGTGCGCGTTAACACAAGCAAGATATGCGTCACGTGATGCAAAGAGAAGATGACAAAGGGCCTTGGGCAAACGCATCGTGTAGCGAGAAACAGCACTTCGGCACAAAACAACTAACACTGAACCAAGTGCGTCTCGTCTTAGTTTACGCATGGAACAGAAGACCACAGCGCAAATTCATCAGTTGATACAACCATTCTTCCTTATAACACCCGTCATTCGAAGTAGTTCAAAGGGCGCATCTTTTTTGCTGGCTGTCAATTAAAAAAAAAACGCGTAATAAAAAATCTAAGCACATCAGCTGCGTGACAACACAAGTCGTTTCAGCGACACTGTCAGCAAAAAGCCCACACATCTTGACGTAACTTCTACGGCGTTTGGCTTCAACAAGATTCACCAGTGTGTTTAAAAACTACCGCCTATGCGCGCCGCCATCTTGCTTAAAAACAAATAAAAATAAACAAAGAGACCGGAAGCATGTTTAGATTATTTGACCACCTTCAGCCTCTAGCGGCGCCGCATTTATCCCATACATCTGTTGGGATATGATAGAGAAACACGCTGCCGGGTGCCTCCCTCTCGCTTGCACACGAGACGCCGGCGTGCCCACTTATCCCACAAAAGCCTGAAAAAGCACGTGACTTCCACCACACTGCAATCGCGAGGGCCTCTTCTTAACAATCCTTTCTCCATGCAAATATACGTTGCGCTACAAGTCTGGCAATCGCGACGGCCGTCATTTCCAAAGAGCACTTCGCTTTCTCGTGCAGCTGCGAACTGGCAAAATGACAATTCGTGAGCGTAAGTGCACTCGCTCAAGGTTCACTTGAGTTGACACGTGTGACAGGGGTATTATTCGACATGAAGCCTGCAAAGGGTCCGTTTCCAGCGCCGTCTGAAGCACTAGCGTAGCTCAGTGGTAGGGTAGTGGGCTTACACGCAGGCAGCCCGGGATCAACTCCCATTTTGTCCTCAGTATTTTTATTTTCAATTCTATTTTCGCGTGATAGTGGTTAGCAATACCGGCGGTGGTGGCGGATAATAACAGGGCCAGAATCCGCGCTTGTTGTAGTATTATAACAGCTTTCGCTATAAAAAATACGCTTGACACATGCTTCATCTCTTATTCTTTTGACTACCCGTGACACGTGTTATAGCATCCTCTCAACAATGCGGCGAATTCTGCGCAATCTATGAGGCACCACAAAAAGTATTCAAAAGATAAATTGATGGCGAACATGCTTGAAATGAATCTTTATTTTGTGCCCGCGTGGAAGAGCAACTAAGAGCATCTTCATGGGCTCGAGCTACGACAATGTCTTACCTATCTCCACCCTGTTTATTTTTGATTCGTAGATTCGACTTTATTGTACATGTTTGCACCAAACGCACTTTAAGTACGTTCACATTTAGATCTTGGAGTCCGAAACTAATAAGAAAGAGTACTATGTAACATTTGAACTATTATAAAGCGACGTCAGCGCTCGATACAAAAATTCGCTGTCATAAAAACGATACATAGATATACCCAACACACATTCGCTATACGGCAAAAATTACGTGGGACGTGACGCAGACGCTGCGGTCAACACCTTTGAATTTGCCAAAAAACGTTGCGTGTAACATTTTCCTGTCATTAAAGACATCAACGCTCCAGTAACACAAACAATAAGCAATTTCTTTTCTTTGGTTACACTACTGCCCCAAAGACACTCAAGCAATTTTTTATCAAGAAATTGATTATGAAAAACATACGTTCCTATCCCTAAAGCTTCACCCCCACTAACATTCTTTTTTCCCCACCCTAAATTTAATTTTCTTCGACGACGCATCAATGCTTAAGCCAGAATCTTGTGGATCTTGTCGAAAACACAGATACTCAAGCACTGCGCGTAGAGAAAAGGGGAATAAAAAGAGATCAAAAAGGGGTGGAACGTGAAGGACATATCACGAATGCAACTTTTAACAGTCTGAAAATAACTGCCATTGATGACGCTTGTCTCCCTTGCAGCCGCTAATCACGCCTGTAGATTGGCCATCATGTGATCGTTGGTCGTGCGTTATTGACCGGTGTCAAAATGGTCGCTGGGTCGTCGTTGGCTCGGCCCATAAAGGTCAGCACGGGTATTTGGGCCGTCCTCGGCATACAGAGTGCTTTGATTATGATGAAGGTGACACAAACCCAGATGGCGACAGTCAAGGTGTTCACGAGAGGGACCACTATGGCTGCTACCCAGCAGAAGCCAATGTTCTTGCAGAGGATGCTGCTGGAGCCGTCTTTCCGGGTGTAGACCTGTCAAGCCAAGACGTAAAAGAGGATGTATTGTGCAGGCAAAAGAGCCGATATATTTGTTTATAATGCGCCTTGAAAAGCTGCATCAGGAGGGCTAGAAGGGTCCAGCATTCCCAGGTTCACCGTGCGAGCAAGATGGCATGAGCATAAAACATTCCAAGACAGTGTATGCAATCGTAATCATGGTGTATAATAAAAGGATTTTTACAGATATTTATTATTTCGAAACACTTAGCGAAGTAAAATTAACATACAAGCACTGAAAAAGGTCCGCGCCTTTCATTTTATGAATATTTAGTGAAATTGTCAAGTGATATTTTGCTGCTTTTTAACGGTAGTGAGTGTGTGGCACCCAGATTTCACCGTGTTAGGCTGAAGCGCGAGGAGATTAGTTGTAAGTTGTAACTGAGCTACATCGTCAACTGAGGATGAGGTAAACTGAGGATATAACTCATAATGAGGCCTCGATGCAAGGTGAGCCACTGAGCTAACTATTGAGTAAGCTTGGTTAAATTAATGTGGGCAACGTGCTTGACTGTTGCAGATTCATTTAAAGTGACACAAAAATTTTGTTCTGCCCCTGTCGAGGAGCTAGATATTGAGATATTGCTTCAACAGGTGTCGAAGCAATATCTGTGAAGTTATGAGTAACCACTTTACGATCAGGGTAGCATTGTAGAATTGACCTTGTCAGTGATATGTTCCTTTGGTCGGCATAACCGGCTAACAGTACATTTCACCGGCGAACTTTTGTTAATCTAAAAAATTTGCCGACATACTAAAGGTCTTAGACAAGCTGAGGTAGAGGGGTAAAAAACTAAAAAAAAAGGGATTTTACGTTTGTGAATACGCAGCAGGGCAGGCAAAACTAGATAAATATAGGTATCATTCCAGGTAACATGCTCAATGCGAATGCCTGGTACAAATATTACTTTGCTTTATTCTTATTATTTCTCTAAACAAAGTATTTTAAAGACTTCTGCAGTACTATTACGTGAAGCTGCGATCTTTCAAATATAGCATTAGTCCTGTTGTCTGTAATAGAAGGTGTAGGTGTTGATTGCGTTCTAATTTGTAAGGAGCAAGTGTACCAATTGAAGCCACTGTGATTTACTCCTGAAGTAGAGTGATGCGATATATATGTAATTAGATGGCAAGGTAGTCAATCACAAGTCAAGAAGTCTATTTTGCCAGGTGGTGCACGTCTTGTGTTCTGTCATGATCGCAAGAAGAGATTAGGCAAATTTATCAGTAGAGGCGTCGCAGAAGCCGACATTTCGAGAAGCGTGTATGTGTTCAAGGGTTCATCTGCTTTCCTCAAACCATGTATGCAAATGTCTTTAGGAAAAGAAGTCCGCAGGCCGAAAAGTAGGCTTTACTGGAATCTCAAGTTCACACATATTTTTCATGTGTTCAAACTTCCACCTTACCCCGAACTTTTATCATTGTCATCGCCAGTGCTTGTTTTTTTTTCGCACAGGTCTCCTTAGTCTGTATTACGAAGTGACCCGGCACTCGATTCTTCAAAGACCGCCTGGCCGCCGCATGTGCTTGTGTCCCATGAGTGAACGACATGCTTCCGGCAGAGCACCTGTGTGGATATACTCCCACCGAGGGAGAGGAATTTCGAGGGACAACGTGAATTATCAAGGAGTCTAGGCAACATCATGTAGAGCACCAAAGGGAGAGGGGGGGCGTAAGCAAACAGCTGTTGCGTCTGCAGCATACCATGCTTGCGCATACACTCCGCTCTTGGGTGGTTGTAATACCTATGAAATGTCACCGTTTTTTTGTATTCATCTCTAACGTCACGCATTTTACCACTCTCCTGAATTGTTGCTTACAAGTTAGGAATACAAGCCATGCTGCGCATATGAACTTCAAAATTCAATAAAGTTTTTTAAAGTCTCCTGCTCTCTGCACGAATTCCCCTTGCGATTTCTACGGATCAGCTAAATCTAATGCACCAGTCAAGTTGGCGCCAGGTTCGAATGACATCACCAATAAATCAAATCACGCTGGCAATCAAGGCCTCTTGTAGAGTTCCTGCGATTAGCACAAGATGCGCATTACGCGGCGCTTTGCTCGACCCATTAAGTGTTTATCCCTTCACCCACGCCATGCCACCACCTGATTTCGGTGTGTACAATTCTTTAGGAGCCCAGTTTCGTACCGTAAAAGAATCTCTGGTTTCAAGCAGAGATAACACGTTGCTGCCATAACGACGACGCATCCTCAAGCACTCCACCCTCTCATTTGGGTATAGCACACAGCTGGGCAAATATCTCAGGCACCACGTGTTGTCTATTGTCGGTAGAGACGATAAGTTGGAGTAGACGCTTTGCAGCAGGCGGCGCTGATCGTCCTTCAGGGCACAGCACCGAGCCATGTACTGCGGTAGATCACACACGTAATGTTAAACTAAATGGGCGTTTCTCCAGCAAGAACATTATTTTCTTCGAACACTTGTTCATATTTCTAACAATCTAATTCAGGATGATTAGGACCCCTGTTTGTCTTGGTAAAAACGTTGAACTAAACACGAGTTTTGGTAGTCCTGTGAACAGCCCACCGAAAGGACGATCACATCTATATATAAACGTGAACTAAGTATCCCGATTTTCTCGAAGCCGGAATTCTTTTCCAATACTCGATTTCTGATATTTGCTTACGCGGTACCCAAAAGACCACTCTTGATACACCAACGTGAAATATTTCTATTAAGCACCCATAGTGAAGCATGTTGTCTCACGGACACGTGGGTCGCTTTTCGACAATTCTCAAAAGAAAAAAAGAAAGCATTATGGCGCCGTGGGCACTTCATCCAACTTTCATTAGGCATTATATAAGATAGTGTGAATCAGCCAAGGATGCGTGTACAATCGTTCGTTTTCTTACGGCATAGTTGAGTGACTTGAGTCATGCTTCAAGTGGTGAAGCTACACGCTGATGAGTTCTGTGCAGCAGAGCCAAAACTACGCGAAGAATGAGGGCAGATTCTTGCGAAGCGAGATGTGGTGCTCGTATTCAGAAGCAGTTGCGCGTCTTCATGACTTTTACAAGTGGTATCATTTGAAGACTTTTATTTGAAGGCTTCTGTGCGTTTTGGAACTGTGATCTGCCTGGCAATTTAGTCCCATTTTTCATATAAAACAATTTTTGTGGCTCAATCACACTGGAGAAAGATTGCTCGCGTGTTCGTGTTATAACATGCATAAGGTGGAAGAAATAATGCAACTGTGCCTCGTATTCAATACGTTTTCATCTCTAAAGTATGAACTATTTGGATAACATTACCTAAAATAGATGGTTTAATGAGCGAGACAGACACAACACCCGTTCGTCGGGCAAGCTGTTCTATTCTGTCTTCTTCTTTCTCGCTCACCTAGCATGCGCGTCTGTGCCAGAGTGCCAGTTTCGGTCTTCGTCGTCACACTCGGCCATGACTGCAAGCATTGTCGATGGGCCACACGACAATGTTCATGTGGATGAGGCTAGCTGCGGCAGTTGACATTGCTTCAGGTGGGCGGGGTTGGCTACATCGTCGTGGTCGGCCCTGACCACGCCGGAAGTTTGTCGAAATTGGCTCCGGCGGCCGACACTGGCTATGTCGCCTCGGTCGTTTGTCATGTCGTTGGGGGGACTGGGTCCTAGTTGGTCCCTTTGTTGATGATGACTCCGTGGGACAACATTGACTGTCGCGTAGCAGTCTACAGCCTCGGCCACGCTGCGACTTTTTAGAGAAAGTAGTTCGACTGCGGTTTTCCTTTGGTGGACCGAGCAGGCATTCTCGTGGTACAAGTTTCCTGCAGTGGTGTGGTTTTCTTGGAGATGGTTCTGGCGGGCGGCTCCAACTGGATCGACATGGTCGCAGGTTGATCACAGAACGCTTTCCTTTGTCCCACCACATTTTAGAAAACAGGGCAAGAAATGATGGATCCGGCAACGAAACGAGTAGCATCTTATGCAGCCGTCTGCGCAATTTTCTGTGGCGTGGCTCCTGCGCCGAGACTTGCGTAATCCGTGACTTGCGCAGCCTTGTCGCTATGGGACTCCTGGACGCTGTAAAGTCAGCGATTCTTGAACCCACGCTGTGTACTGGCGGGAGATTCTCGACGGAAGCTCTTCCGAAAATCGGAGACTCTACCGATTCAGGCAGTGCGTGCGTCGCACGCATATCCTCTTCCGTCTGGTCAGATGGGATGTTATTAGACTCAGCGGGAAGACCTGTCTCATTAGGTGGTAGAATGTTCAGTGGGATGAGGGCCGGTGCCTCTAAGTCGACCGGACGACCTGCTTTGGGGCCTCTTGCGGAGCCTTGCGCAAAGCTTGCCATCAGGGATCCGCCGGAGACAGCTGCACCATTGGGCCAGTACTCCTCAGGAGCTCTAAATACTACAGCAGAAATGCCTGTGCAAGGCAGAGTTGCGTAATCGTGATTGTTTGCTACATCTTGGTCACCAATAGATGACAGGAGGGTAGGGGCTCAAATCACATCCTCTAGGTCGGGCTTTTCTCGAGTTCCGTCCTGAGAGAAGGTTGAGTTACACGGGCAGGTGGCACAGAGAATCAGACCGAAAGCAGCTATGAGCTTGAAGCTCCACTCCGCCCATGACTGCTGCTTCCAACCTTCATACCGGTGCCACGCCGCTGCACCTTCCCGAAGACGATCTATGGCCACATACCATTTCTCATTCTCTGTCCAGGCCGCGCGCATTGCCAGCGCGTTGACGGTTGCCACCCAGCTGTCAGCGTCGTTCCGGACCCCATCGAATTCTGGCAGTTCGTAGGTGGACGGCGATGGTGGGGCGCCACGTGAAAATGCGGATATCACTGAGGCAACGCCATCGAGCGGGTCTGACAGCTGCAGGAGGGTGCCCCAAAGCTGCCTACGTTGCTTCAATGGGCTTGCCTCAAGGTCGTGCGATGCAGCTACATCCAACACGGCGTTAGTGGCACGCAATTCTGGCAACATTGTAGGAGCTCACTCGGAGATTGACGCTGTCAGTTCGTTGGTCTTGACGCGGAGTAGTGCGATGGTACGCCGCAAGTTCGCGGTGCTGTCGTGTGTGAAGTCCGAAAAGTCGGTGATCGCGGTCTTCGGATGAGTAGCAGTCGCAGCACTTACGCCGGTGAGGTTGACGAGCAGAGAAGCCTGGACGGCGTTCCGTGGCAGCTCGTATGTTGAGAGAATGCGGCGACGGGAATCTAGGCCATAGAAAGCGTGAGCGGCATTCCCAAAGGACAGGAGCCGGTGCGGATCTCTGCCGTGAAACGGTGGCAGGGTGTCAATAAGGTCAAGCCCTACCACCCCAGGGGAGGGCTGGACGCCGTCCACTGGTGGTTGGAAGGGTAGCTGAAGCGACGGGTGGGACCCCGTTGCCAAGGAAGCGTGAACGGCGTTCTTCGATGGAGAAGCCCATGATGCTGACGAACCACGAAGATACGTACCGGTAGCTTCCCGCAGATGATTCACTTGTCGAACTGCGCCATTGTAATGAGCGAGACAGACACAACACCCGTTCGTCGGGCAAGCTGTTCTATTCTGTCTTCTTCTTCCTCGCTCACCTGGCATGCGTGTCTGTGCCAGAGTGCCAGTTTCGGTCTTCGTCGTCACAATAGATAGATAGATAGATAGATAGATAGATAGATAGATAGATAGATAGATAGATAGATAGATAGATAGATAGATAGATAGGCAGACAGACAGACAGACAGAGACAGACAGACAGACAGACAGACACAGACAGACAGACAGACAGACAGACAGACAGACAGACAGACAGACAGACAGACAGACAGACAGATAGATAGATAGATAGATAGATAGATAGATAGATAGATAGATAGATAGATAGATAGATAGATAGATAGATAGATAGATAGATACGCTCAAGTTCGCCAAAGTTCACTAAGAAATGCTTCGCAAATAATACTTTTCGCTGATGATGACAAACAATGTCACAACCTCGTCGCATACGCCGGGAAACATTTTCCTAAAAAAAAGCCAGACCTGGGCCCAACCCGCAGCACAGTTGCAGCGAGAGCTAGAAGAACCGCCTTTCGGAGCCTTTCCTAAACACTGTTTAGGTAACTGCTACAAGCACACTTGCTGGGTAACCATTACACCATATTCACAATTTTTGTGTAGTGGGCCAGAAAACACTATGCTGTCCTTCATCATTCTTCGGAGGAACATGATATCTGCTACACACTTGCAAGAATTTTGAGCAATTTTTCTTCACGGGCTGACGACGATGAAAAATTATGCCTGAAGTGGGTATGCGCCACATTTCATAGGTGATCAAGGACAAGTTTTCCAAGGGGTTGTAGCATTGGACGACCCATTGTGACGCCTGGTTCTTCCTTTGATGTTATCAAACGCCTTATCATCCGTCCATGCTTCCATCCATGCTTCCTTCCATGCGTCCGTCCTTTTGTGTGTCCATGCATCCGACCATCCGCGAGTACGTCCGTGCTTCCGTCCTTTTGTGTCTCCGTGCATCCGTTCGTCCGTGAGTCCATCCGTGCTTCCGTCATTTTGTGTGTCTGTGCATCTGTTCATGCTTCCGTCTGTGTGTCCGAGCTTCTGTCCATCCATCCGTCCGTAAGTCTGTCCATTTTTCTGTCTGTCCATCCAGGCTTCCTTTCGTCCATCTGTCCATCCACCAGTCCATGTTCTCGTTCGTCCGTCTGTTTGTCTGTCCATGAGTCCGTCCATGCGTCAATCTTTGCTTCTATCTGTTCGTGCTTCCATCGGTCCGTGAGTACGTCCGTGCGTCTGTGCAACTGTCCATCTGTCTGTTCGTGCTACCGCCCATCAATCTGGACGCACGGTTAGATGGACGGATGGACGGACGGACACATGGAAACATGGAGAAACAAACGAACGCTTCGCCGCACTCATTATAATTTACTCCGTCGATATGCTATGACATTTTTAACTAGGCTTTTTTAGGGGCGAAGTTCCTTAGGGCGTGGGCTCTGCGTACCCTATGTAAAGCCACCTCTCGTTTAATTCTTGCAGTGTTCACTAGATAACGGTACCATCCCCTGTATGTAGGGGATACACATACACGAATCTAATTAGACTCTTTGAGCTAGAGCTTGTTAAGACGCGTGACAAATCACCCCGGAAAAGAAGACACAAACCCAAAAGTTGGTGGGATGAGGAAGTTAAGAGAGCCATAGCAAAACGTCAGGAAGCCTCTAGGGAACACAGACATGCTAAGCAGCGGGGTGAACCGACAGATGATGTTGAAAGAAAATGGGCAACCTTTCTAAGCTGTAGAAGGGATGCATCCCTTCTGATCAATGAAAAGATTAGAAGGAAGGGAGCTCAGTGGCTGGCAGAAGTACATAAAAAAGATAGAAAGGCAGCTGCGAAATTTTGGAACCATCTAAATTCCCTAAGAAATGAGACGAGCCTAGAGCAGAGTTTTATAACTACAGCCCAAGGTGCTAGGCTAGAAGGGGACGAAGCTATTGAATATATAAGAACAAGGGTGACAGAAAAATTTCAACAAAGAAGTACTTTATGCACCACAATAGACAAGGACGAATCTAGGGGTGCAATGGCTCCATTTTCACAACAAGAGTGGGAAAGAGCTGAGAAAAGGGTTCCTGGTAGTACATCAACAGGCCCAGATGGCATTCCAATTAGGCTGATAAAGACATTAGGTCCGAAGTCTAAGCAGGCTTTGAGAGAGGCAGTGAGCAAAATAATAATCGATGGTGAAGTTCCCAATGGATGGAAACTTAGCAGGATGAGCATGACCTATAAAGGAAAGGGGGAAAAAGCTGACATAAACAACTACCGTCCTATAACAGTGACATCAGTGGTCTACAGGCTGGCGATGCAAATTATAAAGGAAAGACTGCAGGCGTGGATAGAGGATGAGGGGGTGCTGGGGGAACTGCAGAATGGGTTTCGGAAACACAGGAGGTTGGAAGACAATCTGTTCTCACTGACGCAGTGCATCGAAATAGCAGAAAAGGAACACAGGCCCCTGTGGCCAGCATTTTTGGATATCAAGGGAGCGTACGATAGCGTGGTTCAAGAGGAATTGTGGGGAATACTGGACACACTAGGCGTGGAACATGTAGTCACAAATCTTTTAAAGGGTATCTATAAAGGTAACAAGGTAGTTATAAAGTGGGAAAACAGGTATCCAAGCCTGCAGAGGTAAAACGGGGGCTTAGGCAGGGGTGCCCCCTGTCACCCTTATTATTCATGATGTACCTACAAGGATTAGAGGCAAAATTAGAGGGAAGTGGACTGGGCTTCAACCTCTCTTTAGTCAAACGAGGAAAACTTATTGATCAGGCACTACCAGCATTAATGTACGCAGATAATATAGTGCTAATGGCCAACAACAAGGAAGATTTGCAGAGATTGATGGACATCTGCGGTAATGAGGGAGATAGGTTATATTTTATATTCAGTAAGGAAAAATCAGCAGTCATGATTTTCAATGACAACGAAGGTAGTGAGCTTAGAATGCAGGAGGTCACGCTAGAGATAACAGATAAATACAAATATCTGGGCGTATGGATGAGCAATGGGACCGAGTATCTGAGGGAACACGAAATATACGTGACGACTAAAGGTAACAGGAATGCAGCAGTCATGAAAAATAGGGCACTGTGGAATTACAATAGGTATGATGTTGTGAGAGAAATATGGAAAGGGGTCATGGTTCCGGGGCTGACGTTCGGCAATGCGGTCTTGTGCATGAGATCAGAAGTTCAAGCAAGATTAGAAATTAAGCAACGTGGAATAGGTAGGCTTGCTTTAGGAGCTCACGGGAATACACCAAATCAGGGAGTACTAGGTGATATGGGATGGACATCATTTGAGGGCAGGGAAGCTAGCAGCAAGATAAAATTTGAGAAACGATTGAGAGAAATGGGGAAGAGCGAGTGGCTAGGAAGGTTTTCAGCTACTTGTACATGAAGAATGTCGATACAAAATGGAGAAAGCGAACCAGGAAGTTGACTGGTAAATACTTAGAAAACAGCAGGTGGCCAAACCAAAAAGAACTATCGGTTAATAAGAAAGTGAAGGAAACGGAGACTGACATGTGGAGAATGGGCATGATTAAGAAGTCCGCACTAGAGATCTATCGAACTTTTAAGCAGGAAATTGCCAAGGAAAGAATCTATGATAATACACGGGGTAGTTCTCTACTGTTTGAGGCCAGGACGTGAGTACTGCGAACCAAGACATATCGGGCCAAATACGAAGGGGTAGACACAGTATGCAGTGCGTGTGGAGAGGAAGAAGAAACTGCCGAACACTTGATAATGTTCTGTAAAGTGCTTCACCCTATAGCTCAGGATGATGGCGCAGAGTTTTTCAAAGCACTGGGGTTTAGGGACAGGGAGGGCAAAATAGACTTTAAGCGGGTAGACTTAACTAGAAGGAGGTTATCTGATTGGTGGCTAAAGTCAAGGCACAAGTGAAAATGAAGCCCTTCACTCCAAAGCACCCGTCCAACTTTACTATTTAAAGAAAAAAAATAAATCTAGTGGTTAGTTCACTAAGTATTACGGCTAGGTGGCGTTATCCGCCGCCCGATCCAAAGGGTACAGCCACATCCATCCATCCATCCATTCATTACGGCTTGGTGGCGTGAGCCACCAGCCGATCTAAAGCGTAGAGTCATATCAATCCATCCATCCATGAAAAGATGCAAGAGGTTATAAACTAGACGGTGGTACTTGTAGTTGATGATAGAAGATGCGAGATAATATAAAATAGGATGATGTCACATATGACGCGTGTCATTAGTGGAAGGCAATCGTTCAATTTATTGTGGCGACGTACGCTACGGACAGCATTTAAAAAATTCAGTGGACAAAATGTGTGGAGGATTCGTAATTTTTAATTGCCAATTGCCCCCTACTTCGTTCTTGCAAGCGTGCCACCACGCCCCATCACCAACCCACCACTTCACCGACCAAAAACAAATGTAAGATGGTCGTGTACTCGAATCCAGGTGCACGTTAAACAACCATAGATTGTCTCGCTGTGTTCATTCATTTATTGTATGTGAGCACTCATAGTTCCACCTTTGAAACCGCCCACTACTTCGTCCTTGCAAACATCTTGTTACGCCCCATCACTGATCTACCGCTTCACCGACTATAAAGTCGTTTTAATAAAGGGGGAACGGAAGTGACGTAGGGCTACCACTTACGAATAATAAAATTTCTTGTATAAATTTATGCAGTGATGCCACGTCTTTTATAATCGAGTGGGCGATGTTCGCGCATAATTCACAGTTTATCATTGAAACCCACCAGCACTTCACCACACTCATCATCATTCACTCCACGGATATACTGTGATCTTTACAGATACCACGAACTATACTATATTTCTTGACGGCCCTCTATCGCGAAAATCTCCTCAAGTGCGTATAAAACCTTTCAGCCCCACAGCTTTCTAACTTAGTTTTCGCAATATAATTGATAGTACCGAGTATGTATGGCCGCACGCATCTATTATTGAGCTTACTATATATCTGCGCGCACAACCACAATATCTCAGTTGGCGGCCCTTATCTGCAGCCCGTACGGCGGAAGCAGAAGACGAGAACACACTCGCATCGCCCATGCGCGTGACGACTATCAGCGTCAAAAATGCCACAGGGGGTGGAAAGGTGGCTAGCCGATAAAAAGGTGGGCGAGACCGGCCAGCAGGCTTTTTGGCGGCAGGACAATGAGATGTGATGTCGGTCGCGCTGGGCGAGATAATTCTCCTCCGTGAGTTAGTTCTGCAAGGCAGAGGCCACGCGGATTTCGAGGGTCCACTAAGGAGAGTCGTTGGCTCGTTTTTTACTGCGAGTTGTGCGTGACTTCGTTTGAGTTTCTGCAGTTATGTTTCGCGCCTGCTTTCCTGCTGTTATGTTTCGCACCGTATGTATCAATCACCGCCTGTCTCCGGCGATTGTCCGCTCCGGACTTTTGGTCCTCTAGTATGCATAAGTGCCACGTTAAGCCAGTCTGTAAGGCTTGTTGTGTATATTTCGGGTCGTGAATAAAAACTGGTTCTTGTTCCCTGCTTTGCTGGCTCGTGCCATGCTAATTTCGGCTCACTAACCGCCCTGAGCGGAGGCGGCGTCTTTCACTGTTAGTGTACGGTGGTCACCATCACCACCACTAACATCAGCCTGACTACGCCCACAGCAAGATAAAGGCTTCCCCGTATTCTACCAATCAACCCGACCGTATGCTTGCTGCCGCGACTTTGTGCCCACAGGCTTCTTACTCTCATCTGCTTGGATTACTTTCTTTCTCTCGCGCGTTTGCCTTTATAGAAATTCAGCTAGTTACGCCTCATTAACAGTACCTATCCTGCCTACGTTCAACGTGCCCTGCCCGCGTCCTTTTCTTCCTGATTTCAGTTAGTACGTTCATGCTGTGCAGTTTATGTCTATGCTCAGTAAAAACCACAGCGTGGCAGCCTTTGAATAACGAATAGTGCGTGCGCTCGTGCTACTTGCCTGTTTAGTGACGCTGTCCACGATCTCGCAGTAGATGGCCGGCAGAGTGCTGCGAGCAATGATCACCATAGTACGCAGAAACATGACCGCCAGTACGATGCAAGCTGCCTTCCAGGCATAGGACGCAAAGAAGCCGCCTTCGGCCCGTCGAGGTCCTGCAGGGTGCATCATAGCACCTCCTACGAACACGGGTCGCCGGTTATCCCGAGCTGCAGGACGGTCTGCTTGAGCTCTCATGGTGACCGCTTTCGCGTACTCACGAATCAGGACGGGCTGGCGTCACTCATTTAGCACGTCATTGTGGCCTTATTGCGACGCACCGTGAACGTCGACTGAGGAGCTGCTCTGTAGGAAGGAAGGAAGGATGTGCCTGGAAACTGTGGCACACACCCACGCTGGGGGATTGGCCAATAACTGGGTAGTTCTGACTAAATACTGTTAATTGGCTAGTTCACGTTTTTCAAACCATAAAAAGTCGAAAATGTAATACAGAAATATCCGATTAGAAATAACGAATACAGAAAATGAAGCAGATGGTATGACCAACAACAAAAAGGTAATGAATTAATAAAGCAATTTGAAAAAAAGGTTAATTTAGGAGTAATAATAAGGTGTACAGTCCGAATTTTTTTGAACCTTTAATAAACTCCTGCAAAGCATCGGCAACTTTCCCATCAGTGAACCCAAGGGACAAAGCGCCCAAAGAAAGTACATGGGAGTGGTCAACTCTAAGCTTACGAGACAAAAGACGGCATCTAATGTGATTTTGTGCAATACAGCGTATTTTTACAATATATCAGATAATGTTCTGATGTCTCAGGGACTCCACCAGACCATCAATTATGGGAAGCAGCCAGGCCAACTCTGTGTAAAGAAAAACTTAGATATGAAGTACGACACCTCAGCCCTGCGATTGCAACTTCAACTGCATGCGTGTTACACAATGTACTGTTAGAACAATGATTTAGTTGTGGAAATTTCATTGTGTTTATTATGAATGGCGAAGAAAACTTTTCTAATATAATTTTCCTCCTAAATCTAGCTCCTATAACGAATTTAGCTGCTGGAAGTATGTGAATAACTGGGCCATGTAACGATGGTTTTGCTAATGCATCCGTCATTTCATTGAGGAAAATTTCCTTGTGCTCTGGTACCCAAAGCGATTTAAACCAACTGTATATACGGTGCAACTAATGATTAAAAAGTACTCAGCACGTGGTAGTTGTCATTTGCAGTGAGAAAAGAACACACTGACAGTGAATCAGTTGAAATTATTGCCGAACTAGTTGGTGCAGTTAATTTGCGGAGAGCCAGAACTATCGCAAAAAACTCTGCTACAAACACGGGTGCCAAATCTGGAATGCGTAGAGAAAATGACCAATCTAGAATAGCAGCGAATATTTCTATTCCACATTTTTCTTGATTTTGCGAAGCATTTGTCACAATGACTGTTTTTATGAAGAATGAACCAGATAATCACGCAGAATAGAATTTAAAATGTGGTCTAACATTAGTTCTGCTTGTTTTCGAAAAATTTCGTCAGACTGTATTTCGATGGAGCTGTTGGTATTACTGATCAGAGGTAGGACACTTACTTGGACATTTTGGTTGTCAAGGAAGCTCTCTAAATGGAGAATTTGAGGCGTGTGAAATCTTGGCCAATATGCCCAAAAAAACAACTCAGACTGGAAGATAACAACTGTTTCGGAACGCCTTGCTGATGATTCCTAGAGTTTTAAAAATGATTCTACCACCAATAATTTGAAACATGAATCAACTGATGGGAGCCTCGCTTTAATATACAAGATTTTTTTGGTAACAAATTTACGAAGACCTAAACGACGACGCAAGGCTTGCCTCTCAAGCATTACAAGCGGACGAAGCTTATAAGCAGGAGCGCCATCGTATATTATGCATCCAAATTCCAGCACCGGGAGAACGTACGGTACGGTCCACTGTTAAAGGGGAACACTGGAATGCACACCATCAATATTCCTGACCCTCTAAGAGCAAGTAGATTAAGAAACATTCTTCATGCAAGTCAATAGTCTGTCAAGAGGAGTCGGAACTTTCAACCACCAGTAATCCTATGCATATCTAAGCCGCTATGAATTTGTAAGATAGCGAAATCTAAACATGCTGCTCATGCAGGTGTTCCCTTTAACAGTGGACCCGTCTGTAAATTCAGTATATTGATAAAAGCGTTTGCCTTGATAGCGAAATCGACTATAACTATTCTTGCGTAACAAACCGACCGCCCCACCATACTTCATTGATATGTATTCGATGTGTTCTTTCCAAGGCATGGAGCGATCATATAGCACACCAAGGTATTTTATTTATCAACTTGCTGAATACACTCTGGATGATAATAAAGAAAATTATGAATGGGGTCTTTAAAAGGAAATGGCAGCACGGAGCATTTTTGTACATTCAGACGCAAGTGTATTTCATCAAGCCACCCTTCTAGAGCTGATAAATATTGATTGATTAATTGATATGTGGGGTTTAACGTCCCAAAACCACCATATGATTATGAGAGACGCCGTAGTGGAGGGCTCCGGAAATTTTGACCACCTGGGGTTCTTTAACGTGCACCCAAATCTGAGCACACGGGCCTACAACATTTCCACCTCCATCGGAAATGCAGCCACCGCAGCCGGGATTCGAACCCGCGACCTGCGGGTCAGCAGCCGAGTACCTTAGCCACTAGACCACTGCGGCGGGGCGGCTGCTGATAAATATGACTGTAGCGCCTAACACAGATTGTGAATATTGTAGGCCGCAGCAAAAATGCGGTGTAATCCACATAAACATACATATGTGTGTACGTTCTGATGTCATGGTATAGAACTCATAAGTATAGTAAATATTAGAGAAAAAAAAAGACTGCCCCTTGCGGAATGCCTCGTGTTTGTGCGTACGTAGAAGAAGAAAGACCGCTTTGGGAACAAAAGAATGTCCAATTACACAAACATTCCTCAATCTATGCCATAAGGTAATTTAGGAGCTTCATGTTGTGCGGCTGCTTAACTAAGACCGCATGCTCAACGCTGTCATACGCTTCCGCGATGTGCAACGTTACTAAGGCGGCATTCTTTCTTTCCCGCTGAGCTAACCGAATCCGACTCCCAATATCTATATGTGCATGCCATATCGAGCACCCTGATCTGAAGCCAATTTGATACAGATTTAGAATATTTTTCTTGTTATTGTACTTTATTATACGAATATTTAACACTCGCTCAATCACTTTAACAAAATTAGAGGTTAGCGCAATGGGCCTAATGTTGTCAATTTCATACCCTTCATCTGGATTTTTCAGCAGTGGTATCACCTTAGCTATTTTCCTAGTCGGAGAGAGCCATGCCATCTTATCGAATAGCTGAAAACCTCCAATAAAATTGCTCGATACTTTTTATTTAGCCATTTTAGCATGGCCTACTTGACTCTGTCAGGGCCCAGAGCCACTAATAGAATGCTATCTGCTACCTTTTTAATTCAGAACTGGAAATTTTAATGAAGTAGTTGTGACATAGGACACGCTTTGGCGGTGAGGATAACTGGGAAGAAAAGCGGTGCTCTAACCCTCTATCGATGATATCTAACGAATCTTTCATTTCCTCCGGAGACAAAGTATTAGACTGGTGTGCTCATAGCTCACGGTATTACTTCTTTTTACGGAGAAATCTACAGAGTGCACGCTTGTTGTTTGATTTAGATAGATATTCGAACGTCCAAAAGTCGGAACTGTGTTTTGCTTGCAAAACTGTTCTTTGAAAAGCCCCAGCATAAAACTGGTAAATCTTCCAGTATTGAGGGCATTGATTGAATAAAAGTTTTTTTCCAGGCTGCCTTTTTACGCCTGCAGTCCCTGGAGCACTCATAATTCTATCACTGTGAATTACCATTCTGCTTCACAGATGTGACCGCAAATTCAGATTTTTCGTGAAAATTACGTTGAACTGTAGAAATGTTCATAACTTTGACTTGGTCCTTCTATCTGATAGAGAAGTTTGTGAAGAAAGCAAACACTCTTTATATTTATTATAATTTATAAACGTACGTACATTGGAAGGTACAGATACTAACACACTTTTGATTTCATAAGTAATCAGTATATGACCGCTGTTTGTTGCTCAGTTAACGACGCACCAACGCGAAACATGAAGGCAGACGTTTGCAAAAGTAAGATCAAATAAAGAAGATGTGTCACCCGGTCTCAAGTATTCTGGGCTTCCTGAATTAAAACAGGTGAAATTTTTATCTAAGGACCAGTCCCACAAACGGTTACCACACGCATCAGTTTTTCCACCCAATGTCACAATGGGCGTTAAAACCTCCTGCTAATAATATATTTCTTCCACACGTGTTAATTCGGGTGTCCATTGGTTTGGTATCATGTACGCCAGACGGAAAGTAAACAATGGCTATTGTTAATGTTTTACGAGAAGGCAGAGTTATCTTTATAGCTAAAGTTTCCAATTCCGTGGACAGCAGCTTTAACGTTGCCTTAGCTTTATGCCACGGGCTGTTTGATAACTATGTCATTATTCTACCTGCTATCTAGGGGCGGTCATGCCTAAATTAACGGTAATTCTTGACATAAAAGCTGTTTTCTGGAGAAAACCATGTTTCCTGTAACAAAATAAATTACGTTTAGCTGAGAACTGAGGCAGTTAATCAGTATTTGCAGCAAATATCGAATGACAATTCCACTGCGAAGCTTTTAAAATATTTTTTGTTGCAGTAATCGTTGCGGAGGCAACTTTTTTCAAAATACTCTCCTTCAAAATTATACTGGCCGGATTATTTTTTGATTTCGCCTGTGGGGACGAAGGGTTTGCATGGTTCAGCGGGGATCGGCTACGTTTTTGAGCACGGGCATCAATTTCCACATCAGAAGATACGTTCAAGTCCAGCAAGAGTTCTTGACCATTAACCAATGAGCATCCATCGGAGACATTGCAGCTATCAGAGACCTTATCACTAATCGGATTTACCTTATTGACGGTAGGGTGTGCATACTACTCGAGAGGACTACTTGGTTGCGGAGATATAAGCTTAGCGATTTAATTGCTTATGACTGGAGCAATACATTCGAAGATGCTGAAAACTAGTTGTTCCATCACCCTAGCCATAGCTTTTTCAACAGCTACCGTGACTACTTGTGCAATGCTCGTCTCCGTGAACGTTTGACGTGCAGTAAGCCAGCATACCCATACTCTCTTTCCTTAATAATAGCCATTGACTCCCTTCTAGAGCATCTACTTTTGTCAATGACGTCAATAACTTGTATTTGTTGTTGTCTGATTGAGCAATCTGAGTATTCAGCAGCATGTTGTCCACCACCAAAGCAACACATATCCTCTTGTGTCGCACATTCTCTATTTTTGTAGAGTAAACCACATTTGCTGCATCGCCCCTCTGATTTACAGCCATCGGTACTATGAACGAACCTACAGCAGTTCCGGCAATGTAACGGACCAGATGTCAATTGGTCTACTTGAAACACCTGTGGCCACGCTTTAATCTCAGAGGGACATGAGGTGCCAGCCAAAGTCGAAAATATGGACTCTGCTGCGACGCGCTTGTTGTCCACAACTCTATTGCATCAATAAACTGCCACCACACCTGCTACAGAGAGCTTTTCTAAAGTTTCAGCAGGACTCAGCTGCACGTCTACATCTCGTACGATTCCTTTTGTGCAAGAAAGGTGAGGCGAAACAAACGCGCTCACCGGAATTGATGCGGAGGACGAACATATGAGAAGGTCTCCTACACATTTCTAGTCTGCCGATCTGCTACTATCTCATCGCGACCAAACTGCCACACGTCAGTTATGGTGTGGTAGTTAGAGTACACTGCGTGAAGGTGTTCTTCAATGACCTTGAGGTTATTCAACTTAATGAAGTGAACACCCAAATGTACAAGCGCAACGGGAACGCTGTTCACACCACTGCGGATAAACATATCAAGAGGAAGGTCATCATGCCAATGAGAGGCCGTCCATGGGGAACGGTCTTGACCAGGAGAATTCTTGAACTTAAGTACACCTTCAAATAAGCCTATCAAGAAAAGGAAGCTGGTGCAGCTTTAAATGACCAATAAAGCACTAAAGATCCTATAAGACAAGAAGACTACCCGGTACTTAGCCAATCAAACCAGCAAGGATGCTTGCCGAATGTCGCCGCGTTGTCTTTACTCAACAGCTCTGTCGATATTGCAATATTCACAGAGTCGTTGCTTACTGCAGATATAGACACGCACGAATTTTCGTCTCGAACATTCAACGCATATAGAGTTGACAGGGTTGGATGCATGGGGGGGGGGGGGGGGGTTAATGTAAGCGGTTCCATTCCTCTGGCACGTTCCAAGAAACATCAAGTTGGTTGGTTCGCCAACTGCTTGGTGTTATTCACATGGCTGAACCTACTTCAGGAGTGAAACAGCCATGATTCCAGAGGCAGCATGGATAGTCAGCAGACAAAATTAAAAAAAAAGTAGAGTTGCATTGCAATTTTTTTGTCCTTAGTTGTTTATATTTTGTTTCACTGTCAAACCTTTTGATACACTAGAGCTATATGATGAAGACCTTTTGTTGGATGCTGAGCACATGTAGAGAAAACTTGGCTAGGTTATGATAGTTCACTTTTGAACAGTTTGAAGCGCCAAAGGAACGAGGACGCAGTTAGAAGATTGTGAAAGCACAAGTGCTGCCTCACCTAACGTCTATTGAGAAAAAAAGATATAATCAAAAACGTCAGGCCTGCGTGAAACACGCAGAACAGTCACAGCGAAAGCTAGAAGAGCGGCCTTTCAGAGCCTCTTCTAAACACTCTTTCGTATGTTACAAGCACACGGCTGCATAGCCTCCTATATTTTTTCATGCCCACCGAGTGGGGAGTGGAGCAAGGCACCCCGTCCGTACCTTCTATTTCATGCGCTCGCCACCACACGGCGCTGTCACCCTTTACCCACTTCCAGAGCAAACGACGCGACTACGCTGTTGCGCGCGTGCTTTTGGAGAGAAACATGTGCTCGTATTAGAGATAGAGCTGTAAAATAAATGCGCAGGTTGCAATGGTGTTTCTTCATGATGCACAGGGGTGATAGAAAAAAAAAACGGGAACAGTGCGGCGCGATCTTTGCATCCCGCTTGACCCTGGTGGGAATAAAAATAAAATATGCTAGAATTGTTTTATTCTAGTGGTTTAACTATCATACAGGATACAACAACCCGAAAAGAAATTCGAAACAACAGAGAATGTAGATGCCACACTTTTCGCGTTTCTTTTCATCCCCACAGTACATTGAAAGTAAGCAACACGAGACATATTGTGAAAACTGGACCTTTCACTTAAACCCCCAGCTGTGAGATCAAGCTCACAGCTTCAGGGTCTTTCGCGAAAGCGGCTTTATTTCGAACAATTTGACGACGTCATGTTTGTCTGTCGCTTTCAGAGCGAAGTTGGTGAATATTCGGCGGAAGAACTTTGTCAGCAACAGTTTGAGCAAATTCTCTTGGTGCCCTGGCTTCGAACACATCAAAGCTTTGTGCTCGCGGAGGATTTCAGCAGCATTGTCCACAGCCTCCTTTAGAGGGTGATGAATACGTCTTCTTGTCGCTAGAAGAACTTCGACGAACCTCTGTAGTGCGTAGAGAACATCTAGAAGTTGTGCGGACGGATAAAGAAGTCCACCGCGGTCTTGGTGTTTAATGAGCGAGTCCGATGGGGTCGAGGCGCTTGGCTTTGTTAAGAGCGCGAAGCACTCCTGTCGACGTCGACGGACGGCAAGTCATTGCAAGGAAGTGAAGGAGTCTCCAGTTGGCTCTCAACTGCTCTTCGTTTCCGCGGTGGTGTGTTCACTGGTGCAGCTGCCTCGCGTTTTCTCACAGACGCGTCGCTTCTCTCTCTCTTTTTCGGAGGCTGCAGGTACGGAGGATACTCTTTGAAAATGCTGGGAACAGCGTCTTTCTTGAGTTTTCAAATCTTGCAGACATCCTTGAAGTCGGAGGAACCGAAGTGTCGGCTGCATACAGTCGAGTAGCACGACGTCGTATTCGGTGTCCAGTCGTCCCGAGAAATGACCTTTAGCCATTTCGATCGAAGTTCCGGATCGCTTGGTGTCTCGTGGAACGATATGCCCGGCGTCTGTTGTTTGTTCGAAGACTTTCAGCGTTATACGCAGCAGTACGGCTTCTTGTCGGGTACAGAGCACACTTACTAATTCCACACTGCAGATAGAAAACCGAATTGGTATGTGAAAAGTAATGCAGCATGAATATGCATCGTAAATCACAGTTTTTAGAGTAGCAAACAATATAGATTGTGACGGCGCGAGCAACTCACACATGGACTCGAAGAATAGTAAACAAACGGTCACTTTATTAAGTGGCACTGAACCTAAAGGTTCAGAACGCTGTTAGAACAATAAACGTTCAGGTAAATAATTCAGCGTAAAATGCTCAAGGAATTAAAAGCGACAATTTAAAGCTACGTATTAAACGTACTGCCACTTGCAGCGTTCCGAATTTGTGCTACGATGGCGTAGGGCTGCCTCTTACACTTACACCAGAGACCACGTTAACATTAGCGGTCAGATTTGCAGCGATATGGCGTTCTTATCACGTTAAATTACATATACCATTTGTTGTTTTTGAATCTTTACAGGCTGCGTTTTATTCCGCGGGCACTGTACACATTGTCTGCGAGTTCTGTCATGCTTCCTTGATAGTACAAACAAAAAAACATAATTAAAACCGTTGCTTCCGCAAGACACACAAGCTTGCCTGCGGCAAACACGACGGACACGGAACAACTTTTGCTTGTAGAGCCACTTTTGTAGGTACTTCGAGGGCTTCGAGGTGCCTCAACACGTCGTAGCATAGCAAACTATGCTGCTATGCTGACTATGCGTGGTACGCTCCAGAGCATGTATGGGAAAGTATGGGGTGCGAGCGCCCTTTGCGGAGAATGCAGTCGTAAATTGAGGAGGAAGAGAGAGGGCAGCGGACGGCCTCCGCTGCTCCACTGCGCAGGCAAGAAAAGTATAGGAGGCTATGACTGCTAGGTACCCACTGCGGCATAAATATTGCAATAAAGATTTTTTTGTTTCAGTCCTGCAGGACGCGCTTAGCACGTAGTGGGCGTCTCCCACGTAGGGACCGACAGGGTGTACCTGGCGGCCGCTTCGTGGGCCTGCTGGACGGCCCATTGCTGGTCGGCGAGAAGTGAGCTCCTGAGGGACCTCTCCCACTTGTTTGAGGTAGAGCCGGGAGGAGTTGTTCTACACTCCCAGAACATGCGTGCGAGTGTCGCTGTGTGTACACATGATAGGCATGTGTCGCTGGGGTATGCATGAGGATAATAAACGTGAAGCGTGGCAAGGTTTGGGTACGTGTTTGTCTGTAATAGGCGTAGGGTTAGTGCCTGCGGTCTGTTAAGTTTCGGATGTGGGGGTGAAAAAATGTGGCGTTCCAGGTAAAAGTGATTTGTTATGTCAATTTACGTAATGAGTGCATCCCGATTGGTCTCTAACTCAGTAAGATTGGGTTGTCCTGTGGCGGTGTGGTCGGTAAGTGCGCGTGCTGCATCATGGGCGATCTCGTTGAGGTTGGATAGGGCACCCGGCACCTGGCCGAGATGGGTGGGGAACCAGATGACAGTGTGGTGCTTCAGGGCACTCGGGTCCGCTTTGCGCAGGATAGGTAACGCTTGGTCGGAGATGACTCCGCGTAGAAGGCTTTGATGGGCCGCCTGGAGTCGCTGTAGATGAATTACCGTTTGCTGTCGAGCATAGCTATAGCTATAGCTACTTGCTCCGCTACTTCGGGGTTTCGGGTGAGGATTGTGGCAGAGATAAGAGTCTGCTGCGTGGATGATACCGCGACCGCGGCGAAGGCTTGGTTGTTGTGGTAGGCAGCGGCGTCCACGAACAAGACGTTGTCCGCTTCCATGTCTATGCACTTGAGAATGGCAGTCGGCCGCGCAAGGCGCCTGCCTGTGTTGTATTCGGGGTGTACATTTCGTGGAATGGGAGCGATCGTCATAAGGTTACGGATTTCATGGGTAGTTAGAGTCAACTCTGGGGGGTCCTTGGCCCTCGAAGAGATGAAGCCGAGCTCGCGCCGAATATGGCGGCCCGCCTTGGTGGTGGTGAGTCGGGTCAACTGCACGCGTTCCTGAGCTTCGGCAATTTCTTCCAGCGTGTTATGTACGCCAAGCTCGAGGCGTTTGTACGTTGGAGTGGTGATAGGGAGGCGAAGGGCTCGTTTGACCACCTTGCTAATAAGTGCATTGAGTTGATCGCGCTCAGCACGTAACCATTTGTGAATAGCGGCAACGTAGATAAAATAGCACAAAACAAACGCTTGTACGAGGTGTAGCAGGTTGTCTTCTTTCAGGCCAAGGTGCCTATTGGCTACTCTACGTACGAGTCGTATGGCATTCTCTGTCTTAGTCCTGAGCTTGTGTACTGTTTGGGTGTTGGTTCCGCCGGACTCGACGATCTTGCCGAGGACCTTGATGGTGTCTACCCTGGGTACAGTACGACCATCTCTGGTGTGGAGGGTGATATTGCGTTCCGCCGGAAGTTTCCACCCTTTGGGCTTGACACCCCGGCGTTTGGGCACATATATTAACAGCTCCGACTTCGCCGGTCAGCCCATGAGACCGGTGTGGTCGAGGTAAGACTCGGCGGTGTCGATGGCCTCTTGCAGGGCGAACTCAATGACGCCATCCGGCCCTGTGAAGCACCATATTGTTACACCGTCCGCATAGATTCAAATATTCAATTTTTTGTAGTAGGCCACCATTCATTGCTTTGTTGTTGTTGTTGTTGTTCTCTTGTTAGTGGCGCATACCCACTCTGGGGGATTGGCCAAGAATTGAGTGGTTTTAAAATTTACAGTTCAGATTTGGAATGATGTAGGTATTACAGAAAGATTACCGATAGCCTATATATCGGAAAGTGTGGTGCTTAATGTAGTGCATACAAATATAGACATGAACGAATTTATTCTTAGAATAGAGCAATAATCTAATTTTATGTGTACATAATTATGTGGACATGTTAAAATAATGAAACTGGTTAGTTAGTCAACCTATTAGTTTCATCAATAGAGTCCCGGACGGCCGCGCATACTGTCGCATTAGAGAAACCAGAAATGGAAGCTCCAAAAGACAAAATGACAGGTACAGATAAGTCCATACCAATACCACGTAAAGGTATTTCTAATAGGGTTTTTCTTAATGTGTGAAACCGCCTGCATGTCAAAAAAAGTGGTCTATTGTTACCAGTTCATCACAGAACGTGCACAGTGGCGAAGGTGCCTGAGCAGACCTGTGTTTATAGAAATTTAGATTTGGTACCCGGCAACGCAGCCTTGTGATAGCTACTTCTTGTTTTCGAGTGCGGCAAAAGTCTCTTCGCCAGGGATATAATAAAGGGCGATATTCTGTAGAGTTTGTTAGTGCTGAACCTTCAAAGACTTGCATAAGCGTACGTCTGTGGAATCGAGCAGCAGTCAAATAATCGGATGATTCACAGAGCGGTAGAATTAGTTCGCTGATTGACGACTTAGCTAAGGAATCGGCTATTTCATTCAGAAACAAACGTTTATGTCTAGGTACCCAAACTAATCGTACTTTTCTCAAATGCACAGGTACTAGTGCATGAAACGCCCTTGTTACGTGATTATCAGCGCCAACAGAAAGTGCTGCACAGAGAGATAGGAAATCTGTTATTATGACAGCTGATGTAATTGCTGTATCTAACTTGCGTAAGGCGAGCACTACTGCCAGAAACTCAGCCACAAAAACTGGTATGAAATCGGGCAGTCGAAGGGAATCAATCCAATTTAAAATCGGGCTGAACATACCAACCCCTGACTTTTCGTCGTATTGCGATGCGTCTGTAGCAATAATAACGTTCGTTGTAATACGGCACAGGTGATCTTGTCGTAAACCATCAAAAATATTATGGGGAAGTAATTTGGCATTATTAGGAAAAACGTCGTCGAATTTAATTTCCACCGAGGCTGAATTATCACGACTCGGCATGAGGTCGCATGTACGTACGTTTACAGGCTCCAGTAAATTTTGCACAAATATAATTTGTGGTGTGTGAAATCGCGGCCAACTAGCAGCAAAAAATGATTACGGGGTGGAAAGAAAGGCTGTTTCTGAATGTCGTAATGGTGATTCATAACATCTTAAGAATGTCTGAACAGTCAGAAGGCGAATTCTACAAAAAAGTGGAGGGACCTTCAATTCGAGATACAACACATTGTTGGCAACTATTTTGCGAAGGCCAAGGCATAAGCGCAAAGCTTCTCTTTCCAGAAGAATTAGAGGCCGCAACTTGTAAGCTGGAACGCCAGAGAAAAGTACACAACCAAATTCCAAAATTGGACGAACATACATGCGATATATCATTAATAATGTGTCTCTTCTCATACCTATGTGGTAGTTGCTTAGCCTACGTAATATGCCAATGACCTGCACACCTTTTCCGGCGATATATTCGATATAAGGTCGCCAGTTAAGCGATGTGTGATAAATTACTCCAAGGTATTTAACAGATTCCACCTGTGGTATATCCTCATGATGGTAAGACAGAGAGATGGTCACAGGGTATTGCAGCGGGAAAACAATGAGGGCACATTTACTCTGATTAAGTAGAAAGCAGTTGCCATCGAGCCCGCTCTCCAATATATTAAGGTAAGTCTGCAGCCGTTCATATAAGGTCTGATTGTTATCTGCCAATGCAAAAATTGCGATATCGTCTGCATAAACATAAGTTGTTATATCCTGTTTACGTGGAATGGTGCTCATTAGTAAATTAAATGGCACCGGGGAAAGCACCGTGCCTTGCGGTACTCTCGTCGTTTGGGTATGAGTAGATGATGAAAACTCATCTTTAAAACAATAAAATTTCCTGTCTGCGAGAAAATTGTGAACCCACGCTACTATGTATGATGGAAAATCAAGGTATTCTAATCGATCTATCAAAATACAGTGCTCCACGGTATCATATGCTTTAGCGATGTCAAAGGTAACTAAAGCAGCATATTTTTTATGTAGCCGAGGCTATTGAAGCCTACTTTCTAAGTCAACGTGGGCATCCCAAATTGAACAACCAGCCCTGAACCCAATTTGACAAGGACTTAGAATTCACCTCATGGTAATAAGTTCATTAATTCGTATACTGATGATTCTCTCAAGCAATTTCACTAAGTTTGATATCAGTGGGATCGGCCTTATGTTATCCAACGTGTATGCATCATTTTCATTTTTAGCAACACTACAATTTTGGCAAGTTTCCATTCTGGAGGTATCCATGCGTTCCCTAACGAATAATTCACTAGTTCTAGCAAAAGATTTCGCGATTCCTGGAGTAAACATTTCAACATAGAATTCGTAATCCGATCTGGTTCGGGAGCCGTCCTCGGTAAGCATAATACTCTCTGAATCAATTCAGCTAAAGAAACTTCTGGAAATTCATGCAAGTTTACTAGAACAGACTGAATAGCCAAAAAATTAGCAGTGAAGCGGCGTTCTCAACCTTGCGCTATGTCTTCTAGAGAGGTGTTCACTTCTACCGGCGTCAAGACACATGACTGCAACGTTAAAGATGCTGGCAGTACTTTTCTTGTCCGAAGATAAGCGAACAAAGCACGCTTATTTTTTTATTTAGAAAGATAATCAAAATGTCTACTGTCGTATTATATTTCGCGCGGTTCACTGTACGCTTAAATACGCCATCAAGGAATTGATAGTCCTTCCAGTTTGTTGGGCTCTGATTCAGAAGTTTTTTTCCAAGCGGCCTTTCGTCTTCTATAATCGCGCGTACACTAATCGTTACACTAACGAGAGGAGGATCGTTTATTAGATGGAATAGAAAATTCAAAATTTTTTCTAGACCCCTCCAGCATTGAACAAATCGTAGATGCAATCTCCTTAGTGCTGGCATTTCCAAGCTTGGAAATGGCAGAACGGAGGCAGGCTTGAAATTGGCTATGGTGGATGTATGTGCGTTTTGGCTGATCTAAAGTTTTTGTTGGACAAGTAATGTCAAAAACTACAGGAAGATGGTCACTGTTAGTTGCCAAATACAGAACAGCCCAAGACAAAACCTTGATTGCATTGGAGCAAAATGTTAAATTCAATACTGAGCTAGTTTGACCTCGGACAAATGTTACATGACCTTTATTCAGACAGGAGAGGTTGTCATCAATAGTCCATTCCCACAGTCGCCTACCACAAGAATCTGTCCTTACACCCCAAGACAAATGATGTGAATTAAGATCTCTTGTGAGTACAATTTCCTTTCTACATGCTACCAAAACGCTGTCAAGATAACGCGTGCTTTGCACACCGGAGGGGAAGTAACAATTTACAATTGAAAAAGGGTGGTATCCGGGGAGACACAAGTGTAATGCTAATTATTCACAAACCAAGTCTAACATTCTGAAAGAAATGTTCGCTCTATGGCATAATATACTCAATACAAGGATCATTAAACCACCACCACGTGATGGGCGATCTAATCGAAAAGAACGAAAACCTGCAAGAAGAAATTTTTATCTCGTGTGAGCCAAGTTTCTTGGAGAATTAAAATATCAAGAATAAAATTATTGCAAAAGTAATGCAAGTCGGTTGAGGCTGAGAATACAGAACGGCAGTTCAACTGTAGTACCCTCAACTGACCTATGGTGTTGAGCGCACCGCAGAGGTGCATGTCGCGCCCTTGTTAGCATCTTCACGCGAAATAGCTGATTCATTCCGTTTAGATTTGGACTTGAGATCGGTGAAGATAGGGGATTTGGTACGTTTATTAGTTCGTATATCGAGTTCCATATCTGTAGCAGTACTTGTGCTCGGCTGAGGCGAATGTCGGTCCAAGTGCACCTGTGTTCCTGACTGCTTAGCCTTGCCTGTAGATGCAGAAAGTTCATCCAACACTACATTGCGTAGCTGTGTGGCGTCGCTGGCAATGTGTAATACTGCAGGCTCTGTACTAGTCTGTACTGTTTGTCCAATCTGACTTGAAAGAATTTGCACTAAACAGTCGGAAAGGTTAGATATGAGTTTGTCCATTGCCTTACTCACTGCCTTTTCCACAGCAGTTTCAATAGCCTGCGATAGGTTTGAGTCTATACTGGAAGTGCAGCGCGCTGTAATGCCAGAGTACCCAAAAGCCCTGTCTCAATGTCAATGGCTTCCCTTTGAGAACAGCGGCGGCGGTCAATCACTTCTAGGATTTGAACTTCCCGGGAGTGAGCGGAACAGTCAGAGTTGTTGGCGCAGTGACTGCCCCCACAGAGACAACACTTTTCCGCTGTTGCAGTACACTTGCTTGAAGGATGGCTCTCGCCGCAGGTGCTACAACGAACGTTAGATTTACATCCTCCCGCACTGTGGCCGAATCTCCAGCAGTTCTTGCACTGAATCAGACGAGAAGCGAGGGGTTCTACTCGGAAGATCAGTGGCCATAATTTTATTTCTGACGGGCATTTTGTGCCCACAAATGTCGCGATGACATATTCGATTGGTACCCTCTCTTTGTCGACTAGGCAATTACACCGGTAAATTGAAATTACGCCTGCTCCAGAGAGCCTGTCTGGGGTCTCAGCTGAACTCAGCTTGGAGTTGACTCCCCGTACAAGGCCTTTGGTACATGCAAGGTGAGGTGGAATAAAAGCACTCACCGGGGTAGCAGCAAAGAATGTGCATTTGAGAAGATCCTGCACGCAGGTCTGATCCGGCGACCTACACATGATACCTCTTCGCCCAAATGGGCACACATCTGTGATGGTCTGGAAATGGTTTGAAGTTGTATTAAGTTCCTTTTTAACCGCCTGAGGGTTTGTAAGTCTGATGAAGCCTTTATTTGTAGGTACCAGTGCCACGGGAATGCTGTCGATACCACTGCGGAAAAAGGAGTCTAGCGGTAATTCATTAGACGGCAGGGACGCTGACCAGACGGATCGCGCCTGACCAGGAGAAGTAGTCGACATGAGCACTAGAAATATGGTTAGACTCAGAAACAGATAAACTATAGAATCGGACTCTAAGACAGAACGTTAAAACCACTCAATCCTCAGCCATGAACACCCCAGCAGGTTGAGCACGGGCAAGCGTTACGTGTCCTTACTGGAACGGTGCAACGAAGATTCCCTCTTCTTACGCTTGCACGTCTTCTCAAGCTTCGTCCGCGTGGAATGGCGACGTGTCCCCCTTTGCTTTGCTTTGCTAGGTATATGTCACGTGCCCATTTTGGGGGATTGATCAAGAATGCAACGTAGAGACTGTGAAATGTTATTTTAGGTAAGCTATGAAATTTAAAACCAGAAATAAAGAAATAGAAAGACAAGAATACGTAAAATATTTCATTTAACATTCACTATGCTATTCTTCGTCATTTTTTGGAGAGGCTTGGTATCCGCTACACACTTGTTTGAAATTCTGTATCATTTTTATGCAGTGGCTGCCGATAATGAAGAAATATGCCCTGAAGTGGGTGTGTGTCACAGTTAGTAGGTTATCAAAGACTAGTTATTTATTTACGATTGCGTGACGGACACTGTGAAAACGAAAGACATAGCGTTCACCGCAAACGTGTTCGATGTTACCCTGCGGTAATACACAGCCATAATCTACCCGGATCCAAGGCCCTGTGTACGATAGTATTTCCTTCTTTCTGGGAATGCACGCAGTGACGTTCCTAAAAAAGACCTAATAGAAGCTGTTCTAGAAGACAGCTCTGTTGATATTACAATATTCACAGAGTCATGGCTTACTGTAGATATAAACACGCACGAACTTTTCCTTGGAGCGTTTAACGCATATAGATCTGACAGGGTTGGACGCCGGGGGGGGGGGGGGGGGCGTTTCTTTACTGATTAAATCTAATATATTTTCATTCGCTATACCTACCCACAATGAGCAAAAAATACTATGGGTTAAGGTGTCTTTTCGTTTTTGCTCGTGCATTATTATCGCATGCTATAGTGCGCCCAGGTGCGATAAATCTTTTGCCGAGAACCTGCACAACTTGCTCTTGCACTCAATTGCTAAATTTCCCAAGAGTAGTTTTATCCTCCGTGGTGATTTCAACTTTTAAGACATAAACTGGAATAGAATGACAGCATTGTCTCACTTATCTAGGGAATTCTCGACCTTGTTCTAACTTTTAACTTCAGACAAATATTATCAACACCGACTCGTGGTGCTAAAATTCTTGATTTAATTTTGGTTTCCGACCCCAATACTGTTCAGTCGGTTATTTGTCCTGATGGCCTGGGTGACCACAAGATGGTGTTATTTGACCTAACCTTTCAGGTACCCACTAATCAGCCTTGAACCAAATATATTCGTAGTTACAACAAGGCATAATTCACGAAAATCAATCACGAATTGCAAACTTTTCTTGCGGATTTTGAGGAACTCGCTTCTATGCGAAGTGTCGGGAGCAATTGGTTACCTTATAAACAAAAATTGTTGTATCTTGTTGGCAAGTATGGGCTACTTGTCCGCGTTCGGGGCGACGCAGACGAATCATGGTTCACAACTTCCCTCAGAAAGCTCTATTACAAAAAGAAGTGTCTTTTCTCGGGCTACTAAACTCTCAACCTGCAATTCCATATGATAAATGTATTTCGCATGCTCCCGAGAGTACAATAATTTGCTGCTGCAATCAAAGAAAAAAAAATTCATATTGATCTTTTTGGTATTCTTCATGATAACTCACAAAAATTTTGGAAACTCCTAACAACCAACAACGACGCTTCTCACAATACAACTCTGTCATACCCCGATGAATCACCTGTCCCCACTCAAAATTGATCTGATGTCACGAATTTTCATTTTTCCTCTGTTTTCACCGAAGAGTCAAATTTGAGCAGTGATACGGTTCCTGACTGCCACTTTCACCCCATGCCTTCAATTGATGTTACATTTGTGGGCATATTGGCCTTGATTAACACAATAAATGTATATAGTGCTCCTGGTCTGGATAACATCCCCGCTAATGAAGCAAAAAGAAGCGCCAAAGTGGTCACTAGTCGTTTTTACGAATAAATTTCTTGCAGTCCATATCGACCAGCACAATTCCGAACGACTGGGAATGAATTAAGGTTGTCCCGGTGTTTAAAAGCGGTGTCAGAACGGATTCGTCAAATTATCGCCCAGTATAGCTCACTTGTATCGCCCGCAAACTTCTAGAACACAAGATTTGCTCTCATGTTGCCTCTCAACTTAAAGGTAACTCTTTTTTTTTAGTAATCAGCATTGCTTCCACTCAGGACGCTCATGTGAAACCCAACTATTTGAACCCACCACCAACCTTCATTTGAACCGTCATTCTCTCCTCCAAACAGACATCATTTACCTAGATTTTTCCAAGGCCTTCGACCATGTATCTCATCAACAATTGATGGTCACAGTTAACAGCTTATGCATTCATTCACTAATAACGTTATGGATCCGTTGTTTCCCAACTGGCAGATCGCAGTTCACAGTGATCGGGCTCCATCAGGCTACAGTCAGCAAAGTATTATCAAGAGTACCGCAAGGTTGAGTACTCGGACCCCTTTTGTTTTTAATATTCGGTAATCATCTGCCCACCGGTGTTATATCACCCATCCAGCTTTTTGCTGATGATTGCGTCCTGCACCACCACCTTACCTCACATAACGATCAAATGCTTTCACTACTTGACCTCACAGCAATTGAAAAATGGTGTACTCAGTGGCTCATGCTACTAAACGTCAAAAAATGTAAATTCATGCTCGTGTTGCGTAAACACTCTTTCATACCTTATTCCTACTCTTTGAATTCTCTTTCTATTGAGCTGGTTGATTCATACATGTACCTCGGGGTTACCATCACAAGCAAGCTCACATGGTCTGAACATATTCGTAATCTGGTAGTCATTATTAACAAATCCTTGGGATTCATTACCGGTCACTATCATCACCACCACCTTTGATTCAAAAACTGGCATACGATACATATACCGGCTTTTAAGTGGAATTCGCAACGGCAATATGCAACCCACATCAAGCGTACCTTGTTGTCATACTTGAAGCTGTCCAAAACCGCGCAGCCCGTTTTGTTGCATCCCAGTACGACGACCGGCTGAGTGTCACAAATATCAAATCTTCCCTGGACATTAAATCTTTAGCACTTCGCAGAAAAATCTCTGGCTTATGTCTTTTTCATAAGCTCTATTACAACTTTCCACACTTACGTGACAGGTATCTTCTTTCACCAAATCACACATCACACCACCTGCCCAACTACCTCAGTCTTCAAAGAATTCACGCCTCTACCAATTTATTCAACAACTTTTTTTTGCCAATAGCCGTTCCAGAACGGAATCGCTTACATGACCACGCTGTGATTGTACGTGACCCCCAAAAATTTCGAAACGTACTAACTTTATTGAGTGCTGATGGACAATGGATTGAAACTTTTGTGTATTTGTGTTTTCTTCTTGAGCGCATTATCCTTCACGTGAATTTTAAGTACTTCTTTGTAAATTTTATTTTTTGCTAATAATGACTTTTTTAACGTTCCTTTTCTCTTGAGTATGCTGCTCCTTTATGATTTACCCCAACATAGGCCTTTAAGAGTAAATAAATGATGACGAAATGATGAGCTTTCTTAATGGGTTGGAGCATTGGATGACACACTCGTTACGCAATTTACATTGCGTGACTTCTGGCACTTTCTTTGATGTTCTGCAACGCTTTCTTGCTTATAATAACGACATTGCTTTCTCGCCATGAAGCCTGCCTAAGACCAGTTTAGAAACGAGCTCCAAGTACTGTGGACCCGCGTTCAAACGCCATTGTGTTTATGGGTCGCAAGCTCAAAATATGAGATTGCCATCTTGAATAAACCTGTTAGAGGTAAAACGCTGTGACTGTTTTTATTTAAAAAAATTTTTCATTTGATACTATTCACGGACACCAGCAGTAGCGGTGGTGGCGGCGGACTACTACGGCGCCACACGTAACCCATGTTCTGATCTCACAAAAGCTTTCAGTGCAAAAGGACACCCTTACCTCAAGAAATGGCAGCGTGTATGCAGGAAAGTCATCCTACGCATGTAGACGTGCCAGAACATGGAGATCATACAAACACGCGAAAAAACTAACAAACAAGCAAAACAAAGACGCATACAGGTGTGAATAAACTTTTTACAGCTTTAATTAGCATGGGAATCTCAAATTTTGAACTTCCGTGCCATTTTCGCTTAGGGCAATAGATGAATGGCCCTTACACCTGTTCCCTTCGATGTGACAGTGAGGACAAGTTTAAACTAAGCGGCCATAGCATGGCCTCCATGGGCAGCAATTATTATATCATCTGACGTCACAAGCGTAAAAACGGGTGGCCAGCAGTCTCTGTTTCGTGAAAAGAAACTAGAACTCTTTGCACTGTCTTCTTGAAACATTGGCTAAAACCAAAACTGCACATGAACTGTGGAAATTATTTAAAGAGAAGTTATTAGGGCTGCGTGTCTAATACGTGCCATCGTGTACAATAGGGAGCTTTAGAATAGCACACCGTGAGCCCTTGCGGTGCGGTTGCTGCCACTGCGTATGCGTCGTAACGCGAGTCAGCATTCGCGTTCGCGGACGGCACGCAGAAAATCCGAAATCGCGTGCGGTGATGGCAGCGCGCATGTGGCCCGCAAGCGCTGGTTTCGAGGCTACGGGCGGTGATGGCGGCTCGCATGTGGCCTGCAAGCGCTGGTTTCGAGGCTACGGTGTCGCTGCGATCGTACGTTGCAGTTCGCAGCAGGGCAAATGCTATTCTAAACCTCTTATGGTGCCCGCTTCACCCGCAGCGCCCGCAGTGCTTTCAACCGGTATTTTAGAACTCCCTAATGAGGACTCGCCGCACCAAAGGTAAGCCGTGGTGTACTGAAATCAGCATAGCCACTATGCGCAGGGAACGTGCCTAGGCTGCTTTTACGGCTACCCATCGCGTTTAACAAGAGACAAGTTGAACCGCGTGACATCGGACTTGAAGACTGCGGTGAAACAAGATTAAGAAATAATTTTCTCTACTTTTCATACAAGACTTCAATATCAGTCTAAAGAATTTTGAAGTGTTATCAAAATCAATAAAAAGACGAGATAACCGTACCTGCCTTGTTGCACGATGTTGTTCACAATAACCACACCAAAGCGAAGTGCTTTACCTCATTTATTTTGGCTCAGTGTTTGTGTGCTGTGACACCAGAGATGACACCCTAGAATCCCGCTTCGATAAATTATGCCCAGTACGAATGGATAATAGCAATTTTTCTCAGATTGGAATTGAAATGCTACTAAACAATTTGGATAATGCAAAGGCAGTAGGACCAGACGTCTTGTCACCGCAACTGATTTCCTTGTGCACCCGATCAGTGTCTAGGTACTTGTGTATCCTATTTCAAAAATCACTCGATGAAGGTGTATTGCCCAACAGTTGAAAAATGGCAAACATAGTTCCGGTGCAGTAGTCGGGTCCTCGCAACAACGTTCAGAATTACAGACCAGTTTCACTCACTAGTGTAGTGTGTATATTATTTGAAGATGTCCTGTTCACTAACAATATGACCCACCTAAAGGCGCACTCATTGCTGATCACCCAACAACAATTAAAGTTTCCGTAGCGGTCACTCTTTTGTGACGCAACTGACAGAACTCGTACACGAAATATCAAACGCTCTCGATAACAAACTGGTAGTGGGCGCGGTCTTCATTGATTTCAAAAAAGATTTGATCTCGTCCCCCACTCCTAGTTGCTGAAGAACTATATTGGTATAACATAAGCAAATCAGTTATTACTTGGATAAAACGTTACCTAAGTGCACATAGTCAGAAGGTTGTTGTTAACAGCAGAAGCTTTCATGAAGTTGGAGTGACATCTGGAGTTGTGCAAGGTTCTGTTCTTTGTTGTTTTATTTTTTAATGTTATCAGTGATGGTCTCGTCTTTTGTGCGATTATTCGCAGATGATTGCGTGTTGTAAAAAATTATTAGTGGAACACGCAATCGTGCTTCATTGAAAGACAATTTGGACAGATGGTTTGATTGGTGCGACGTTTCGAAAATGCGCATAAATTATGATAAGATGATAAAGAAGTTATTTACAAGAAAGCAGAGAACTAACGAGTTTAATCATAACCTAAATGCCAAACACAATACGTCAATAATAGAATTTAAGTATTTAGAAGTATTCTTAACAGAAACTATATCTTGGGCTTGTCATATTCGATATGTAACTCCTTAAGTCTGTAAAATATTGGGCTTCCTGCGTAGGAAACACGGGACACTTTCTGATAGAAACGCATTAACTACTGTATCAAATCAACGTCCGGCCTATTATCGAGCATGCTTGCACCGCTTGGGATCTGTGGTTAAAACAGGACATCAATGCACTAGAAAGGGTACAAAATTTAGCCGTAAGGTTTTTTCTTCTTAATTACAGATGGCACTTCAACATATTCCTTGCCAAAGAGAGTTTAGGGTAGGAAACTCAAGATATGTGAAGAAAAAAGTTAAGATTAAAGTGTTTCATACCATATTTTATTTCGAAACAGGTATAGATAGAAATTTGTACACATTTCAACCGAATTACATTTAAATACGAATGAACCATTCTAACAATATTAGAGAATGCTAGTGGAAAGCTGAGTCGTTTAGAAACACATTTTATTTTTCCCCACACAGTTTTGCTATGGAATCGTCTTCCTAATGATGTTGCCATCGTCACCGCTAACTCTACCTCTTACTCTTTGTTTATATTATGTGCACTTTTATATTGTTGTCATCATTTATTCTTCAGTGTGGGGTCTAATGCTTGATTCATTGTTATTTTTTTGTAGTGTTAAAAACGTGTATATATCTACTTATTATCAATGATATATTGCGTAACCACCCTCTGTAATGGTTTTTGGCGGTGAGGGTACTCTGATAAATAAGGATTAGATAAATAAATAAATAATAAATAATGCTCGTTCAAAAAGAACGCACAGGTATACAAAAGAAAATCGAGAATTAAGAACGACAGCACTTGTGACGCCTTTGAGAAAGGTGTGGCAAGGGTCCACAACGCAATTCGCTATGGTCTTAGACATTTATTTTTCTTTGGAACTTCGGTGCATGAAGTTGCCGCTCTGCTTGTTCTGGCACGCTGTGTCGTCTGAGACAAGATGTGCCAGATGTTTTTTTTCATTCGGTATTCCGAGTCAGTACAGAGATTAGTCACTTTTCCATGTGCGTGTCAAGGACAATTCTGAAATTGAAAGAAAGTATAGGAGCGTTGCGTCATAGAAAAAATGCTCAAGATCCTCTGATTTCTGTATACTGCCAGTGTTAAAGGGTGTATATAAATAGCTCGCTGTCAGTACGCCGGCTAATGCATGGCGCGTGGTTCAATTGCCTTAAAAGCGGTATGAGCCTTGGGACAGGAGAAGTAGAAGCACGAGAGCCGGGGGCAGGAAAGATCCTGATCACCGACAACGCAGTGGATGGTTCGTGCTCCTTCGTGTTCTGTCTGCCCCGACATCAACCTGTACTGTGAAGCTCGACTGTGAAGAAGCTACCTGGGCTCAGAATTGGGTGGCAGTATTCTTATTGCTCTTTGAGAGCTCGTCATTTTCCAGTAACTGTATCGGTATTTCTCAGCTGAAGCGAGTCATTTGATTCTGATGTGACTTTTTTCTCCCGACCAAGAGTAATTCCCTTGTTTAGCTTCCACTCGCCCCAAGGAATGGCCGATAGACTATTTGTTACGCAGTGGGGTGAGCAGTGTCCCTGTAGCTCTGGTACCTACAGATGGGGGCAGTATTACTATGAAGAACCCAACAGCGATTCCAGTGGAGCCTCGAAAAGCCATTTCGCATTTCCAGGAGATCACTGAGGTCCGCTAGTTTGATCGCGGAGGCATCCTGTGTGGTTCCACATATGAGAATTGTATTCGTGAGCTCCTGCAATGTTCCGAATTCACAGCGCATCCGGTAAGCCCATTTATTCCGGCACACGTCGCATGCTCGAAAGAATTACTCCGCTGTGTAGACACAGCCTGCCACCTGCTGAAGTGCTCAATTTGTTTTCATTGGCGGGTGTAATTTCAGTGTACAGATGCACCCGTACAGTTGACAGCATAAAATCCCCAATAAAATTGGTGATAGTGACCTTTTTAGGAACAATCTGACCTTTCGAAATTTAGGCTTGGCCACTAATCTATAAGGTAGAGCCACTTTCCCCGAACCCCTGCAGTGTTTGAAATGTTGGCGATATGGACATAGCGTCAGAGGGTGCCGATCAGTTCTTAGATGCCGTCTGTGTAGAAAATCATGACAGCCGCAAGTGCAGCTTTCAGAAAAAGCGGTGCTGCTTATGTAATAGGGTACACCCTGCAAACTCCGCAGACTGCGCAGCAATAGAAAGGGAGCTTGTCATATTGGATATTGTAGAACACAAGCGGTGCTCTCGGAGAGAAGCCGTTGAAAAAATGCACGAGAGATCCAAAGCATATGCAGGTGTTGCAGCACGTAATACCACCGCAATGGATGCATTTCTTGCAATATCTATCGCAGAGGCCATAGATAAGACTAAGAAAAGGCAATTGAACGCCTCGCAAATAACCTTTTTGAAAACTTGGAACAATTGGTTTCGAATCAGATATCCTACATAATAGGTGTAGCATATACGAACGATTGGGATCTTCAGGCATCAGTGGTATCGCAGCGTACGGAGATAGACAGTGCGACAACACGTCAGCGATCGGTTTCCCCTGAGGCAGGGTCTTCCAAAACAACGGAAGAGGGTGATCTAACGGATGATTCAGAAGCATGTGCAAATATGGATACGGACTGTCATAAGGCTCTGAAGCGAACTCGATCTCCCCAATGAAAAATTTTTTCGCATATTTGAAATCTAAAAAAGTATCTGTCCAAAAAAGAATTCATTGAGAACATGTCCAATAAAGACTTTTTGCGAAAGGACATTTTGGACCAAGCAGTTTCTGCTACGGTTCTGTCATCAAAATAGGTTCACTAACCATAATACAGTGCAATTGCAGATCTATACTTTCTGCAGCAAGAGACCTATCATACCTTTCTTCACAACTTTCTCCGGATATTATATCACTGCAAGAAACCTAGCTCTTCACCGGCCAGACGTTTTACCTAAAAAATTGTCGGCTATTTTGATTGGACTGACCTAGCAGAGGTGGTGGACACTGTCGTGATAGCAACTGAGTTTATTCACAAACCTAAGATCTCTTATCGGTGCGTGACTCCAGATTGTGAAGTTTTGATAGTAGACATATTATTACCCGGCGGTTCTCCTTTCTCGTTTGTAAGTGCATATTTCCCAGCCGGGGTGCAAGACTCACGAAGGCTAGACGATATGTTCCGTGCCTGCAGAAAAGGCATATTAATCACTGGAGACTTCAATTCACATCAGGTGGCTTGGGGTTTCGAAAGAGATTTAAGTGAAAAACGCTTGTGGGGATCGGCTATTGAAAAGAATTTATATTGTTTAATTGCGCAGACTGCTATTTATGTCCGAGGTCTCTCTCAATCTGTAATTGACTTGACATTTCAAGCTCATCTCTAAATATATGTTCGTGGGAAACTTAAGATTGTGCTACTAACAGTGACCACTTGCCTACTAGTTTTGTACTGAACTTTTCGAGAATACATGTCGCCGAAAAGGCCGGCTCATTCTTCAACTATAGAAAACTCGAAAAAGACTTGAGGGCTGCTTTTGATCACCGCAAGGACATGCAAGGTGACATTAGGGCTATGAGTCTGTGTGCAATGTTAAAAAGATCAGTAAAAGACGCAACTTTTAAAATAAGCTTGGCCACAAGAGCTTTTTTTAAGTTCATGGTGGACTGAAGAGTGCGTGAGGAGCTATAAAAGACAGAAAGCTGCATGGAAACAACTGCTGGTCAACCAATGTCCAAAAATATGTTGTGATTGAAAATTCGCAGCAGCAGACATCAAACGCACAGTAAGTACAGCAACAGAAGGCTATAATATGAAATGATTTGATTATCTTTTTAGGGCTAAAAACAAAAAAGCGCTCTTGAGATTTTTAAGATCACAAAAGGTGTTACCACCCGCTGAAAATATCGACTCTTCCGTTCTTTTCCCCCGTAAACTCTCTAACTTAGTAACAATATTGCAAAAGGGCTTCAAGATAGATTTATGTTAACTATACCTTTGCACATTGTGAACCCGATGATGGGCGAAGATTTCGAGGAGGTTACTTTAGATGAGCTGGCAGAGATAATAAGGCACTTATCTCCTTCAGCACCTGGACCAGACGGGGTAGCAAATGCAACGATAAAAGTAATATGCGATATTTCTCCAGCTGAAGTACTTAATCTGGTGAAATTTTCTTTGACAAAAGCTTGAATACCTGCGGATTGGAAGCTGTCTAAAGTGATTCCACTTCTTAAAAAGCAGGAAACATGATTTGCCTTAGACAATGTAGGGCCAATATTACTCACGTCAAATTTGGTTAAGCTAATTGAAAAAGTTTTGAATGCCCGGGTAATAAAATATATTGATAATAACGCAATATTATACCCCAGTCAAATTATTAGTTTTAGATCTGGGTGCTCAACTTGGTGTGCGCATGTTGATTTAGAGAGCCGAATACAATTGGCTCGGCGTCGGCGTCAATACTCTACATTAGTTACTATAGATTAGGCTAAAGCGTACGATAGGTTTGGGAATGGAATGGAATGAAAAAACTTTATTTCAGTCACCCAGGACGCGCTTAGCGCGTAGCGGGCGTCTCCAAGGTAGGGACCGACAGGGAGTACCTGGCGGCCGCTTCGTGGGCCTGCAGGACGGCCCATTGCTGGTCGGCGAGAAGTGAGCTCCTGAGGGACCTCTCTCACTTGCTTGAGGTAGAGAGAGGAGGAGTTGTTCTACACTCCCAGAGCATGTGTACGAGTGTCGCTGTGTGTCCACATAATGGGCGTGTGTCGCTGGGGCATGCATGAGGATAACAAACGTGAAGCGTGGCAAGGTTTGGGCACGTGTGTGTCTGAAATAGGCGTAGGGTTAATGTCTGTGGTCTGTTAAGTTTTGGATGTGGGGGTGAAAAAATGTGGCGTTCCAGGTAAAAGTGATTTGTTATGTCAATTTACGTAATGAGTGCATGACGATTGGTCTCTAACTCATTAAGATTGGGTTGCCCTGTGGCGGTGCGGTTGGTAAGTGCGCGCGCGGCATCATGGGTGATCTCGAGGTTGGATATGGCACCCGGCACCTGGCCGAGATGGGCGGGGAACCAGATGACAATGTGGTGCTTCAGGGCACTCGGGTCCGCTTTGCGCAGGATAGATAACGCCTGGTCGGAGACGACTTCACGTTCGAAGGCTTTGATGGCCGTCCTGGAGTTGCTGTAGATGAATTCGCGTTTGCTCTCGAGCATACTATAGCTATAGCTACTTGCTCCGCTACGTCGGGGTTTTGGGTGAAGATCGGGGCAGAGTTAAGAGTCTGCTGCGCGGATGATACCGCGACCGCGGCGAAGGCTTGGTTGTTGTGATAGGCAGCAACGTCCACGAACGAGACGTTGTCCGCTCCCATGTCTATGCACTTGAGAATGGCGGTCGCCCGCGGAAGGCGCCTGTCTCTGTTGTATTCGGGGTGTACATTTCATGGAATGCGAGCGATCGTGATAAGGTCGTGGATTTCACGAAAATTAGAGCCAACTCTGGAGGGTCCCTGGCCCTCGAGGAGAAGAAGCCGAGCTCGCGCAGAATATGGCGGCCCGCCTTGCTGGTGGTAAGCCGGGTCAATTTCACGCGTTCCTGAGCTTCGCGACCTCTTCTAGCGTGTTATCTACGCGAAGCTCGAGGAGTTTGTACGTTGGAGTGGTGATCGGGAGGCCAAGGACTCGTTTGACCACCTTGCGAATAAGCGTACTGAGTTGATCGCGCTCAGCACGTAGCCATTTGTGAATAGCGGCAACGTAGATAAAATAGCACAAAACAAACGCTTGTACGAGGTGTAGCAGGTTGTCTTCTTTGAGGCCAAGGTGCCTATTGGCTACTCTACGTACGAGTCGTATGGCATTCTCTGTCTTAGTCCTGAGCTTGTGTACTGTTTGGGTGTTGGTTCCGCGGGACTCGATGATCATGCCAAGGACCTTGATGGTGTCTACCCTGGGTACAGTACGACAATCTCTGGTGTGGAGGGTGATATTGCGTTACGCCGGAGGTTCCCACCCTTTGGGCTTGACACCCCGGCGTTTGGGCAAATATATCAACAGCTCCGACTTCGGGGGTGAGCCCCTGAAACCTGTGTGGTCGAGGTAGGACTCGGCGGTGTCAATAACCTCTTGCAGGGCGGACTTAACGAAGCCATCTGACCCTGTGGAGCACCATATGGGTACATCATCTGCATAGATAGCGTGATTTAGCCCGTCGATTTTCGAAAGTCGTTCTGAAAGCCCGATCATTCCGAGGATGAAGAGCGTGGGCGAGAGCATGGATCCCTGAGGAGTGCCCTGCTGTCCCAGCTGCACTTCTTCAGACACTAGGTCTCCTACGCGGAGGACAGCTCTGCGTCGAGTGAGAAAAGAGCGGATAAAGTAGTAAAATCAATTACCTAGGCTGAGGGTCGCGATCGCTTTCAAGATTGACGAGTGCGTTGTTGTATCGAAGGCCTTTTCTAAATAGAGACTGAGGGTTGCACGAGTGTCCCGAGTGTTTCTGCCATCTAGAATTTGATGCTTTAGGAGTAACATGGCGTCTTGAGCGATTAACCCTGGTCGGAAATCAATCATGTGGTGCGGGATGCAGTCATTATCTTCGAGGTATCGATCAACCCTGTTGAGGATGACGTGCTCAGCCACTTTGCCCACAAACGACGTCAGAGATACGGGGCGTAGCTTATCTAGGCTCGGCGCCTTTCTCGGTTTGGGTATGAGAACCATGTGAGCTAGTTTCCAGGCATCGGGTATCTCACCCTTTTTCCATATTTCGTTGATAGTGTCGGTGAGGTGACAGATGGGTCGTCAGCTTGTTGGTGATGCTGTCGGGGCCAGGGGCTGAGCGGCCGTTGAGCTCATAGAGAGCTCGGCGCACATATTCAATAGAAAAGTCGGCGTCTAAGTTGGTGTTGTCGCTGCCAGAGTAATCGTGGTGAGGGGTCACCGGGCCCCTGGAAAGCGGGAGACATTTTTCCACGAGGTTCTTGACAACATCTTCCGGTGACACTGTCCGTTTAGCTTGATGAAGTATCTTCACGATCGAATGATGCTGATTTGTGCGGGTGTTGGTTTCATTGAGGAGTAGTATAAGTAAGTTCCACGTTTTGCCATTACAAACCTGATCATCAATCGAGTTACAATTAAATTTCGTCCCACTGCTGTTTTTAAAGGGTGCGGCAGTGATCCATCATGGTCTTGTTCAGCTGAGATATGCGTTTGCGTAACCTCCGATTAAGACGCTGGCCCTTCCACCGGGCCAATAGAGACTGTTTGGCCTCAAGTAGGTGGGCGAGACGACTGCCCATCTTTTCGGTTGGAAGGTCTGTGCTGATAGTTTTGGTTGCCTTGTTTACATCAGCTTTGAGCTGAGCCGTTCACGTCTCGAGGCTCGGTGGGGTGTCGGAAGGAGGTCGTTCTGCGCGGGTCTTATGAAGAAGGTCCCAGTCGACCCACGTGTACGACTTGGTCTTCCTGCTTACTGTGGGCAGGTGTACGGCCAATATGAAGTGGTCGCTACCGAGATCTACAGCGAGGTTGGACCAGCTGGCGTCGGCGATATTCTTGACGAAGCATAGATTCAGCGTAGTATCTCTTTGAGTGGACGTACCAGTGCGAGTGGGGAAGGCCTTGTCCGTAATGAGAATAAGGCCCATGTCATTCGCATTTTTCAAAGCTCGTTACCTTAGGGTGTGTCGTAGTGTACCCCCAGGCGCTATGCGTGGCGTTAAAATCGCCCGCAATCACTAGTGGGTTAGGCCTCGCAAAATGGACAGCTTTCTGGAACAAGCGTGTGAATCTTTGTCTATGGTGGCTGGGGCTACTGTATACATGAGCATGTACACGCTTTATTGTGATATGTTGTCAGGGAGAATTTCGACCATAACAAGTTGAATTTCGGGCACATTGAGACTGTTTGCTGTGCAGGTAATCTTGTAAGCGACCAGGGTGGCGGTGCCGCGTCCTCCCGAGAGGCCGGGCAACCACTGGTATCCGAAAAACGTGGTGGTTGGTACTACAGTTTCTTGTAATAGCATGATGTGAGGTTTGGCTTCGTGGCTACGGAGGTATTGCAGCTAAAAGGTTTTTTTTGTGGGCGAAGCTCCTGCAGTTCCAATGCCACATTCGCAACTCGTCAATTGGCCTGGCCATCTTTAAGCATTTAGGAGCCAGCCTGGACACCCGGTGGGTGCATATGAGCCGCGTGATGTGGTGGGCTGGGCACGGCTGTACGTTGCGACAACGGCTTACCCGCGGCAACGGCAAGGGCGACAACGTGATCGAGATATTGCTCCACTTGGCCCAACCGATTATCGCGTGCCGCGAGGGTAGACTGCACGAGAGCCATGCTTTCGTCAAAAAAGCGAATGCTTTCCTTAATCGCCGATAGCGTGCTCTTAACGTCGTCTAACTCTGCCTTTAAAGATGGCTGGTCGTGGGCGACCACGCGTTTCTTGGGTGCGCTATCGCCGTCATTGTTATCGACGCCTACGGGTTGCTGCTGCAACGGGGTGACTGCATTGTCGTCGTTGTCTGTGGTGGGCGTAGCAGCGCGTGCGTTTTTCTGTCAGTTTTCAGGTTGGCAATTGCGACTGTGAGTTTGCGTGTTGTTTCTTTCATCATCGCATTTTTGTGCCTTTAGATTGCTATCTCAGATGTGGTGTGTGTATCATGCTTTGTGAGTGAACCCGACCCTACCTGTGATGTAGTGTTTTCTTTTCCCCGGACGGCGTCCGCCCAAGTGAGAGTTCCCCGCTTATTCTTGTTGGCGTTGCCTGGCGATGGTGGTGCCGATGGGCTCGGCGATCGTTGACGCGAGACCCCGGTGAGACTGGGGTGAGGCCTGGAACCGGCGTGAGGCCTGGAGCCAGATTGGGAGCCGGAGCGTGACCCGGAGCGTGACCCGGGCCGGGAACCTGAAAGGGAACCGTGACGTGAGCCAGAACGGGACCTAGAGTAGCCTTGCAATAATGATCTGGTTGGGGTCGCACTTCGCGCGCTGCGGAAATGGGTCCGAGGGTGGCTCCGGGACCTCGATACACGCATGGTGCGGTTCTTGGGACGACTCCGGAATCGGGACCGGGACCAGCTGCCATCGGATCGATCGTCTGTAGAAGGCTTGGAGGCTTGGTCGTCGTCAGCGGTTGCGTTGAACTCGTTCATTGCTTCGTACCTGTTGTGTCGCGTCGAGTGTGCTCGCTCTCATCGTCGTCGGCGTACAACGTATGGAATGTGGTAGCGTTCTTTACATTCCTTGTCGGCAGTGATGTGGGCTCCTCCGCAAAGCTTGCATGTTGGTGTGCAGCGGTGTTCTTTTTCTAGGTTCGGCACGCTGAAGCATCTGCAGATAATGTCTACAGGGTTCGGGCACACGTCTGCTCGATGGCCGAGCCGACTGCAGGCGTTGCAAATATCTATCTATCTACGGTATAGTGTTCAATGAAGTAGCACCGATCTGTATCGCACAAAATTGGGCACGCAATGTCCATCGAAGGCCACGATCACTGCGGTGGTACTTCCGATGCGCTTGACAGCCAAGGCTAGCGTATTGCGGTCGCTGACAATCTTCGCATCAATGTCCGCCGAACCGTCTTGCACTGGAATCCCTCGATGACGCCTTTGCATGTAAAATGTGGTTCCGCTTCGTAGGCACTAACTTCATACGTTTTGTCAGCGATGCGGATTTATTTAACGCGCACGTAGCGATTAGCGTTTCCTCTCTTCGGCGTGCTTGCTACTAAGATAATATGTTCAATGTTCGGGAAGAGCATGTCCGCTTGCTGTTCCAATTGGCTGATACCTGTCGAAGTCTAAATGGCTTCAGCCACTGTCGTTGGGCCAACCCTAGCGATGTTAAGACCTTCTCTGGGCCTAATGATAATGCGTATGTCGTTTTTGGTAGTTGAGGCATTTGGCTTGCTCGAATAATTTTGTTCTTCACGTTTTGTCTGTTGCGGGGCTTGTGCTCGTTGCGTTTCAAAGCGCTATATGACGGCACGCGTTTAGAGCCTTCATTTTGGGTTTGGCGACACGAGGCGGTCTGCCAGCCTTAGTCTGGCGTAATTTCCTTAGGGTCAATGGCTTCCTCTGTCACTTGGTACTGCATAGCTCAGCGAAACAGTGCAGCTACGGGGCGCGCGAGCGAGCACGCGCCCCGTTGGAGCAAAGAAGACACTCGTCCGGGCTAGCTGTCGGCGGGCGAGCGACGATGGCGGAGGCAAAATAAAATGCAAGAAGCAAGCACTCACTGCGCCCAAATCGTGTCGGTAAAGTTCTTGTGTCTTCTGGAAGTCGTTGCACTAATATAACGTTGAAATCACAAAGTTGCGTCAGGAAAACGTTGACTAAAGCAGCAGCCGTAGTGAAAGCGTTCGCACACTTTGGCTTCTTCTTTCTTTCCCTCCTATAGGGTTGGGCATTTAATTTTAACAAAACAGATGAAATATCACCACTTTCCCAACTACATCACTGCGTGGGTGTCAAAGTTTTTAAGAGGGAGAGAATATAAGTGCTTTAAAGATGGGCACTCGTCGAATAGATATAAGCAGACACGTGGCGTACCACAGGGGGCTGTCCTGTCGCTAGTTTTATTTAACATCTTCTGAAGCTCCATTCCATCAACTTAGGATATTCAGTTATACGTGTACGCGGACAATATTGCTTTCTTTACAAGTAATGTCAATCTTCAATCCCCATACCAGAGTCTATAAAATTATCTCAATATGATAAAAAGATGGCTCAAAAATATTCATATGACCCTGAACGTAAAGAAAAGTGCGCTTTTTGCATTCTCTTTTCTAAAGCCTATCAACATCTCCGTAATATACAGTAATGAGCTCATTCCGCAGGCTTAAGAATTCGCTTAAGTATTTGGGCATCCCATATAATGACACATTAAGTTGGAGAGGCCACATTGATGATCTGTACTCCGTGGCAACACGGGCCATGGGGTGGCTACGGGAGCTCGCAAACCGTAAAGCGGGTTTAAGGAGAGATGTGCTTTTAATGATATGTGAACTTTATGTGCGGCCCATCATGGAATTCGAATGTGTTATTTTGTGGAAGTGCAGCTTATAAAATGAGACCCCTAATACTTCTGGAAAGAGAAGCGTTGCGTTTGTGTCTGGGTCTACCAAAAGTTCTTGCAAATAACTTTTTTTTATTTTATTTTTTTTATTTTACAGATACTGCAATCACCTTTGGTGATTTTAGCAGGGTGGTACATGAAGTTAGTCATGAACAAATGGCAAGTACAATGTCATATAATATATACAGGTTATACAATACTTCAACTGGCAATATCATACAATAATAAATAGAAGACTACAATTATACAAGCATGTACAGTGGTATGTAATACCATTCAACAATTCAACTGGTTAGTGCACTTTCTAATTTCGAGGAAAACAATGCCAATGAGGGTGCTGAAACAATTGCATTAGTTAGTTTGTTCCACTCGACTATGGTGCGAGGAAAAAATGAATACTTAAAGCAATTATTGTTGTATTAACGTATTGTATGTGGAAGCTCGCCTACCTTCTCTGCTAAATACGTTTAAAATTCTTACAGTGCAAGCATTCTTAAAGACATACAGTTCACCCAATAAACTCTCATTTTATGTTTTCATTCAAGAACCGGCTTTATTTCTCAAAACACATTCGTCGTGACTACACACCCCGCAAATGATATTTGCACAAGCGCTACTAGAGCAACTCAATGCAAAACTTAAACATACCAATACACAACCTAAAGCCAATGCTTAGCATACAATTTGATGAGATATTTCCTCATAATGTGAAACAATTGGCACATAAGTACTGAAATTACTAATCAGCGGATTATCTAGCTCACCTAGAGATAAGCAACATCATTGCGACTGATGCATCTATGTTAAAAAAAAGGCTGGGGTTGGCATCTTCTCTCTTTTTTTGGACTGGTCTTTTTTGATTCGACTCCCATATTATACCTCTGTATTCATGGCAGAAATATTGGCTATTGTTCTTGCCCTACGCAAATTGCCCTCAAGCGAATCATTAGTACTTATCCTTACAGATTCATTATCAGTATGTAATTCACATTTTGCGGCAGCAAATGCAGAGCTGCTGAATATGTTTCGGCATTTAGTATGAAAAACGTAAAAAAACTGCATTTGCTATGGATACCGGGCTACCGCGGATTATATCTGAACGAAATGGCGGACTCTTTAGCAGCAGTATCCCTGAGTGAGCCCACCATTCCAGTTTTGCCAGATACGGCTTAGGCGACAGCACTAAAGTTCCGAAATGCTTGTCTGCAGTGGGGAATAGGTAATTTGGATAAATTTAAAGATTTCGAGCATTTGAGGTATTGCTCGAATAAAAAGATTCCTTAGCTAAGTCGTCAATCAGCGAACCAATTCTACCGCTCTGTCCATCATCCGCTTATGTGACTGCTGCTCGATTCCGCAGACGTACGCTTCTGCAAGTATTTAAAGGTTCAGCCCTAACAAACTCCACAGAATATCGCCATTTATTATATCCCTGGCGAAGAGACTTTTGCCGCACTCGAAAACAAGAAGTAGCTATCACAAGGCTGCATTGCCGGGTACCAAATCTAAATTTCTATAAACACAGGTCTGCTCAGGCACCTTCGCCACTGTGCACGTTCTTAGATGAACTGGAAACAATAGACCACCTCTTTTTGACCTGCAGGAGGTTTCACACATTACGAAAAACCCTATTAGAAATACCTTTACGTGGTATTGGTATGGACTTATCTCTGTCTGTCATTTTGTCTTTTGGAGCTTCCATTTTTGGTTTCTCTAATGCGACAGTACGCGCGGCCGTCCGGGACTATATTGATGAAACTAATAGGTTGACTAACTAACCAATTTCATTATTTTAACACGTCCACATAATTATATACGTATAAAATTAGATTATTGCTCTATTCTAAGAATAAATTCGTTCATGTCAATATTTGTATGCACTACATTAAGCACCACACTTTCCTAGGCTATCGGTAATCTTTCTGTAATACCTACATCATTCCAAATCTGAACTGTAAATTTTAAAACCGCTCGATCCTTGGCCAATCCCTCACAATGGGTATGAGCCACTAACAATAAGAGAACAACAACAACAACATTAACAACAACAATAAAAAGTAGTGTGTATCTCGCCAGTTGAGACCGCTTATACCAGATTGTGCTGTGCAGTTCCACAACTAAATTATTACTGTAACAAAGCTCGACTCAAAGCGTCACCGCTGTGCATTTTTTCAATGAAATTGAAACAATTGAACATTCCTTTTTTTGTCATCATTACTCTTATCAGAGAAAAAGATTTTCAGTAGCCTCATTACAAAAGCTAGAAATACAAGTAAATCTACCAGTATTTTTATCCCTAGGCAGCACTTCATTTGGTTACTGCCCCGGGGATATAGCTCCACTGTGTTTGATTAAATCAACGCAACTAAAAGATTACTGTGCTAGTGAATCCTAGCTTTTTCAGATCTTTTGTTTATAATTTGTAGCGATGTCTTTGGTTTGACCACTTGCTCAGCAAACATTTTTGTTTATTAGTAGTACTATCCCTAAACAAATTTTTTATATTTGGCTTTATTTTATTTTAGTTTCATTCCTGCTGCCCAGTTCATGGTTCATCCCCCTCTGTGGGTGAGCGCCATCTATCTGAAGTTATCAGCATAGGCATCAGAAGAGAAAGATGAAGTTAGAAATAAAGCAGATTAGGATGAACGCCAGTTCCATAATCAGGCTCTTATGCTGTTTCGTTCTTTTGAATAGGAACACTACAATATTTCGGGCGCAGCCGGCCATCGAAGCAGACGTGTGGGTGATGTTTTTCGTTGACGAGACGTCCCCCGACAAAATCATCTTTTCGAAGTGCCAAGTTCAAGAGGAAGCAGCGATGGACCTACCTTGTCAGCTGTGCTCGGAAGAACTCGTGAACCTGGTTGCGGAAATGGCAGCCATGGACACAACTGAACTACGACGGAAAAGTGCTTTAAAAGGGAACTTGCATGTGGTGACCTTCTACAACCTAGTTCTTCAACCAGCTCGTCGAAGAGACTCAGGATCAAAGTCTTCGACGGAAAAGATGAGCCTCGTTTGGAAAGCTCTTCAGCTGCAACACGAACAGATTGTGCAACAGAACCCAACTATGACATCTCTTATTAGCTCTCTAATTTTTGAGAAACCGGTGCCTAAATTCGTAGAGCCTGATGCCTTCGATGGTATGTCTTCAAGTCCAGAAAGTTGGTTTCAATTCTACGAATATGCCGCTGAAAAAAAAAACAGGTGGCTCTCTGATGAGGATAAAAACACCTACATGTGTGTTTACTTAAGAGGTGTTGCGCTGAAGTGGTATAAAATATGCATTCAGGAAGACAGTGGTGACTTTTGGAGTCAGTGGAAGAAAAAACTTTTGTCGGAAGCAATCCAGTATATAGATGTATTACAGCACTTAATTTCATGTCCAAGCAAAGCTCGTTTGTGGAGTACTTCTTCGAGAAACGCTGTCTTTTAAAGCTAGCTGAGCCTTTGTTTCAATCTATGGCCGTAGTAGCCTTCATATTCCATAGTTTACACACTGAAGTCTTGAAGCAGGTGCAAATACGGTCACCAAAAACCTTAGATGACATTTTGGAGTGTCTTCAAAACATACCATCAACACAGAAAACAAGTATAACCGCTAATTCAAGGAGTGTTTCAGTTGGAGTAAAGCGGACTTGTCAAGTTGCGATCAGTGAGAACTGAGCCACCTCGCAAGTAGCACGGATAACATCACCTGGCACGCTCGAAGAGGTTGAGTGAATAATATCGACACTGAAGCTCAGGAGAATTCGACAAAAAAAAGCTAATAAATGAGGGTGATCAGTCCTACCCGATAACTGCAAATGAGACTGCTCATTTAAGTTCGTCAAGCCTACTTCACATTCCCGTCAAAGTAGGAAACAAGCCGATGATGGCTCTCGTAGACAGCGGTGCATCTGTGTCTATTATAAATGCCAAGAAGGTGGATGCACGTTGGGTGCATAATGGGAGAGTCCTACGGTACATGGTTATGATGGAAAACTAACGTTACATGATAAGTGGGTCTTTGTAAAAGTCGAGTTCCAGGGTCAGAAAATAGAGAACGAAGTGTTAGTGGTTGAGCGTGTTACGTACGACTTTTTGCTATGAAGACCAGTTATAAAGAAATAAAGATCAACGTATACTGGCATGATGTGGTTCTAGTCGAGGCCGTAGCGAGAGACAATACATATGCAAATGCTGTATCAAGGCTGATGGTACGAAGCAACACGGAACAATCTGAAGAAATCAATGAAGTGAATCTGTGGGAAGGCTCCGAACAACTGGTTTTTACTGAAGGTCGGTATCAAGTCCCACCAACGCTTTATTTTATTTATTTTTTATTTGTTGTACCCTCAGGGCATACAGCATTATAGAGGGGAGTGGGTTTAAAAGACAAAAAATACAATTGAAACGTGAAAAACAAATCACATTCAGTACAAGCGTACAACACTCGAGAACAACGTGTAAATGACAATGCTTACACAATATTAAAAAAATCAAACAAGGAAGCACCGCGACAAAAAAAAAATACCGTAAGGACGATCTAACACACAAAGAAAGTACTGGAAAAAAATTACAACATGGCACAACGTATCTGCGATACACAAGTGAATGGTAACCGAACAGCAGCAAACAAAACCAGGGAAAAAAATGCGTTGAGCACATCAATGCATAAAATTTTCGTGTGCCGCCCGAACGCGTTCATGATAAGTAATCGTGACTAGTGACGCAGGCAGGTTGTTCCAATCATGGCATGTTTTTGGTAAAAAAGAATGGGAGTATGTTACGGTGTTTTGGCGCGGAATATGAACCTTGTAATGATGGTCGAGGCGTTCAGATAGGAAAAAAGGAGGGTTTAGCCAACGTGATTTAAGTATGGAGTTATGGTGATACGCTTTATGCAGCACACAAAGGCGAGCAAGTTTCCGGCGAGTAGCAAGTGTAGCAAGATGAAGGCTGGATTTCATGTTAGTAAGACTGGAAGTGCGGTGATAGTTAGAAAGTATGAACCTTGTGGAGCGGTTTCGCACAGCTTCAATTTTAATAGATAGTGTTACATAGCCAGGGTCCCAAACTGAGGAAGCATATTCAAGCCTAGGGCGTACGTAGGTTATATATAGCTCCTTTTTTAAGGAAGACGGGGACAGCGAGAAATTTCTTTTCAAGTAGCCTAGCATGCGGTTTGCATTAGATGTTACATATTCAATTTGGCATACCTTTATTTGTACCACGATTGCCCAGGATCTGGAAAACATGACGGAGTTTGGCCCACCTACAACAAATTGGTCGAAAGATTTACATGGCCTCACATGACGAAAGACGTCAGTCAGTACGTTCATTCCTGCCATGTGTGCCAAGTACACAATGTCAAGTATAAACAGCCTACGGATGCTATAGTACTACCTTGCCACTCGAACATGCCTTTCGAAGTAGTTCACCTCAATTTCGCCGAACTAAATAGGAAACCGGAAGGAGTCAAGAAAACGCAAGCTTTTCTTCTGGCCATAGATGAATGCACGAGGATTGTCGCGGCACGAGCAGGTAAAGAAGATGCAAATAGCGTCAACCCTCCTCTAAAGAGACATATTTAAGACTACGTGGTAAATTGTATGCAATAACAGCCCTGCATTTAAGAGGGAAAAGCTAGCAAGATGTGCTGGGGATCACAATATATCAATCAAGTTCTGTGCCCCATACCATCCCGCAGAGAACGGGCTGGCAGAACGTGCCATACGGAACATGAAACAGCAAATCAAGGTGTACGATAATTTTGCTGGTGGATGGAAATGTTTTTTGGAAGCCACCGTCAAACATCACAATCGACTCTATACAAGTGGATTGAGGTGCAGTCCACAGTACGCTTCTTCAGGAGAAAACCCTTTTAGCAGGCAGACCGTAAGTTGGGACTCTTGAAAAACATCAACATTGTAGAGGAGATGGCAAGGAAATTCACAGGAGGAGAGATACCGAAAACGAATGAAAAAGAATTTCGACAAGAGGCATCGAGCAGACATGCCAGACATTCAAGTCACTGACCTCATACTACTGAGGAAAGGAATAAGGGATGACATTGCCAAATTGTACGGTTCTTACTCTGTGACTCAGACAGCCACCCAAAACGGAGTTTTGAAAACTGTCTGATACACTGGTGAACATAGATCAGTTGAATATGCTTCAATTGAAAATGTCTTCAAATATTACCGCAGGAGGGGTAAATAAAAGAAACCGGGAGAGGTGAAGCGGTATGAGCCTTGGGACAGGAGAAGAATAAGAAGCACGAGAGTAGGGGGGCAGAAAAGAAGAGAGGGATGAAGTTAGAAATAAAGCAGATTAAGATGAATTGATATCTTCGCTATGAACGCTAAAAACTTGCCCTCTACTTATTTGATTGGTTTATTAGAACAACACCTGTGCCAATTAGGTACTAATATAGTAATTGAAACGAATGCATATATGAGTAGCGAGAAGGCAGGTGTGGGTATTTTTTCTCTCTCATTATTCTGGTCATTTTCATTACGCCTCCCAGAATATACACCAATATTTGAAGCGGAATTAATGGCCGTTATACTAGCTATTCGTAAGCTTCCTGCTACTCATTCGACAGCTGTGATAGTGTCTGACTCGTATTCCGTGTGTTCATTTTTATCATCGTCGTCGACATCAGCAGTACTAGAAACTTTTAAATCATTAATCTCAGCAAACATCCGTCTAGTGCGAATGATATGGGTGCCAGGCCATCGTAGTATATGTATAAACGAGATGGCTGACACACTTGCGCGAGTCATCTCTTGATCTTCCGATTGTGCCAATCATGCCTCCTACAGCTTATGTAACAGCAGCGAAGTTTAGAAAACTTTCCCTTCTTGAAGACTCATCAAAAATCATGATACCGAATCCAGATTTCTCGCAGCTGCACTTCACATGGAATAATAAATGGTGTCCCACGCGTAAATTGGAAGTCTTGATAACAAAATTACGTTGCCGTGTACCATCTCTTAATTTCTACTTAAACAGGTCTGGTCTGGTGCCATCCCCTCTGTGCTCAAGCTGTGAACCCGAACATATCGACTATTTTCTTATCACATGTCACCGTTTCAAAAATCAAAGAAAAAACTGCTTCGACATTTTATTCAGAAAACTAGGAACATCACCTAATACTCCCAATATTTTGTCTTTTGGGGCCACTTCATTGGGACACAGCGACAGGAACATCTGCGGGGCTCTCTGCGAATTCATATATAACACGAGAAGATTACCTTGCTGAGTCAGCGATCAGCTCTTGTATTTTACTAACCACACTACCACTTATTATTTAGCTGATACACTGCAATGATTCAACTTTCAGGAGAATTTCAAATAACGATTACACCTCAGATATTCAACAAATTCTATTATTTCTTTCCCCCGCTTTTTTTCCTTTTTTACATTGCGCGAAATTGATTTCACAGTCAAAACACAGTAATCATATTCCCCTAGTCTAGAAAACCTAAAGGTATTCACTTGCATTAAGCACCGGCTTTTTGGCCAATCCCACTTAGTGGGTGAGAGCCACAAAAGAACGGAACAAGCAAGCAAGCAAGCAAGATGGATGCCTGTTCCATACTCAGGTTATAATGCTGTTCCATTCTTTTATTATAGTACTACCTTAGTACTATAAGTAGGAACACTACATGTCTAACGCAGGGAATTGTTGAGTGAGGTATCACTTATTCCAATCCCTTGTAAGGTGCGTTTAATTTTTAGGGGCGAAACTTCTTATAGCGGCACCCGTTCGTCCCCCGTAAAATGTAACAAGTATAACATTTTGACCTCCAAGGTGGTGCCGGTGAGAGACTTCTTCTGTGCGTAGTCGAACAATAAAAAATAGTGCTCATTGTACATGTCAATGGCTGCTAATGGGGAATGAGAAACAGGAGCATTCGGCTTCTAGTTAACGCGCAGGCTGAATGCACCACTAGCAGCCATTGGCGTGTACATTGAGCACTATCTGACAAGAAAGGGTTCCTACGTTATACTCGCTGGGTGCAATCTCTTTAGCTTTAGAAAGGTTTAGCGAGCGTTGAGCCGCAGTGCCATGAATACAATGAACTTGTATATACCATGAATGAACTCGAGGTGGTTAAAAATGGGAAGTAGATACGAAGCGCAAGCCGTAAGAAAGTAAAAGCCGAATTCTCCGCCTCTCATTTCCCGTTAGCAACCATTGGCATGTACATTGAGCACTATCTGATTGAAAAAGTTTGCTACGTCATACTCGCTGGGCGTAACCTCCTTGGTTTTCGAAAGGTTTAGCGAGCATTTGGCCGCAGTGCCATGAATACAGTGAACTAGTATATACCATGAACTCGAGGTGGTTAAAGGTGGGAAGTGGACCCGAAGCGCAAGCCGTAAGAAAGTGTGCGTGTGCCACCTTTTGTTTAGTCCTTGGAATGTTCGCTGGATGGCGGTGCTTCTATATGGGGAATATATGACGAAAAGATGCGAGATGGTGGTACTTGGAGTGTTGAATAGATGGACGAACGGACACATAGACAGATGCATGGATGGACGCAAGAACGGACTCAGGGGCGGCTGCATGGACGAACGCAGGGACGGACGCACGAACAGACGCACGCACGGACGGGCTGATGGACGCATGGACAGTCACACTGACGGACGCATGAACGGACGGAAGCAAGAATGAATGGACGGACGAATTCTTCGCCCCACTCTCCATCATTCACTCCGTGGATATGCTGCCATTTTTTCTGCTGATATATTTTAGTAGACATGTCTTTCTGAATTTCAGCCTTGAAGAAGACGAGTTCACTTTTCGAAATGTTGCCTCGAGCACTCACCCCTGTTTACGGTTTTTTTCTTTCTTGTGTTCGGGTTCAATCAACACAGACAGTTATGTCGACATGATTTCTCAGCGCAGACTATGCTGTGATGTCAAGGAAGATCCCCGATCTTTTGACACCATTTTGTGGAGATTACGCAGAGGATGGGAATAGTCAAGCTTAATCAATGGCTTTCTCAAGCACCAGTGATAATGCTACAACTCTTGACGCAGGGCGTATGTGTGTTGAAGCGGCTTACCGGATATCAGATTCCTATTGGCTACCGCAACCGCTGTTTTCGTTGCTATAGCATTGTACAGCGTGTATTGTTTGTGATGAATACTTCGTTTTTCGAAGCACAAGTTCACTAACATAAAACGCTCCGCATTCCTGAGTCACAGTAACGTGACACTTGGTGCAGCTGCTGCTTCGCTCATGATCCGTAAGCCACCGCAAAGCGCCGACTCAAGGTGCAGCTGCTAAGAAGGGTACGCTGAAGATAACGCGAATCATCGAACTAGCCGATGGCAGAAAGAACTACGGCTTGAAAGAGGGCTGCTTTCCGAAAACACCAAGCAGTCCAAGAACGTCACATCGACCGCAGAGAGGATAACGATCCACCTTGTCACCTACAATAGTCATGATGTCCCTGCCATGTGCAATGGTCTCAGAGGGAGCCAGTGACTTTCTATTTACATCTTTTGAGGACCTGGTGAGCTGGCTGGAGGTACGCGACTGAGCCACCACATTCCACCACTGGGTCTCCGAAAAAAAAAGAAGCTGCGGCATTACTACTTCTACTTAGAAGACGGCATGAAAATTGTTTTGCGAACCAAGAATTGCTTCGAAACCTGGGAGCTTTTAGAATCAGAGCTCCCTCTGGTAGAGGCTCGTTCATTGGTGTCAGCGTTGGATTTGTACACCACAGCCACCGCTGGTGATGGCGCTGACAATGATGCTTATGACGACGAAGAAAAACCGTGCTCAAGACCACACTTTTTTTTTCTGCCATCATGGCGCAAAAATACAAGGTACTCAATATACATCATGATGATGACATTCTTGACGATGAAGAACAAGTGCGTTTCAGGCCACACATTCTACATATTCCATGGTGGACTAGCCCATGCAAGGTACCTACTATATGCCACGACTATAAAATGATGATCATAATCATCCCGGACACTTACTGACTTGTGCACCAGATGACGCCTCGATAGCCTTTATGATGCATTTTGTTTGTCTGGAAACAATCAACAAACCCAGGGGAACGTTCGCAGACCTCGTCTTTGCCAACATAGCCCTGTATGTGATGCCAAACACAGTGTAATAAAGGAAAAACGAAGTTTGCAACTCAGCACAACATACCAGTTATGACCAATAACCATTGTATGTGAACGCACACTGCTTGGCACTTATTGATATGCGTGAGTGGCGAATGTCACGGCTGACTAACGGTAACACAGAACAATCCCTATGCTTTGCCTTGTCATGATCATCGCGAATATGCTGCCATTTATTTTTCCGCTGACGCACCTTAACCCCATTATGATTGTCGCCCACAAGAAAAAGACCAATGGTTCACGGAAGGCGCGGGTGGAGCTACCGAATAAACACAAGACAATCTTCACGCAAGAAATCGCGTGAATTTCACGCCTGGCCAGCGGTTCAATACCTGATTAGAAAAACGATTGCTCCCTCGTGGCTCAACCACAGCGTCTGGTTCTGGTGGTGCAGTGGTGATTCCAGCTAGAGGAATCACTCTGCGAATCAAGCTGTCACACGCCACTACGTCTACGGCGGCAGAACTTGAGGCTTTGCGTGGCGCCCTAGAGTACATCAAATCTCAGAGACCGAGTAAATGGGCTGTGTTTTCCGACTCGAAACTGGCCCTACAGAGCATGCAGTCAGTCCTTCGACGAGGTTGCCATGAACAGTTAACGTACGAAGTTGTACAGCTTCTTCACCACGTCACAGAAACAGGCCACGAGGTCAAGTTTCAGTGGCTTCCTGGCCATTGTGGGATCAGTGGCAATGATTCTGCAGACAACGCGGCTCACACATCGCACCAAGAAGAGCACATCCTTTTGATTCCTTTGCCAAGGACTGACGCAGCAAAGCAACTTCGTCACCTGGCACAAAGTCTGTGTCTGCAGGAGTGGAACACCCCAAGCATAAGACATACGAGACTCTACCAAATAAACGCTCGACTGGAACTTCGACCTCCATCCGGACTTCGTCGACGTGAAGCTTCGATTCTTTGTCGCCTTTGTCTTGGGGTTGCCTTCACAAAAGCATATAGAACCGTCATCGGATTCACCGACAATGCGAATTGCAACGTCTGCTGCGCCAAAGAAGACATGGACCATCTGATATGCAATTGCCCTCGATTTGCCTCCGAAAGACAGAAGCTTTTGGACGCATTGCGACAATTGGACGATCGGCCACTCTCTATGCAGATGCTACTGGAACACCGTCCTCGCCTTCCGTCGGCTAAGAAAGTAGTCAAAGCTGTCTTGTGCTTTTTGAGGACTACAGGCCTACGTGACAACCTTTAACTTTTGTGTAGTGCCACTGCTGCATACGCGCCAGCCGATTGACTGACAATCCTCTTTTTTTCTCTCTCTCTTTCTCTTCTCTTTCCCATCTCTCACATCTTTATGCTCTTCTCATACCCCCAGCGTAGTGTAGCAAACTGGGCATGTGCCTAGTTAACCTCCCTGCCTTTTCTCTTTTTGTTCATCGCCCCCCCCCCCTCGTGAGGGGAGTAAAAGAAGTATTCTTTGCAGGATTGGTATGCAGCCTACGGAAGACAGTGGCCGAATTTCTCACGGAGGCTGCAATCCTTCACAAAATACTCGAGATGCGGCCGAAGCAATCGAACCACTCAACCTTGTCTACGTGCTATGCACGAATCCTCCGAATGACCTACGTGAAGCCATCAGGGCGATCGTGTGAGAGGAGTTTTCAAACATAATGTTGCACCGTTAAAAGAACGAGAGAACTTACTAGGACACACACATGACAGAGCACGGCACCCACTGCATTTCATCTAAGGAAATTGTAATTGGGAAGGGAAGGCCGTACCTGCGTGCCTACGCGCATATGACCCATATGATGCCAAAGAACCTTCACAAACCGAAAAGATTAGAACTGAATTCTACGTTCAGGTTTATTTGCTGTTCTGTGGAAGTCGACGCGAGCTATTTTTTTTTTGTGATGGATGGTGATAGATGGCCGGCTGATGCATTTGTTTTGAAAGATTATTATGTAAAAAGCTTCCATTATTTTCATCGATAGGGTAACTTTGTGTATGTATAGTTTATTGCTCTAACAAAGGATCAAACGCGCGGTCTTTACAATTTTTGCACGGCGCTGCCAACTGGGACCGATTAACACTTTCTTTCTGATTACAATTGTGCTCACTTAATATTTTGTTGAAGCATAACCCTGTCTATTCTATGTACACTTTTTCATATGAAGCATGTGTCTGGTAAACAACCACCCATGCACCGATGTCAAACCGTTGTTAATGTTTTGCCGTGCATGGTAACCTTTGGTTGCCGCTTTGTGTTTGTACTCTAAGGCAAAATTACCCGAAAAAGGAGTAACGAAGCCCAATCGGCGGGCGCACTGAACCGATAGACCGTTGAGGAGCAACCACAGAGAGAAGCGTGCCGCGTGAAACCACTTACTCTCCAAACACGCTATAAAGAGTTGAGCCGCCCGGGGATCGCAGGCAGCGCGAAAAGCGTTGCCAAGGTGACTAGCCATCCTTCTCCTCCTCTGCCAGCTCAGTATTTCCCTGTATTTTGCTGGCGACGGTTCGCGTTGCGTCGCGCTCGGAGTGCTCGAACATGGCCGCCTGGTTTCGACGATCTAGGAATTACGACGTGGTGCTTGTGTGTACGCTTGGATGAGCGTGGGCTGCTGCTTTTGCGTTTCGCTGCACCCATGAAGTCTGGAGTAAGTCTCGACACATCACGACGCCGCACTGTATATATCTGGCTTCAAGATAGTCATGAGCAACAAACGACAGCAACAGCTGGGAAGGCCAATATGGCGGCCGAGAAGACAGCGGGCCTATCGGATATATACTTCAGTCCGACTCAGGGCAGAAATTGGCGCTGGATTCTTAAGCAAGTAGGCTATCATTCTCGATTCTACTCAACTTTGTCGCGTGTGCGATACGGATCGTGCTTGCCGGCAACGGGCTTGGTCGTGTTGTATATCGCACGCACGAAGTGCATCGCGAAGGTCAGCTTCGTCGTCTGCAGTTCGCCTGTGCTTTGCGACCGCCTGGAAATTGGCCGCCATTGCCGTCGGCCTCCCGTACGCTCGCTAATCGAATGCTCGCCTGTCTTCGCCGCTGCAATAAGCACCGGGCTGGCGATATTGCGCTGAGACCTCGTCGCTGTGTTGGGAGTCGTCGAAAACACGTTGCGGGTTCTCGTAAACAGCTTATTTGTAGTATGTCGCGCGCTGTAAGTGCACCAGCACGGACTGGTGGGGCTTTCGCTAGCACCCGAACTTAGTAAAAATTGGTCGCCATTACAGTTGGCTTTCCGGTCAGTCGGTCGCAAGCAGCTTGGCGCCGTTCGTTGGCCGCGGTGGTGGACTCGCGTTTGCGCGCTACACTCGCTCGAGTTTGTGGAAAAGGGCCGCATTACCGTCGATATCTTCGGCGCTTGCTCCAAACCAGCTCAGCGCTGTTTGTGGCGGCGGCCAAGCGCACGCTCGCTCTGCTGTTCGAAGTTCGCTGGCGGCAGACACTTTCCGTGCAGCGCCGTGTTTGGTCGCGCGTTCGCTTGCTCGAGCTTAACGACGTCACTCGCTTAGGACTCGCCGACTTGTTAGCGGCCGGTGGGCCGCGGAGTAGCTGCAGCCGGCGCTCCTCAGCTGTTGCGCTACCGGGATCGAAATGAGTCTTTGACGATGTGTGACATCATGGTAAAATTATTAGCATGTCATATCTCACGTATGTTTCCATTTCACCTTGCACGCATTTCTCATATGCATTTGTATTCATCCTCTGTCACGTGTGACTCACTATTTTACATACCTATTGTGCAGCCGTGGGCACACACCGTGCTGAAGACTGTGTGCACTGGCGTCTGCGATGCCTGCCATCCATCTCTTTCATCAGAGCAGCTTCAGAAGAACTGTGCGAGATGTGAAGACAAAGTTATTTGTGTGTCGTATTTCAACGCTTGTTTTTATACTAACGTGCACGTACTTGTCATATCCGTGCATCTTCATTTCCTTTCACGTGTGTCTATTTATACTATATTATTGTACGTGCAGCCGTGGGAACACAACAGGCAGAAGGCTGCGTGCGCTGGCGTCAGCAATGCCCGTCATCTATCGCTTCCGTCGGAGGAGCTCCTTAAGGAGTCAAGAATATTTGACAACGAGACTGGACTTGTACACTTCACCATGAATTCACCCAAAAGAATGAAGAAACTTCATGTGTATGTAAAAAAAAAAGATTTCGATGTCTCACTTTTTTTCTTTCGTTGTTGCCGTGACTGCGTTAAGCAGTTACACATAAGTTGCTAACTACTTTGTCGCACGTTCTTTTCTGCGCGATTTTTAAGTGTGAATACACTTTATAAGCCACCCCAAACCATCCACCGCCGTCGGCGGTGTCCGCAGTCTTCTCTCTATCTTTAAAGGAAAGAGGACTTGGCGGGCCGCAGCGCGACGCTCTACCGAATAAGCCACGGACGCGACGCTGATATCGGTGTGAGTAACGCGCCTTATACCCCCTCCCCCTTCGCTCGCTCTTCCGCTCTCCTTGCTCGCTGCAGCTGCGCGCGCATCCCTCTCTCTCGCGCGCCCGCCTTCTCTCTCAGTCTCCCGTCGAGAGCGGGTCGTGAGGGGGAGTAAAGTTAAAATCCGTTGGCATTCGCCAGTGAGTTAACGTAAACTCTCCTGTGGGATGAAATGGCGATTCCCAGGAACCATTACACCATAAAGGCACCATAGTGTGATTATTAAATATAATAGTGCGAATTAATAAATACCCCTCATAGCATCACCCCGTGTATTCGCACTTAAACATGTTCACCCTCACTGCGCAGAAAAACAGGCGAAAAAAGTATTGGGCCTGGCGGCAAATAAACAAAAAAAAAACAATGTTTGAACCAGAGACAGAAAGTTCATCCGATTGGATTATTTGAGTGGATCAACCGTTTGTCCGGCAAGGAGCAACTGTGATGACTAACGGTTGCCCGGTAAAGTGTAAAAGTTGGGATTAAAATTTGCCTTATAAAATGCAAATGTGAGGACTAAATGTGAGTCCGCTAAGGTGAATTGTTGGACTAACGGTTACTCGCTAAGGTGTAAATGTGGGGACTAAATGTTGGTTTCTTGAGCTCGTCTGTGGGCACTAACTGTTAGACCCAATGTCGTTGGTCCTTAAAGGGATTAATGGTTGTGGCAGCCCCATTACTCCCCAAAAGGACAAACCACACACCCTTTTAACACCCTTTTGTCTTATAGTGTAGGTCCTTCTTTCTGTATTTGAACTAACAGCACGCAACTTGTACCAAAAAAAGCGTGTTCTGTACCTGTTTTTCATTTTCTTTAGCGTGTGCGACAGGGTACGAAAAAAAATAGGAGAGAACGGGTATTCTTGTACGCTTCATCCTGAGTAGTCTTTTTTCGTCATCTTTTATTTCATAGACCAGTATAGTAGCCTCTGAGCTACCGAGTGCACTACTGGAATGCGATTACCGGCTCTCTCCAACCTCTTGACCAGTTCGAAAACGGTCTTTTCCATCGACTACACGCAAAACTTTGTCAGAAACGCTTTGAGCCATGACTTAACGTTGCCGTTTTTTAATGCGCCGATGATAATATAGAAGTGAATACGACCACCACGCTTGTCCCTGTCGACATAGAAGACTGAAATCCATGAATTCCATGTCGTTGGTTTCTGCTTAAGTCATGGTATGGTTGTTTTAAGGATCATGGCGCGCATTTTAGAATGGTGGTACATCAGTCTGATGTTAATTCACGTCCGGTTATACTGTACTTTTTTCAATCTATTTGTTCATTCGTATAATCGCTAAAGGTTCAACAAGATCTGCCTGAACGGTTTAATCAAATAGAAAGAATTCTACCAATGAAGGAATTTTAAAAAGCTTGTGTAACTTTTATTTGTTCATGTCTGCCCTTCGTTTCGTGCACAATTGTTTGTGCGCTTGTCGCACTAGCAGGCTGTGAAGGCGAGGCCGAAATGACCACAGCTGGCCCACCAAAAAGGCCCCTTTAGAAGTGGCCAGAAAACGCTCAGCGCGCACCATCAGAGAGCCTGGCAGGCTGGCGCACATACTGCGTGCAAATTTCGAAGAAAAAAACCACAACGTTCATGTGTGTGGTGTGCAATTCGTATTAGGCAAGCGAAAAGAGGAGATATGAGGACACTAATTATCGCAGATGTTCTTGTGTTCGTAGGAAAGCTGTCCGCGTTGTTCGACGTGACGAACCGAGACTGCGTTCAAGCATGTAGGCGCTGCGCAACAGAGCATGCATTTAACAGCGTCAAGAAAAGCTACAAGTGGAGGCCGAATGGCGTCGAGCTCAGGCCGATGCGTGTTGATGAAGCCAAATGCCGTGCGCATTCGATGATGGTCCCCATGCATGCAGTGATAAAACTCTCAGTATCCGTTAACACACACGTATTACATACATTCCACTATGTTTATATAAAAATACGGACAGACAACGCGCTGTATCATGAACATCTCGCGGCACTCGCATGGGAACACAGCGCACAAATCAGCATTTCTTGATTTGGCAGTGTTTGTGCATAGCTATTTGATATGCAAGGGATGGCAAAGGGGTAGGTTTGTTAAACTATTCAACTTACCTCTAAAAACACGATAAAAATTATTGTCGCGAAACTCCTTTGCAGCCTTTACCCAGCCGCTGGTACAAAAGTTGTGCGATTCAATTGACTTGTACACATTTATTTTGCTGAAAGTAACAAATAAAATGCTCAAAATCATATAGTTGATGTTTTCATGTGACACTTATGAGAAGATGATGTTAAAAGTCGTATCCACATTGTCCGTTCTGAGTCAAAACGTGTAGAGATCCACCCCCGCTGCATAACCGCATCTTTTCCTCGCAGCGAGACCGTGCACTGTTGCCTCATGAGTAATTGAATACTATGTTGCATTCAACGGCTGGCTTGTGCCAACTGGCAGCATGATGTGCCTGACACTGCTCGCGAAAAAGAAAGACACTATGACAATGCGGCTCCCTCAGCTGCATCGTGCTGAACACTGTAGTCAAATACGGCTGGTAGTACTGGGGTATGTATGACTCATTTGTGCGGTTGTTCACCAATATAGCCGCCGCAATAGGATCGCAGCAATGCTGACGGCACGTGCAAGTCAGGTACAGCGCGCATCGCAGAAAACTTTCGCTAACACAGAAGAACTTAGCTTAAAGTTTTAAATACGTGAGAGTTCGTAACTGTGAGCTGAGTTGTCCTACCAGCCATCGCAAAATTGTTACGGAACACGCTAAAACAATTCTTAAATTGGACCAATTAGGGTGTGCAAGTCAGGAAAATTATTTTCTGTCTTCAGGTAGATGGAGCCCATCATTAGACATGAAGCTAAACTGTTCAATAGATCGTCTCGACTGGTCGGTGTGGTATCATCACCAACACTATAAGCACTTTCTGAGAGAAACTTTCGTCTAATAAATAATGAAGGCTTTGTCATAATCGTCCTCCCAGGCCGATTGTCAGCTTAGCCGCAATTGTCTCACGTACCTCTTGGACGTGTGAGACGATGGCGGCTAAGCCTACATTGATTTGTTCAAGGTCAACACTCCAGAGGTGTGCCGAAAGTGGCAGCAACACGACAGTCGTAATTCGAATTCTTCAGCGCCATCGGCTCCCTCATCATAATCTCTCAGGACACCCAGCTCGGATTGACAGCTTAGGTAGAGTTGTTGGCAGTCGAGGCTGCTTGCTTCGCTCGACGTGCTTCGAGACGCGCCAAACAATCAGCCGAGTGTGTGGGGTCCGTCTTACACACTAAACAAAAATAACCTGAAATAACCTCAAAAACTGGGTAAAGCACTGGTCCTCCATCGCACTACGTTTTCTGGTTCTTTTTCTTATCACCTACTCGTCGAAGTAAAAATTTAGTCTTGTACTGAGTTTTTGAATGTAGGGAAGGTGTTAATTATTTACCCCACTTAAGTTTTGAACGAGTACAGAGACGTAAATTTTCACAGCCTTCAGAAAGTTTTTCAGGCGAGCTCTGGGAGGTATTTCAGGTGGTGAAAATTGAAAGTTTGCGGGTGCATTCGCCCAACCAGTCGAAAAAGCTATTAGGTACCAAAAGGTGGCAGAATTGATGTCGCGTAGATTAACATACAGACAAACACGCACACGCAACAAACGCTGAATTAAACACCACATGAACAGACTGCATGCTTTACTCGACTGCACTTCGTAAATCCGGTATATATAGGCACGACATTTTGACCTGCCGTGTAGTACCGCTAGGAGAGCTGTTTTTTTTTTGCATCGATTAACAATAGCAGTTAAAAGTGCAAGCGTAAACTTATGGTGGGCTGCAGGTCACTAGGAGTCACACCGACCTTTTATTATAAACCCACCTGGTCTTACCTTTTTGATTTTTCAATAATTAACTGGCACATTGGCCTCTTGGCCTACCAGTGTTAGCATTGCTGATGCACAAGTCCACAAAATATACGTATATACGCACAAACCACGGCAGCTCGATGATTTTCATTGAGCGGCGATGCACAAACACAGTAGCAGCACGTATTCATCACAACGGGCGTAGAAGAGCGGTGCACGCCTGTATACGAGCTTGTAACCGACAACGTTTTAGGTCTTTTCGAGGAGCAAGGCTCTGCGATGAAACACAGCTGGCGACCACAGAATACATCTCCTGTGCAAATTCGTCGTAATTTTATACACAATTGAATACGTATCCGCTATCTGCAGAGTGTTACGGGGACAGGGCGATGTATACGAACGTAATTTGAATGAAAGAGACAAACCATGCAGCTTCCGGGTTTTCTTCGCGCTCATCAGTAGCTGCTTGTTGGTTCCATCTGCCTCGTATTGGCTCTCGTCTTCGCGCAACATCTCTGAGAACAGCTGGTGCATGGGGCAGAACATTTGGGCTGCATATCACTTCAGCAGACATCGTCTTCTGTGGAACAAAATCTATACGATGCTTTTTTCAGCTGTTTCAGTGACACTCCCACTGGTGCCTGGCGGCCATGGCTTGGTGCCGACGACATAGTGAAGTCCAGGAAGCAGCCACGGACGATGACACCAGCTTGATTTTCTTACAACTGGCAGATCTTCGCGATTCGGCACGGTAGCGAGATATGCACGACGGACACGTTCGCAGGCTCGCGCTCGGAAGCGCACGGTCGCTCCATGATGTGGAAAACACGTGAGATTCATCAGCTCAACGAGACCCACATATTCCGAGCTTCTTGCAGCACCTGTCTCCAGGGCCACCACACAGCAAAAGCCAACAATTTGCGAAAATATGAGGACAATTTTCCACAGGAAGTTTTCTTTTTGAAGTGCCCCCCCCCCCCTTTTTTTTCATTCACAGAATGCTTGACTGGCTAGTTCTGCTTATGCTGCTCCCAGTTCCAGTGAAAGTGCGTTGACTCGAGGTCAGTCATGAGGTACAATGGTGCAAAAAAAATGTGCGGTTCTCGCGGATTCATTGAGAGCGTCACTCGGGGGGTATGGGGCAAAAGCTGCCGAAGCAACTGCAGCTTGCAGTCACGTGGTAATAAACTCTGAACCACAGGATAAAAATTAAGTGATACAAAACTCTCTACGTGGTAAAGCTAGATTTTGAAATCCTTTTACTACGTACCTCAGAGGTGGTGGCAAAAATTAGGCATGTGCCACCTTTTACTCTAACACGAGGTAGTAATTTTAAACGCGAGAAAGTTTTCAGAGGTCATGAGCCGCAAAATCCCCAAAGAAAGGTTTTGCTTACAGTGTAGGGTGCGTTTCCCACACTCTGCTCTACTTCTCTGTATCCGGTCCTATGGGCAGACCCCCTGGACATCTAATTATCGTGTTTTGGACGAGCTAAGTACCGCTAAATGCCAAGCAAGCACCCCTTCCCCCCCTGTTGCTGTGAATAATCCCCCAACGAGATTTGGGGGGGGGGAGGCAGGGTGCTTTGTTGTCACTGCCGTTTGTTTCAGATCTCCCGAAAAAGCAAGGGAGTTGCTTGCTTCTGGGGGCACTTACTCGTCATTTGTCGGCGTAGTCCAATCACGCACTCATTACGGGGTCGAAGACAAGAAAACGCAATATAAGTGCGCACTTTTAACTAAAGTTTAATGAAGGAAAACGGAACACAATCATTTTGAGGGTACCACGCATGCTTCACTAAAGAGAAAACATACAGAGCGGTAGTCACGCATTGCTGAAAAAAGAAAACTTTTATTTTGAAAGTAATGTGAATTGTGATTTGATCAGTTCTTATTCCGCGCAGCGACTCATGCGTGTCACTTTACATATGATTTCATTTTTTTGTTTCCTTCACTAAACCTCTATTGAAAGTGCGCTCTTGGATTGTGATGTTCTCTCATGGTCGCAGTAATCAATCCACACTCTCCAGTAACACTGAACATATACTAACTTCCAGCTATGTTGTGAGCTAACTATATGTTACTTTGGCAAGTTACCGTATTAAATTCATCACACTGCCTAATTATAGGAGTGGGCTTGGCAGCAGCATTCCTGGCATGATGCTCAACCCTTTTCGCTTCGTGCTGCAGGCTGTCACCGTTCTGCTGGGAGCCTCTTCGTGGCCGCACTACTACGGTTCGCAGACGACGCATGCGCACAGACTCGTGGCCTTCGGCTGCGTGTTATCTTCGGGGGGTGATAACTTCACCCTGGATGGATCGTGTCTGCTGCACTCCAATGACTCAACATGGTTGCTATCTTCGGTGACGTCACCTCACGTGGGGGAATCGCCGGCTATGGGAGCGCCAGCGGAACGGGACTTCACCAGTGGGCTTGGCAGCCGCATTCCTGGCATGATGCTCAACCCTTTTCGCTTCGTGCTGCAGGCTGTCACCGTTCTGCTGGGAGCCTCTTCGTGGCCGCACTACTACGCTTCGCAGACGACGCACCATTTGATTATGAGAGACGCCGTAGTGGAGGGCTCCGAAAATTTTGACCACCTGGGGTTCTTTAACGTGCACCCAAATCTGAGTACACGGACCTACAACATTTCCGCCTCCATCGGAAATGCAGCCGCCGCAGCCGGGAATCGAACCCGCGACCTGCGGGTCAGCAACCGAGTACTTTAGCCACTAGACCACCACGGCGGGGCACAAAAACATGGTTGCATAGTACAATATTTGATAGTGAAATAATTCCACCTGGTTATAGTGTGCAAAGAAAAGATCGCGAAAGTAAGGAAGGAGGCGTTGCAGTTGTAGTTAAGAAATGTCTCAAAGTAATTAGGATGCCAGATATTCCTCAAGTGGAAGGCTTATTCTGCAAAATGTAACACAATAATATTCAATATATTGTAGCTTCCATATACAGACCCCCGACCTCGTCCATTGAAGTCATCAATGAATTAAAAAAATATCTGTGCACTCATGCAAAGTCCGGAGCTCGGATAATTTTATGAGGAGATTTCAACCCACCAGATATGGATTGGACCTCTCTTTCAACTACTAAGCATAACGATATCACAGGGGAAGCAATGCTCGACGTTGCTTTTGCTTTTGATTTGTTACAAGTTGTTCACGATTTCACTAGGGTGCAGGGAAGTTCGAAGTCAGTACTTGATCTCTTTTTTGTTAGTGGATGTATTAAGTCTTCGGCCACTTGCGAAGTGGTTCCTGGTATTTCTGACCACAGTGCTGTACTGTTGACCGTGGCAAATGGTTCTATGGCACGGAAACAAAAAACGTCATGTTTTCGAAATTTTTCGCGAGCTGACGATACATCAATCATAGATCTCCTCTTCCTCAACCTCGACTCGTTTTTAAACAGTACTGCTGATGTGCAAGGCCACTGGGACTCATTTAAAGATTTGGTGAATGAATTTATTGATCGCTTCGTTCCACGTGTTGTTAAAAAGAAGAAAGAAAGGAACCCCTGGATTTCTAGGGACACGTTCCATCTCAAAAAGAAGTTAAAACGATTAAAAAAGCGTCGTAGTCTTGGGAATATCGCTGGTATAAACGAAGAGGTTTCAGAAATTGCAACTAAACTTAAACACCAAATTCATATTTACAAACAGCTGTATTATTGTGAATCAATACCAAACTTCATTAAAACGGGTCCTGAGAAATTTTGGCGGAGCATTAAGCCTACATCTACTGAATGTAATGTTTTTGTAGTTGATGGAGTTGATGTGCATGATAGCAAGGTTATTTCGAATGCCTTCAATCAACAATTCAAATTGGTTTTCACCATTGACAATAACGTTCTTCCCTCATTTGATGCAGATTATCCACCTATACCTGACGTTGTTATCATAAAGCACGCCATTCTAAATATGCTGCTTAAACTCAATGTTAAAAAGACACCCGGACCGGATAGCATTCCAAACGCACTTTTAAAGCGTTATGCCGAGTGGATCGCCAAATATCCGTATGTTTTATTCTCAAAATCGCAACACGAAGGTCGAGTACCAGATGATTGGAGGGCCGCCAGAGAGAAGCCTCTTTATCATCATCATCATCATCATCATCAGCCTGACTACGTCCACTGCAGGACAAAGGCCTCTCCCATGTTCCGCCAGTTAACCCGGTCCTGTGCTTGCTGCTGCCAATTTATACCCGCAAACTTCTTAATCTCATCTGCCCACCTAACCTTCTGTCTCCCCCTAACCCGCTTCCCTTCTCTGGGAATCCAGTCAGTTACCCTTAATGACCAGCGGTTATCCTGTCTACGCGCTACATGCCCTGCCCATTTCCATTTCTTCATCTTGATTTCAGCTATGATATCCTTAACCCCCGTTTGTTCCCTAATCCACTCTGCTCTCTTCTTGTCTCTTAAGGTTACACCTACCATTTTTCTTTCCATTGCTCGCTGTGTCGTCCTCAATTTAAGCTGAACCCTCTTTGTAAGTCTCCAGGTTTCTGCTCCGTAGCTAAGTACCGGCAAGATACAGCTGTTATATACCTTCCTCTTGAGGGATAGTGGCAATCTACCTGTCATAATTTGAGAGTGCTTGCCGAATGTGCTCCACCCCATTCTTATTCTTCTAGTTACTTCAATCTCGTGGTTCGGCTCTGCGGTTATTACCTGCCCTAAGTAGACCACATTGACCACATTCATACTATCAATCAGGTAATAGAGAAATGCTCAGAGTATAACCAACCACTATACATAGCCTTCATAGATTACGAGAAGGCGTTTGATTCAGTAGAAATATCAGCCGTCATGCAAACACTGCGGAATCATGGCGTAGATGAAGTATATATAAACATTCTGGAAGAAATCTACAGGGGATCAACTGCTACCATAGTGCTTCATAAAGAAAGCAACAGAATACCAATCAAGAAGGGTGTAAGGCAGGGGGACACAATTTCCCCAATGCTATTTACCGCGTGCTTACAGGAGGTTTTCAGAAGCCTAGAATGGGAGCAGTTAGGGATAAGAGTGAATGGACAATACCTTAGTAACCTGCGCTTCGCCGATGACATCGCATTGCTGAGTAACTCGGGGGACGAATTGCAACTCATGATTACGGAGTTAGACAAGGAGAGCAGAAAGGTGGGTCTTAAAATTAATCTGCAGAAAACGAAAGTAATGTACAACAACCTCGGCAAGGAGCAGCGCTTCGAGATAGGTAATAGTGCACTTGAAGTTGTAAAAGACTATGTCTACTTAGGGCAGGTAATAGCCTCTTTATATGTCGGGTAAAAAGTTACTTATTTCGAATTATCGTCCTAATTCATGAACTACCTCTAAGCTTATAGAACACATAATACATACGCATATCTCAGAGTTTTTTAGTAAGCATAATATCTTAACAAAACACCAGCACGGATTCAGAAAAAGCTATTCAACCTGTACTGAACTTGTCGAAACAATTCACGATTTCGCAACTTCAATACACAATAGGACACAAACTGACGCCATCTTTATGGACTTTTCAAAAGCGTTTGACTAAGTCTCACACCAGAAATTACTTTTTAAATTAGAGAAAACACTTAAAAATCCGCGCCTTATAAAATGGATAGCAGACTACCTTATAAACCGTAAACAATTTGTTGTTTTTAATGAATTCAGTTCAGAAGAGGCAACCGTTGACTCTGGCGTCCCACAGGGTACGGTTCTTGGACCCCTTTTGTTTTTAATTTTTATCAATGATATTGTGAATGAAATTCCTGTAAAAATCAAGTTGTATGCAGATGATTTTGTCATATATTCTGAAATATCCAATGTAATCGATCAAATCATTCTGAATAGTGCCTTTTATAACATTGTGAAGTGGTGTGATTTATGGCAGATGTCAATTAACTTCGATAAAACAGTATTTATGCGAATAACCCACAAGGAAAAACCCCTACTATTTAATTATTCCACCGCAAGTTTCACCCTTTCTGAGGTAACTAACATTATCTTGGCCTTCGGATTACCAATCACCTTAGCTGGACTAAACATATTGACTCCGTAATTACAAACAGTAACCGAAAACTATTCTCCCTTCGAAGAGCTCTAAAACATTCTAATTCCACGGTGGGTACTCTAGCGTACAGGACTATCATTCGCCCAGTGTTAGAATATGGAGTGATTGTTTGGGACCACTTCACTAAAGCTAACATAACTAAATTGGAAAACGTGCAGAAAAACGCAGTCCGCTTTATCTTTAATAGCTTTGGGGGCACCTCTATAACTGAACTCCTACATCGTGCCAATGAGCCTTCAGTTACCGAAATAAATCGTTTAATACGACTACAATTTCTTTACCAAATAATTAAAGGGCATTACAAGCTTGATGTTTCCAATATCCTTTCCTTTTCTTCTGCGTACGCCACCCGCCAAAGGCATGAACTTACAATAACCCCTTTCCGGTCCCGAAATAACTGCTTCAAATATTCATTTTTCCCTCGTACAGTAACTCAGTGGAATGGACTAACTAATAACCAAGTGATGGAGCCGTTCTTAAAGTTGTTTGCAGCAAATTTGACCTGATTTTTCACATCATGCCGTTCTATTTTTTGTTTGTTTGTTTGGTTTATGCATTCTTGAGTGCCAACATTGTGAAAATTATATCTGTAACCACCCTGCTAAAATCTCTGTAATACGGATTGTAGTATGAATAAATAAATAATAAATAAATCTGTGGTGGTCAAGCCAGCGTTACACTACCAAGTATCCTCTCACTCGCTTTAGCAGTTCATCGCCTAACGTGTCCATGTATAAGCGCCAATATAACAATGCTCATTGTATTTTTCGAATGACCTTATCAGTTCTTTTTCGTAGCGTCAATAAATGTTATCACTGATGAATACGAACAGTTTTAATGACTTTGTGCCACTTTTGTTTAATGAACGTTCACCCGGGCTCTTGCCCAATTACATGCCACTTGAATTGCGCGATTTCAAACGTTCGTTATCGCGAGTGGAATGTAATCTTGCGACGAAGGTCGGCTCCTCCTCTTGCGCTGCTCCAAGTCTTTACAGTAGTAAAAATTCACCAGCTTGCAAGCACTCCAGAGAAGAGGAGTGCGTTCGAGTCTTCGCCACAACGGCACAAGAGGACCGGCACAACGTGAACATGACTTTCCAGCATCGGCAAGTATAACTGTTTATTTTCGTTCGTTTATTTTTTATTTTTTGCCGATAACAAAAGCTATGTAGGGCACGCTGCTAGGTACGTGCTTTACAAGCTAAATGTCTTGACGAGAAGGTTCAGCGATTTGTATTTGTGCAGATAAAGTACAAACCAACCTGAATATAACAAAGGAGTATTTTAAATTAGAAGATCTTTGTTGCGTACTTCAAGCACTTTCGGTGTCTAAATGTCTGTTTGTCTATCTATCTATCTAGCTGCTTATGTCCTGATGCTGTCATGAGGCCAATTCATCTAACACGCTCTCGTGTAGGTTCGTTAATAAACCGATGACGCAACGGTCATCACGAATAAGCGAGACCATTTGGGAAAACGCTGACACAAAAAATAAATATATTTAAAGATAAACCTATGCGAACTACAACAAAAATTCCAGAGCCCACGTACAGTGGAAATCGATGGTATGCGAAACGCGAATAATAAAGATTGATATGCACTATAAATCAGCCCAACGTTACGAGGTGGAGGTAAATGATGCCGTACATGACTTCCGCGTCATGATTATGATGTGTGGATGTGTCGTTTCCCTTCATTATCTATTCACGTCACGTGATACCAAGTTTAGTATATGTGGGGCCAGCGAAACGGCCACGATCACGCTATGAGCGTGGTATGTTGTCATGTTCTTACATGACGAGCGTGTCCAGATTATTATGTTTGCACCAGTCATATATTTCGTCATACATTGACGTCACGTTACACCAAATTTGTTATATGTGGAGCTAGCAGAACGACCATGAGCACATTGTGAAGGGCCCAAAATACTTCAATGCAGCGTTGACGCACTTGCACGCTGGGCACAGAGACGCTACGTTAGCATAACGCGAGAACTCTATAGTCAGACGCCAGGCGCACCGACGTGACCAGCGTATGTCGGTGCAGCCCGACGGCAACCAGCGCAAAATGCGACATGCTGCGTTTCGCGCCCATGCGTTACCCAGACGACACTGCTTATTTTGGTGGCGGAGGTACGCTGGATGCGCTGGAACGCGCATGCGTCAAAGCAACGCAGCGCGGCGCGCGCCTGCGAGTATATGGCTGGATAGGCGCCTGGTAAGGCAACGCCTGCGTGACGCGACGAAATGAACGCTGGTGAGCATGCATACCGATGATTGATTGATTGATTTGTGGGGTTAAACGTCCCAAAACCACCATATGATTATGAGAGACGCCGTAGTGGAGGGCTCCGGAAATTTTGACCACCTGGGGTTCTTTAACGTGCACCCAAATCTGAGCACACGGGCCTACGACATTTCTGCCTCCATCGAAAATGCAGCCGCCGCAGCCGGGATTTGAACCCGCGACCTGCGGGTCAGCAGCTGGGTACCTTAGCCACTAGACCACCGCGGCGGGGAGAGCACGCATACCGAGTCACGTCGAAATGTTGTGGCGCCTTGACTGTAGCATGTAGTCATGTTCTGACGTGACACGCATCTCTTGATTATCATGTTTGCACCAGTCGCGTATCTTCGTCATCCATTGACGTCACGTACTACCAAATTTGGTGTATTGAAAGCTTGCTAAACGGCCGCGAGCGCATCGTGAGTGTGGCATGTAGTCATCTTGTTACATGACACGTATGTCAAGATTATCATGTTTGGATGTGTCACTACCTATGTCATGCGTTCGAGTTACGTAATAGCAATTTTGGTACGTGTGACGCTAGTCAAACGGCTGCGAGCGCATCATGAGGGTAGCATGTAGCCATGTTTTTGCATGACACGCATCTCATGTTTATCATGTTTGCACCAGTATCATACCTTTGTCATTAATTCACGTCTCTTAATACCGAATGTGGTATAAGTGAAGCTAGCGATACTGCCGCCAGCGCATCATGAGCGTGGCATGTAGTCATCTTGTTATATGACACGCATGTCATGATTTTTATGTTAGAGTCTGGCGCTTGTGGTTGCCATGCAATCATGCCATACCATACCAGTTTTGCAACATTCCATGTGAACGAAACCACCACAAGAGCTGCAGGGCTATGAAATGTAAATCATGACATTCATGACATTCATGTCATAATTTTCAGATTATGACTAGTGAAATATATTTTTCATACAGTCATGTTATCCCATACTAAGTTTGGTATTGATAGCAATATCGGATAGATAGATAGATAGATAGATAGATAGATAGATAGATAGATAGATAGATAGATAGATAGATAGATAGATAGATAGATAGATAGATAGATAGATACGCTCAAAGTCGCCGAAGTTCGCTAAGAAATGCTTCGCATTTGAAATGAATAGTCAGCAGCAAATCTGCCTGTCGACGCAGCACGGGACAGCCAAGTCAAGCGGGATTTCCAGCGCAGAAAACGCTGAGGCCCAACGCCCCTTCCAAAGGAAGACATAAAGGTTATCCTGAGACCACACAAGGGCCTCACAGGAAAAATCTATTTAGATCGGAGCTCTCTATGGCAGCTGCGATGATGTTTATTCGAACAAAGGAGTCGCAAGGAGGTCGCGACGGAAAATGGGCGAACGGCAAGTCTGGCAAAGGCGGCACAGGTTCTCGCGCAATCAGAGCACGGGGTTCTTCGCTCTTTTTTGAAGGCGCATACGCGTTAGTGCGTATGCTTCACTAAAATACCCCCGGGGTGAAGAGTAGCCATCCTGGCGACTCAGGGAGTAGGCACAATGAGGGGGTCGTAGTAGGGCTTGAGACGGTCGACGTGCACGGTCTCACGTCCTCGACGGCGCAAGTCTGGCGATTGTGTTAGGGGCTCGATGATGTAATTCACCGGCGACAATGTGTCAATTTATTTATTTATTTATTTATTTATTTTTACATACTGCAACCCGTAAGGGCTATGGCAGGAGTGGGTAACAGGCCGGTACAAAAGAAACATGGTGTAATACTTTGCGAAGGAAAGCAAAATACAAAGTGGCAATACATGGCATCACATGGTGGCATAATTAAGACATGGTGGCAAGGAAGAGAACACAGCAAACACAGTAAACAGTGAAAAGGAAAAATACAAACTGTTAAAGGGTATTTATGGATAACTATTTGAAAGTTCAACAGTTCGTGGAAAGAAGCTAAATTTAAACGTGTTAGTACGGGCGTGGAATGGTGTCATATTCAAAGGATGGTACTGGCGTGTTAAAGAAGGTCTGGAACGTGTTAAGTAGAGATCTTTTGAAAGTTTGCACGTCGAATAAATTATAGAATGTCATAACTTGAGAGACTCAATGTTCCTTCGCGATGAAAGTAGAGATATGTTCAAAGATGGTAATGCTGACGTAGGTGAAAAAGCAGAGTCATAACGCCTGAAGATGAATCTAATGGCCTTTTTCTGTACCGATTCTATTTGTTTTACCTCGCACTGGTTGTAGGGGTTCCATACAGGTGACGCGTATTCGAGCACAGGGCGGATAAAGGTCTTGTACACAGTTTTGTATCGCTAGGAGCCGCAGATAGTGTACGCCGGAGGTAACAAAGTTTTTTTAGCGCTTTAGAAGTAATGTAATCAATATGGTGAGACCAGGACAGGTTAGGAGTGAAAAGCACGCCAAGGTAATTATATTGGTAAACTCTCGGCAAAGACAGTTCAATAAATGAGTAGTTGAAATCTGAAAGAACTAATTTATTAGTAAAGGACATGAACACAGTTTTTTTCTAGTTAATGTTCATTTGCCAGGAACGGGACTAGTTGCAGAAAGATGCAGATGAATCGTTGAGAAGGATGTGATCATCGGGCGAGTGGATTACATGATATAAAACACAATCATCAGCGTTCAAACGAATCTTAAAATGAACAATATCAGGCAAGTCATTTACATAAAGCAAAAATAACAAAGGCCCGAGGATCGAGCCCTGCTGAACACCAGAAGTGATTTTGGCCGGGGAAGAAGCAACGGAAGCAAATCACACAAATTGAGAACGGTTCGAAAGAAAGCAAGAAATTTAGTGAACTAATTGTGGGTTATTGAGGATCTTATTTAATTTGTGCAAGAGTTTTGAATGAATAACAGTGTCAAATGCTTCAGAAGAATCGATAAAGATGGCATCAATCTGATATCCTGCGTCAAGGTTCATGGAATGTCATGTGAAAAGGCAATGAGTTGCGTCACCGTGCTGAACCCGCGTCAAAACCCATGTTGAAAATCGGGCAGAAGGTCATTAGACTCGAGGAACTTCATGATATGTTTAAAGATTACGTGTTCAAGCATTTCACAAGAGTATGAGGTTAATGAAACTGGTCTATAATTGGAAAAGGAGTGCTTATCGCCGGATTTGAAAAGAGGAAAAACTTTACCTATTTTCCAGACGAAGGAATGGTACCGGTGCGGATAGATGTGTTAAAAATAATTTCAAGGTACCGAGCACACCATAGGGAATACCGGAGTAGAAATGCATTGGGAATGCAATCAGGACCACTGCATTTTTTTACGTCCAGATTCAATATAAGGTTCAGAATGCCCTCTACGTTAATTGTAATGTTCCCAATGGAGATATTAGGGAGACGATTTCGGAAGGGAGGAACAATGTTATTATCAACAGAGGAATTGGAATTAAAATAGTCATTGAAGGCATTTGATATATCAGCTGCGTCACATAATGTTTCGCCATCAGAGGTGAATGAAGACGGTAAAGTGGGTTTAGGAAGGATCGAACGCCAAAACTTTTTGGGATTACTTTTAAGAAGTGTTTGAAGCTGCGCCCGATAATAAAAATTCCTAGCCGAGTTTGTCATCCGTCGAAGTTCTTCTTTCGCGAGATTGAACTTGGTGATAGTGTCAGGGTTATTGTTACGTTTAGATCGCCTGAGGCGATTCACACGGCGTGATAAGTGGAGAGTGTCGCGATTCATCCATGGAACACTGGGATTATTCTTTTTCGTTTTTAGAGGAATAAACTGCCGTATGCAAGAGTTAACAAGCCACTCGAAGAAATCTACAAGGGCGTTAATGTCACCACTGAGACTTAGCTCGTTGAACGCTTCAAAGCTATCGTACAATTCCTTGATAATAGAATTATCATCAGCGTTATTGAAGTCAGGGAAAGTTGTGAAAAGCGAACCAGGTTTCGGCAATGAAGAAGGAATGTCAACAACAACTGCACTGTGGTCAGATATTCCTTTGATTATCTCATGAGTGAAGCCATTCTGCGCAGCACGAGCACTAAGAAAATCTGAATCCAGTAGGGCGTTGGCCCTTGTGGTGCCAGTAACGATCTGGAGAAGCCCAGCAGAGAGTGACAACTTTAGAACAAGGTATGACAAGGTATGGACCATGGTACCGGGCCAGAAGCTTAGAAGAAAGGTCAGGAACGTGCGGGGACACCCAAAGCCACACAAGAGAGCCAGTAAAAAACGTAGGCGCCATGTGATGAACGTCGTCATGTCGGGTCTTTTGCAGACCTTGAGCCTCACTTGTCATAGACCGAGCCAATTGACGGCAGTCTTCTGCGTATCTGGCGACTTCCGAAAGCGGGGAGCACTCCGATGCATCAGGGCGGTACGGGAGTATGGTGTCAAGTGGGTGGGATAGTTCGCGGCCGTACAACAGAAAGCACGGGGAAAAAACGGTAGTCGCTTGCGTAGCGGTGTTATAAGCGAATGCAACAAATGGTAATACAGCGTCCCAGTTAGTGTGGTCGGAGGAGGTGTACATCCTCAGCATGTCGCCAAGTGTGCGGTTGAACCGTTCAGTGAGACCATTCGTCTGTGGATGGTATGCGGTAGCTTTCCGGTGTATGATGTTGCATTGAGAGAGAATAGCTTGTATGACCTCCGACGGGAACACTCGACCCATATCACTGAGTACTTCGCGTGGAGCCCCTTGGCGGAGAATGAAGCTGCGCAGAATGAAGAGTGCAACTTCGTGGGCGGTCGCTGCCGGTAGAGCTGCAGTCTCAGCGTAGCGTGTCAGATGATCGACGCCGACAATATTCCACCGGTTTCCAGACGGACTATATGGGAGGGGGCCATAGAGGTCGATACCCACGCGGTCGAATGGGCGAGCCGGGCATGGGAGCGGCTGTAACATGCCAGTAAGGTGCCGCGGAGGTGTCTTGATCTGTTGGCAAGTGGTGCAAGACTGAACGTATTTCTGCACAAAGCGATACATTCCTCGCCAGTAATATCGTTGGCGCAGCCTTTCGGAGGTTTTCAGGACACCTGCGTGAGCACTTTGGGGATCTGCATGGAAATTCATGCAGATGTCAGAGTGCATATGAGTTAGGACAGCAAGGAGCCACTTCCGACCACCAGGCATATAGTTGTGGTGGTACAGAATGTTGTCTCGCACGGAAAAGTGGGCTGCTTGCCGACGTAGCGCTCTTGTGGAATGGACAGCAGACGGATCGGTAAGGTAGTCGAGTAACAATGCAAGGTATAGATCTTTACGCTGCTCCGAAAGCATGTAAGTGGTGTCAATTGGTGATAAGGTGGCAAAAAGGGGTGACAGAGAAGCCACTACTAGTGTTAATGGCGATCGCGAAAGTGCATCGGCATCCGCATGCTTGCGACCGGAACAATATACGACACGGATGTCGTATTCTTGCCATCGAAGTGGTCAATGCCCCAAGCGTCCGGACGGGCATTCAAGGTGGACAGCCAACATAGAGCGTGGTGGTCTGTGACCACGTCGAAAGGATGGCCGTAAAGGTACGGGCGAAACTTCGTCAACACCCAGACTATGGCCAAACACTCCTTTTCTGTCACGGAGTAATTCAATTCAGCCTTCTTGAGAGCGCGACTTGCATAGGCGACTACGTATTCAGCTTGGGTGCCTTTCCGTTGTGCCAGAACTGCACCAAGATCGATGCCACTTGCATCGGTGTGAATTTCTGTGGCAGCAGCAGGGTCGAAGTGACGAAGAATAGGTGGTGAGGTCAGCAGGTGGCGCAGCTGGCGAAATGCGTCGTCACATGCAGGTGACCATGCAGATATGCCTTTGCTGTTGGAAAGAAGACTCGTGCGAGGTGTGATAATGGACGCGAAGTTGCGCACGCAGCGATGAAAGTAGGAGCAGAGACCGACGAAACTTCTTAGGGCTTTCAGTGATGTTAGCAACGGAAAGTCGGCGACAGCTCGAAGCTTATCGGGATTCGGAAGAACACCGTCTCTTGTGATGACATGTCCCAAGATGGTTAGTTTTTGTGCTGTGAAGTGGCTCTTCTTGGAGTTAAGTTGTAGGCCTGCAGAAGTTAGACACGTCATAATCTCGTGGAGGCGAGCAAGATGTGTCGGGAAATCAGATGAAAAGACTACGATATCGTCCAGGTAACACAAGCAGGTTTTCCACTTGTGGGCACGCAAGATGGTGTCGATCATGCGCTCAAATGTGGCAGGCGCATCGCAGAGCCCAAATGGCATGACTTTAAACTCATATAGGCCATCCGGCGTTGCAAAGGCTGTTTTAGGGCGATCACATTCAGCCATTGGCACCTGCCGATACCCGCAACACAGATCCGAGGGTGTAAAGTACTCGGCGCCTTGTAAACAGTCAAGAGCATCGTCTATTTGTGGTAGCGGGTACACATCTTTTTTCGTAATATTGTTTAAGCGGTGATAGTCCACGCAAAATCGTACGGTGCCATCTTTTTTCTTGACCAGAACCACAGGTGATGACCAAGTGCTTTGAGAAGGCTATATGACTCCACGTTTAAGCATGTCATCTACTTGCTCCGTAATGACACGGCGCTCTTCGGCGGAAACGCGGTAAGGACGCTGTCACAGAGGCGAATGTGAGCCGGTGACAATAATATGAGTGATAGTCGTGGTGCGGCCCAAAGCAGGTTCTCAAAATTCGAAAGAAGAACGAAACTTGTTAAGGAGAGCAACAAGTTGGTGGCGATGCGAGAGGGGCAGGTCTGCGTCAATAGCATTGTCGAAGGCTGACGAACTTGATGGCTCAGATGCATGAGTGATTGCAGCAATGTGACATGGCGTTTCGTCGGGAAGAATAATATCATCGATATGGTCGACAGGTTGCACATATCCTAACGTTTCAGCACGAAGTAAGCCCATGGGGTAGTTGCAGTGGTTGGTAACCAGCATTACGGTTAAACCAGACGCAATTGTAAGAACAGCAAATAGGAGAACGATGGCCTTGCGTTCAGTAAAAACTGGAGATGGCGTAAACGCCACCGTGCCGTCAGGTTGCGGCCCACATGAAAGGCTAATAGGGACGGAAGCTTCAGGAGGCAAGGTGATGTCGTCATCAGCGATGAGTTTTCAGAGCAGAGGAGAGCGGTCGGGTGGTGGAAATTTACATGTTGGCACAAGGGACACTTCGGCACGGGAACAATCGATGATAGCTTCATGACGTGATAAGAAATCCCTACACAGGATAAGGTCATGAGAGCAAGATGGTAGAACAAAAAACTGTACGGCGTGCAAAACGTCTCGGATGACGACGCGCGCCACACACACAGCCGAGAGATGAATGCGTTGCGCGCTAGCCGTAGACAGCACCATGCCACTGAGAGATTTGGTCACTTTATTCAGTTTCCTACAAAATTTTGCGTTCATCACAGAAACGGCGGCCCCGGTATCAATTAACGCTAATGTTGCGACTCCCTCAACATCGACATCAACAACATTTTGCGGCGAAAACGGAGGCCTTGGGAATTGCGCACAAGTTGCAGCTCTTGCCTCCAGAACTGCACTGATTAGTTTCCCTCCTCAGGAGGTGGTCGACGACGCTTAGGCGATGGCGATCGGCGACGAGGTGATGGGAAACTAGAAGTCGATGGGTGGCGATCTGAGTCGGAGTGCCTCTGTTCATATGCAGACGTGGTGGTCTGCTGCGGTGCGTAGGTAGCAGGTCCGAAGTATGCGTGCGCAGGTGTGGGACGGCGGTGGCAGATGCGTGCAATGTGGCCAGCGATGCCACACACGAAGCAGATGGGACGATTGTCTCGGGTGCGCCACTCATTAGATGGACGGAAAAAGCGAGGTGGAGGCCTGTAAACTGGAGGCGAAGCCGGAGGAGGTGGAGCCGATAAGGCGCCTGGATGCGGTGGGGGCCACGCGACCACAGCTGCGTAGCTGAGAGGTGAAGGTGGCGCAGTTGGTGCGTAGCCAGCAGTTGAGAGATCAGATGGCACCGAAGTGCATGGGTAAGAGGCCGGAACTGTAGGGAGGGCATTGCAAATTTCACTGCGTATGGCTTGCTGCATATTCGAAGGGAGGCTTGTCGTGGGCGCGTCGCTATGCGGCAGCAGGGAGAGCTGTCGGGCGACTTCCTCCCTGATGAAGTCTTTATTCTGGTTCGACAGAGTTCCTTGGTGAACGTTGCCATTTGCGAGTGCAACGGCCGAGATCGAATCTGGTGATGGGACACTCTGTCGGGCGATTGAACGCTGACGACGCAATTCAACGAAGCTCTGACACAGGCTTACGAGGACTGCCACTGTGGTCGGGCTTTTTGCCAGCAACATCTGGATTGCGCCATCCTCGATGCCCTTGATAATATGTCGAATTTTCTCTTCTTCAGACATGGATGAGTTAACACGCCTACAGAGGTCGTGCACATCCACAATATAGCTAGTAAACGTCTCGCCAGGCTGCTGGGTTTGGTGGTGCAGACGCTGGTCAGCACGGAGCTTGCGGACCTCTGGTCGGCCGAGCGCATCGGTCACGAGGGTCTTAAAGGTGTACCAGTTGGCGATGGCGGTTTCGCGATTTGTGAACCATAGCTTGGCGACGTCATCCAAGTAAAAGATAACATAGGCAAGCTTACAGTCATTGTCCCATTCGTTGCTGGCACTTACGCGTTCGTACAAGGAGAGCCAGTCTTCGACGTCTTGCTCACCACTGCCGCTGAAGATTGGTGGGTCCCGCTGACGGGTAGCACCGGGGCAGGTTGACGGGACAGCCGATGGTGCTGGCTGTGCTGGGATGGGCTGGTTGGCGACTGCGTCAGTCATGTTGTACGGTGGTCTTTCGGCCAACTTGCGAGAGCGGAGCTCCAGGTCTGCTTAGGGATTTCAGCAGCCTCCACCAAATGCGATGATGTTTATTCGAACAGAGGAGTCGTAACGAGGTCGCGACGGAAAATGGGCGAATGGCAAGTCTGGCAAAGGCGGCACAGGTTCTCGCGCAATCAGAGCACGGGGTTCTTTGTTCTCTTTTGAAGGCACATAGACGTTAGTGCGTATTCTCCACTGCACAGTGATAGAGGCCTTCCGGAACAGCTTTGGAGGAGAATGTTTCTTTGCTTTGGGTCAACCCTGCATCGAACATCAAAATATTGTCCACGCCACACGAACAAGTGGCGCGCAGACTGAGAGAGATTAACCAATTGAAAATCAGAGGATGAATTCAACCTTTAAATGCTAACGTAGGCGACCCAGAAGACGTCCTGTGAGGCATCGTTCCTGGACTACCACCCGGAACCACTCAGGCCTACCTGATAGCAAACCTACGTATGTGGACGCAAGCGGAGAAGATTGAGAGAGCCAGGATGCTGGGCTTTTTGAAGTCGGCAATAATAACCTTTACGGAGGACTTGCTCCCCAGGTGTGTCTATTTTACTGTTGCAGAGGCGATATGTTATCCATACTAGCCGACCATACATGTTTGCAAGATTTGTCGATCAACTGTACACTGAACCGATGTGTGCCCGACTCCGAACGCCAGCGTGTGCTCAAAGATGAAACGTGTGAGCCTACTCAAGGACACGAAGGTGCCCTGAACTGCGCCTTATGGGGTGAGGAGCATGCTACAGGAGACAAATTGTTCAGAAAGAAACTAAAGAAAGTGGCTCCCCGAATATCACGAGTGGAGACTCCTCGAAGACAGAGTGGACCTACGCGGAGAAGGAATTGCCGCAACTTAAGCAATGCCAGCAGAAACATCTTCGCTGGTTCAGCTCAGACCGAGAGGAAGTGGCGCTCCAGAAGCGGCACACATCCAGATTCAGCTCCATATCACGATCAAGATCGAGATCAATATCAAAGACCCCCAACCGCGAAAAATCAGCAAGCCTTTGGAGGCCCCTGGCAAAGCGAACTAAAAGAACACAACGAGTAGCAACTAGGAAATAAGCTCCACCCATGCCAGGAAAGAAAAAGCAGCTGCAGCAACCACTGGCCTTAGTACGGAGGACGTACAAAAAAAACGAACCAAACAAGATGACCTGGGTGAGTCCAGTGCCTACCAATGTTTTGGAAACTGATATAGCCCCCAGTATGTATAGGAAAATTGTAAAGAAGAACAAACAATTAACACAAGAAATTAAACAGCTTAGAAATCTATTGGCTTCGGAGCGTAAAGAGTATAAGCTGGCAATCTCGCCAATGTAAAGGAAATTAGAAAATGCGATTAAGAAAACACAAAACCCAGGGTCGGTAGGCGGCTCCACCGAGGGCAATAAATAGGTGTGGGAACGTGTAGCCGACATGAAGGATGGCACAGAAACAAGCCAGGAAACGATAGGAGAAGACTCGTTCGCTACTGAATCAGAAATCAGTAAACTAGTGAAGCAAGTGCCGACGCCGGTTCGAACAAACATAGAAAGCATAGCTACTTTGCAGAAACTTCTAGCTAATTAAATGGCGGAAATGAAAACGTTTGTCGGAGAAGAACTGAAAATTCCGAAGCAGTATGGTAACGAAGCTGGGGGAGGTTTGCAGAGGGCACTAAACATACGGTCCCTGTCCACTCCAGTTACTGACAAACCATTCAAAGCGGGCCGCGACAACGTGGACAAGACCATGAAGCAAGGCCGAAAATATTATGAAAAGTGTAGAACATTTAAAGATTTGGCAGTGGAACTGTCGCACTTTTCAAAAGCGCATCGCAGCAATCCAAAATTACATAAACTCGGTACCAATTCAGCCAGACGTAATACGCCTGCAGGAAGTAGGCTCCAAGATGGTAAAACTGCAGGGGGGTGATTCCGCGAGAGATCGACACGGGTCCAAAAGTTGATATCTTAAATTTCATTGAGTATTTTATATTCCGTGCACCTCTCACCAGGTAGCCCGAAAGTCAACTTCGTTTTATGATTAACGGCATAACTTACGAGAAAAAAAATATCAAACTTCACCAACACGGAAGCACCAATTTCGTCACCTGTCATTTTCGAAAATTGCAGATGCTATAAAAAGACAAATGTTTTCTTGTTTTGAAGGAAGATAATTTTTACCTCAAATGCGTGTCTCATGAAGAAAGAATTCATACGGTGTCAAGTTTGTAGACCTTAAGAAAATAGCATTTTAAATATGTCTAATTTTGCGACAGTTTAAAATGAGCTACGCATTCCCAATTTTTTTTCTCCGAAAGTAATGCAAGCAGCGTTTTCAAACTTGACACGTTTTAAGGATATAGTGCGTTTCTTAGGTACATAATCTATTGCTGCCGTAGGGCAAACTTAAATTTATATATATTGCCTCAAATTTCTCATATTGGCAAAAGTGTACTCCACTGAAATCTGAATAATAAAAAAACGCCATCTTCGATTTTTCCTAAAATCTCGTAAATAGACAAACGTAGGCCATTGTACAGTAATATAGAAAAACATGTTGCATTATTTTGTTTTCAGTGCCGATGTTTGTGGTACAAATCAGAGCTTTTCGAGAATGCGCTGATAAGTTGAGAAATCTAGAAATCGGAACGGAAAAGCGGCAATGAGCTTCGAACGCGAGTAAACTTGACGCATTTGGTGAAGAAAGGGGGTTTTAGCAGATAGGAGTAACTATTTTGAACACGATAATCTGCAGTATCTGAATTCACTCTTATACGTAGAGCAATGAGACTTCTGATATGTGGTGCCTCTCCATTACTGACACACAGATGGAGCTGCTGTGACGGCCATGTGTTTGCAACACGTTGGGTAAGAGAATTGAATGTTGAATGAGTTCATAAACGATTCATAACAAATTTTAACATTTCGGGCACGAAGACTGGTGCATTAGACTGAAGCACACGCTTTAGGGCAAGTTGTCATCCGTCGTCTGCTCTACAGATGAATTGCTGTGCGCCGCATCTAGCAGGCAATGCTTTAGATCATATGGTTCAAAGTAGGGACAAAGATTACGCCTCCCGTAATTTTATCGGCAAAAGCACTGTGAAATTCATTTTGACGTACTATACTTCAGTTTTGCATTTGCACTTCGGATACTTGCGCATGCTGTTTTACGTCTGCTCTCATTAAACGTGAGAGACATAGGAACAGACGGCAGATAGATCACTTTCGTGCTGCTGGTTTCACGCATAGTTGCATTGCCAGTAATTTGAGCCTTAAGGAGCATGGCGATGGCTGACCACTTCAGCCGTGATAGAGTTTTTTTGTTCAGATTACCTCATGTTGCATAAAAAGAAAATACCTTATCAAAGAAACTTCCGCAAGGTCAAAGACATCGGCCTGTTTGCCCTCCAGAAGCTTTTGCCGAAAGCTACCTGCAATGCATATAACAACGACCATGTCTGCCAGAACTGCTCCAGACGCCTCAGAGATATGCTGCCTTCGTCTAATGGCTTCTCAGCTGAAACAGCTGATGAGGTTTTTCCAGAAGAAGAAAAAGGCAGAAGTCAAGAGCTGTGCGTAAATACGCCTGAAGCATTGTCACATATGCGACTGGAGAAGCTGCATGCGCAAAGTAGCAAAGTTCATGCAGAGCCAAGACAACTTAGCAGCGATTCTACAGTAACCGGTAAATGCCACCGTAACGTGTGTAACCGCCACTTTCCACCATCAGATCTAACATGCAGTGTGTGTGCCCAGTGGTTCAAGAACTTCAAGCAAGCCTATGAAGCATGTTCTTCGTATCAAGAGCGCATGCGTTTGTTGACACTGTTGCGGAGCGATATAGAGCGCCGAAAACTCCAAGCGCTTATACCAAACTTGTCAGCTTCCATGATATACAGATCCCGACACTGGTGCGCAAAACAAGGGATATGGTTAGCACCAAATGCGATAAAAAGGACACGACTGAACACAATGGACGTCCAGGCAGCTATGGCTTACTACTCCAAAGCTGAGTACAGCTGCTCTCGGCAGAGTCCCAACAAAAAAGATGTAGTATCTGTTATCTTTGACGGAAAAAAGGAGCTTATTTCGAAAAGGTTTATGACCCGTTCGGTGCGAGAGGCTTACCGTCTCTTTAGAGAAGCTAATCCGAACACGTCTATTGGGCTCTCAAAGTTTTATTCACTGAGGCCGAAGTGGGTTCTTCTTGAACCACACCAAGAAGTGTGCCTTTGTATATACTGTGCTAATGCCACGGAGTGTGTTTCTGCCCTACAAAACGTCACCGATGGTGCCTACACGGCGGACTTCTTGAAAGAACTATGTCTTTGCAGCTCCCCTACGAGTGATTGTTTTTTAGGCCATTGTGACTATTGTGCTAAGGAGGACGCTCTGACAGCCACATGTTTAGGAATCCCTGAAAATTTTGAGCTAGTCTATGTAGTATGGGAAAACGGCGATCTAGTAAAAAAAACAGCCCAGGCAAGTGCTTTTCTGCGAGAGCTAAATCTATGGTTTGTGAAGTGGACTACCCACGATTACATAAGATACATTCAAGAATCAGCAATACGCCAGGCGAAAGAGAACCAAGAAAAAGAATCCTGCATTTTTCACTTTGATTTCGCCGAAAATTGGGCAGCCATTTTACCGAATGAGGTACTGTCGTATCACTGGCACAAAAGACAGGTGTCTATATTCACGTGTGTCGTCACAAGGAAGCAATCAATGCAAAGTTTTGCCGTCATCAGTGACGACACATGCCATGATGCTGCACATGCCTGTTTTGTTCTACAAACATTCCACAACTATATTAAGGAACAACTTAGGCCAGACACGCATGTTACTTATGGTTCTGATGGTGCATGCAGTGACTTCAAAAACAAGTACCAGTTGTTCGAGCTATGTCAGAAAGATCATATATCAACAAAGTGGATTTCTTTCGGCCACAGGACATGCCAAGAACTCTTGTGACAGCGTTGGTGGCCTACTAAAGCATCAGGCTACGCTCTACAACCTCATAGCGGCAAGCTGAGCTGTGATTATGTCAGCATCCCAAATGGTGGCGAAACTGAGCGCGAAGCTCAAGAATGTCAAGCTGCTGTGTGCAAATGCAGACGAGCTAGAAACATTCCGTCAGTTTAAGAAGAGCCAGTGGAAATTGTTGCCACATGTTCCAGGCATACGTTCTAGGCATGTTTGGCTAAGCACATCTGAGGGCACTGATCGTGTTTTGTTAGTGTCACGTACTGCTAAATGCGATCTGCAAAAGATGCAGCCATTTTGAGCGCATCTCTTGTTTCACGCAGTCACCACCAAAATACCAGTGAGGGTGCTTCATGCGCATATGCTTTTTCTAGTGAAACACAACACTTGCGTTGGAACATTTTCATGTTTGAGTTTATCTGCAAATATGGACAGATGTTTTGCAACTTAGTTGCAGTGTCGAAGATTTCCTCTATCAGAGCTGTGTTATCAGGAGCATAAATGCGCCTTCATGGGTACGTATTTGTCACAGTGCTAAAACAGCCTTTCTTCACCAGCTGCGGTCACGTTTACTCGCGTTTGAAGCTCATTTCTGCTTTTACGTTCCGATTTCTAGATTTCTCAACTTATCAGCGCATTCTCGAAAAGGTCTGATTTGTACCAGGAATATTGTCGCTAAAACAAAATAATGCAACATGTTTTTCTATATTACTGTGTGATGGCCTTCGGTTGTCTATTTACGAGATATTAAGAAAAATCGAAGATAGTGTTTTTTTATTATTCAAATTTCAGTGGAGTACACTTTTGCGAATATGAGAAATTTGAGGCAATATATAAAATATTACATTAGCCCTACGGCAACAATAATTTATGCACCTAATGAACACACTATATCCTTAAAACGTGTCAACTTTCAAAACGCTGCTTGCATTACTTTCGAAGAAAAAAAATGGGGAATACGTAACTTATTTTAAACTGTCGCAAAATTAGACATTTTTCAAAGCTATTTTCTTAAGGTCTACAAACTTGAAACCTTACGAATTCATTCTTCGTTAGACGTGCATTTTAGGTAAAAAATATCGTCCTTGAAACAAAAATATTTGTCTTTTTATAGTATCTGCAATTTTCGAACATGACAGGTGACGAAATTGGTGCCTCCGTGTTGGTGAAGTTTGATATTTTTTTTCTGGTAACTTATGCCATTAATCATAAAACAAAGTTTACTTTCGGGCTACCTGGGGAGAGATGCACGAAATATAAAATACTCAGTGAAATCTAAAATATCAACTTTCGAACACGTGTCGATCTCTCGTGGAATCACCCAGGGACATTATTGTTTACAAGATCCAAATTATCCCCGTGTAGTCTCGCTGATTAGCGAAAGTGTCGCTGAAAAGGTGGAGCACATAGAAAGTTCGCGGATAAATCATCAGATAATCACCCTCCTTCCCTTGAACAGAGGCAAATTTAAAACCGTAATACTAAATGTATGCAGCCCTTCCAATGATAAACACGAGGACTTTGGTGCACTGCTCAAAGATGTTGTCGGCATTGCAGGGGCGAGAGATCGACTTGTGGTATTGGGTGACTTTAACGCACCCAGCACCACCTGGGGATATTCGAGACATTCCCCTAAGGTAACGCGTATCGAACACGACATATCAAAACTAGGGTTGAGCTTAATTACTCTACCCACAACACCAACGAGGTTGGGTAACAGCGTAAGTCGAGACACGTTCCCAGATCTGACATTCACACGTAATATTAACGACACTAACTGGGCAAACTTGGAAGAGAATCTCGGCAGCGATCAGCATTTCCCTGTCAATTTTGAAATACGTAGGGTCATAGGAGACGTCGTGACCACTGACTGGGAACGGTACCGACGGTGCAATCCCCCACCCGACTCTGTACCGGAGTCGATTGGGGAATGGTCAAAGTACATAACCTCAGTTCACAAACAAGCATCGAAATGTATCACAAGAACAGCAGAGACACCAGCAGTTGGCAGGCACCTGCTCTACCTATGGAAGAGCAGGCGTCGCATGCTGAAAAGGTGGAAAAACCAGCGACTCAACCAGAACCTTCTCCGCAGAATCGCTGCTTTAGGAAAGGAGGAAAATCAGTACGCTTACAAAATTGCAACTGAGGGACAGATCCCGTTCTGCAGTCCACCACAGGACACTCTGAGTGTTACGAAAACTTGAGCCATCCAAAAGAACATGCTTGACCCAGAAAAATCGAAATCGGCCACGAGCAGAACGCTACAACAAATAATGCATGATTTTCCGGGCACGGATTAGGAGTTAATACAAGCACTTAGGGACAGATACGCAGGAGAGAATGCCGATGGTTGCAGTACTGAAAATGCAGTACACTGGTGCGAAAAACGAGACTCGACGCCCTAATCGCCAAAAAAGAGGTCTTTGCGGCTGCCCAAGCAGCCAAGAGAAATTCTGCCCCTGGTTCAGATGAAATCACAAATGCAATGATAAGGAACCTCAGCGATAAGGCCATCGAGCACTGACAAACCATTTCAATGACAACTATTGACTTGCAGGAAAGATACCCGAGGAATGGAAAGAAGCCAAAATTATTACGATACCGCAACCAGGGAAGAAGCCATCGCTACAACAACTGAGATATATATCTTTGACGTCATGCATGGGAAACCTTTTCAATGAGTTATTCACCTTCGGCTCTAAAACTTTGTAGAGGACAACGGCCTTTTTCCTGCCACTATGTTGGGTTTTCGCAATGACCTCTCCACTCAAGACGCGTTTCTCTAATTACAAGAAGTTATGAGCTATATACCCACGGAAGGAGAACATCTAATACTAGCTCTTGCATTAAAATGATCATTCGACAATATATCGCATACGGCCATCCTAACAGAAATAAACAACATCGGATGTAAGGCAAACACCTACAATTGAATCAAGGCATTCCTCACAGAAAGGCGGGCTTCGATAGGCGTAGCACAAGTCACGTCAGGCGCTTTTGAGATGCCAAACAAAGGTATCGCTCAAGTATCCATGCTCTCTCCCCTGCTCTTTAATATCGCCATGTTAGGACTCACGCGAGCTCTGGATAAAGGGCCGCCGTTAAGATACACTCTCTATTTGGATGATATCACCCTATGGATAACGCGTGGATCTCTAGATAACAAAGAGGAGATACTTCAAGAGGCTGCAACAGCAGCTGAAAACTTTGAGAAGGCCAGCGGGCTCAGTTGTGCCCCTGAAAAATAGGAAATCATCAGGTTACATGGAAAAAAGTACAAAAGTAATGAAAACATCGACATACACGTTGAAGGTGTCAAAGTACGTGTGGTAACCGTCACACGTATTCTGGGTTACTGGGTACAGAGTAATGGACGAGTGAACCATACAATAAACATATTTAAATCAGCCACAAAACCGGTTGCACGAATGATCCATAGAATAACATGCCACACAAAGGGTATGAAGGAAGGACACGCAGTTAGATTAGTACAGGTACTTGTACTGTGTAAGGTAGCGTATAGCCTATCTTTCCACGCGTTAAACAAATCATAGGAAGAAACCATCGAGTCTATAATTAGGGGCGCCTACAAATTGGCCATAGGGCTACCGGTAAACACACCAACTCAATAGCTTTTGGACCTCGGTGTATATAATACATACCCTTTGCTAAAGACAGCGGTACTGACTGCGCTGAGAAATTGTCTAAGTCAGATGAAAGCGGGGAGAGAGGTATTCACTCTTATGGGCTTCCCGCCATATCCCCAAAACCTGGACGAGGTTCTTGTAGAAATTCTGGATCCCATCCACTGCAAGATTTTGATCTCACTGCTGCCCAAGAACATGGACGTAAAAACAAAGAGAAAGCGCAGAGAGCAGAGAGTGTGACGGCTCCAAAAACAATAAAAAAATTCAAATGTTTTGTATGTAGACTTTTCCAGGTACAATTTTAAACGGTCAGTTGCATCAATACCTAGCAACAACAACTTCGTGGTGACAAGTGCATTGCTGAACATGTCGTCGATCGCCAAGGCGATATGTTTTGCCATTGACCTTGCAATCAAAGCGCAGGAACAAAGAGATGAACTGCAGACAATTATTGTCTCTGACTCGCAGGAAGCGTGCCGTTCCTTTTTAAGAGACCGCCTTCCGAGAAAAATAAGCAAATTCTTAGGCGGGATATTGACGAACTAATACAGGCAGATTTGGTGTCCAGGACACTTAGGTCTGAAGAGAGACGAAAGTGCCGACGATTTTGTCGAGGGTTCACAAATCAATCATAGCTTTGAAAGCACTTTCTATTCTTCGAAACACTCCAGGAGGAAGCTATCGAGGAGGATAATGGCCCATCCAGAATAACCTCTCGCGAAATTCTTGCCATCCAGCGAGGCATGCGACAAAAATACCGCACCCCCCACAAATCATATAAGGGGCAGGAGGCGGTTGACCTCCACAGAATTCAAACGCGAGTTTTTCCCAATCTTCAAACATTACATACAATTTTTCCAACGCTGAATGGGCATGCGTGTCCGTGGTGTGGCGGCGAACCATCATTCTACCACAGTTCGTGGGGATGCCAAAACCGACCAACCATCAAATTTAGATACCTTTTTCGTCAGTACGAAATTTTTAATACTTTCTAGAAATGGAAGGCACAGCTCAGCAGCTCTAACCCAGAGGTGCAGCTTGCACTTCTGCGTCATGTCAGGCAGGCGGCAGCAGCCAGTGGGAGCCCTGGACTTGGGGCCCCACCCATCAAGCTCATGACCCCTGTCCCAAACCCTTGCGAATAAAGTTTTTCCTTCCTTTCATTACTTGTAGTAGAGACTTTGCCCTAGCCCATCTGCTACCCTCGTTATACTCGGGGTGAACATTTCGCGGGATGGAGAAAGCGACGATTTGTTCTCGCTGTTGACGAAAAATGCTCCAGATGTGAGACCTATTTTCCATCTGTGCAATCCACGGCTCCTACAGGATGTTTGTGCTCGTGGTGAACAGCTCGTGGTGGTGCTCGCAAATTGCGCCGTCCCCTGTGCCCATGCAATTTCCTCTAGCTTGTTGTGCATGCCAAGATGAACCAGTCTGTCAAAGCTTGAGTACATAGGAAACTGGAGAGCTCTCTCAATAGTCTTTCTGAGCAACGTGTTGGGTTTATCACGCTCCGACCTCTGCCAGTTGTGCATGGCTGCAACGTAGGTGAAATGGCCATCACAAAAGCGTGCACCAACCTAACGAGGTCATCTGTCCAAGTCTCTGTTGCCTGTTGGCAACCCTTCTTGTCAGTCCGGTGGCATTGTCAGTTTTTTCTGGTGAGTCTCGTAACCGAGAGGTGATTAGAGCCATTCGACTGAATGGTCTTACTTTGAACGTGGAGCGAGTCCACCTTGGGGATCAAGCTGCCCTCATCAGTCCTAAAAGGATTGTCGATGTCTGCTAATGGCTTTCACCCCCTTTCAAAACTTTTATTAAAGGAAAAACTGCCGATGAGTGCGCGTTTCATCACAAACTGGACACAGCCCACAGTACACAACACTGTCCTATAATAAGCCACTTATTGCACGTTGGAAATTCAGACACACGAAAAACAAACCCGTTGTGCACCCAACACATCTCTTTCTTCGGCACGTCTCGGCCACGTCTGCTGCTCTCTCATTCTTCAGGTGCTTCTCGAATGGCGTGGGAGCGTCTTATTGGTCACGTTTTCCGAAGTGACCCCACGCACTCCGTCTGCACCTCTGGTCCTCGCTAAATACACGAAGATGATGACGATGCTCCTTGGAAAGAAGCCCATGTCCACCAATTCTGTCGTCGTCGTCAACTTTTTCGTGCCGATGCACTCGCGCACTTTTCAAACCACTAAATGGTTACACTCGCGCACTTATCACAGATGCTATCGTATTCACCCCTTTAACTTGGCGCGAACCAACATTAGTATCGGAGGATAAGATGGCTTGACAAATATAACACGCAGGTCAAAGCATGAATAATGTCACAATTCGATCGCGTACTTTGTCAAACACTTCCCGCCAGATGCAGATGAGTGAGGCGCAAAAAACATTTTGTGAAACAGGTGGAGAAGAAGAGAGGAGGGGCTGTTCTTTCATGTCGTCTGCTCCTCCGGTTTCACAGAATGTTTTTTGCACCTCAGTCATCTGCACCAAGTATGCACAAATTGCCCAAAACAAGTCATTTTGGGACTTCCCGCCATACAACGGCACATACCATAATGCGGGTATGTGCAACACATGTTTTAAACTCACTATCTCATCCCGGCTGCGGTGGCTGCATTTCCGTGGAGGCGGAAATCTCGTAGGCCCGTGTGCTCAGACTTGGGTGCACGATAAAGAACCCCAGGTGGTCGAAATTTCCGGAGCCCTCCACTACGGCGTCTCTTATAATCAAATGGTGGTTTTGGGACGTTAAACCCCACAAATCAATCAATCAAACTTACTATCTACCGCGGAACGGTGACAACACACATGGGTCATTTTAACACGTCAGCGTTATGAAAAAAAACACAGGTTTGCCTCAAAAGCGAAGCAATGAACGCGATAGCAACAAATTGAAAGGTCGTGCGCAGAATTCAAAAGCAGATCTTAACGTATCCCGCGTTACTAACGCACAAATGACGCATGAAACGGACTCACAGGTACAGAATAACGCGAATAAGCGTTTCAGTTGTTACGTCGCTGTGTCTGAAAGGCGCACCCTTGCGCTAACGGATACTGTGCATCGTATGCAGTGACCTTTGTGCGCCTGGTAACTACTACAGAATCATTCCGGTGAAATCCCAAGGCCAGCCAAGACGTACGATTCTTCCCAACGCCAGATAAGGGCGTGGAAGTGAGCATACACCCCCTTCCGCTACTAGGGGCAAAACACGCGCGGGAGATGAGAGCGCGCGCCGCCGTGTCGTGACGATGTGGTGACGCCCACTCATTGCGCAACATTGGTGGTAATGCTTAAAACACGATAGTGCTCCACGAGATAGCCGTTAACAGCGGAAAGTGGTAGATATAAATATCCTGCTGTTTGAACGTTGAAGGACGCGCCTCTCCTAGGCTCAGTGGTTGACGCCTCGCACACGGGTTTCAGTTGTCCCAAGCTGGATTCCGCGCACCGGAGTCTCTTTTTGAATTATTTTTTATTGCGGTATATATATATATATATATATATATATATATATATATATATATATATATATATATATATATATATATATATATATATATATATACCCCGCAGGGGCGTCTGTGAAAGCAGGCGATGTAACGGGGGGGTTTCGACTCCCTCCTACGTTTGGCCTTGCGTGGCTGAGCCAGCCGTGTCCGGGGAAAAGGGGATCCTGGGGGTTGAGCCGACGCCGGGTGATTGGACCGTTGAGGCCCCCCCCCCCCCCCGGCAGAGGCAACACACCCCTTTGGCCCCGGCTTCACGTATACGGCACCCCTGGGCTAGCCCACCCAGGGGAAATCAGCAGTCGCCTTTTCCTATCTCTTTCCCCCTAACATTCGTCTTTATCTCTCACTTTCTATCTGTCCTGTCATCTTCTCTCTTCCGTTTACTTCCAAACATTCCGGCGGCTAGTGTTAACCTGTTGTACCTATCCAACCTAGAATAATCATAACAGGTTATAGCTGTGATGTATGGCTGGCGTCTCCAAGTGTTTGCTTTCGACACTTTAGCGTCCCCATGTAGGGCTCGGTGGTGGTTGGCCACCATCGACGCCGAACCTTATAGTATTTGTATGAAAAAAGCTTTTCTCCCAATTCCTGATCGCTCCTTGAAAAGGTGGCGCATCGAAGACACTTTTCTGCCTAACACACCAAAGCCGACATTCCCAAAGTACCATGTTATCCACAGTCAAAACGAAAAGAAGACAGTCCGAGCCATTTCACCTTTTCTAGTTTCGAAAACTCTCACAGAAGCAATAGGCCCAGGTTATAAAGTGACCAAGATGGGAAATGGCGATCTTCTTCCGCAGGTTTGCGACCAAGCTCAGCATGAGAAGCTGTCTAAGCTTGTAGCATTTGGGGAAACCCTTGTTTCAGTGGGCCCACAGAGGTCCATGAACACTGTCCATGGCGTTATTTCTGAGGATGATTTATACTTAACTTTCTGAAAGGGAGCTGCTCGAAGGTTGGCAGGACAAGAACGTGGTCAAAGTCCAAAGAATAGCAATAAGGCGCAACAACAAACTGACCCCTACAAAACATGTAATAATTACCTTCGAAACAAGTGACCTGCAAGAATCGATCGAAATGGGCTACTGTAAGCTCCGTGTGAGACCATACATCCCCAACCGTCGTCGATGTTTCGAGTGTCAACGTTTCGGTCATGGATCGCAGAGTTGCAGAGGGCGCGCCACTTGCGCAAAGTGTAAATCCATGCAACGCATATCCAATAATTGCACCTTAAAAACAACTGATTTCTCGAAATGTGAAAGATATCACGCTGCCTACTCTCGAACATGCCCCGCATGGAAAAAAGAGAAACAATTAGTAGAACTTAAAGTCAAATTCAATCTCTCATTCCAAGAAGCACGCCAACGTTACGCACTACACAGCCCATCTTATCCCTCCTTCGCAGATGTGACGCGCCGGGGCGCCGCGCCACATGTCTCTGCACCTGCGAATGTCACAGAGTGTGTGGCCGCGGTCGTGCCACAAGCGACCCCGGCTGGAGAAGCCTGTACTGCTCCGCCACCTGACAAACAGGGCCGGCAGACCCCCGTGTCTGCTGCACCTCGGACTACTGCAAGCGCAGTTAGGTTCGAAAGTTCTATGACCATGCCTGCCGAGCAAGCACCATTCACCACTTCACAAAAGGTGATGGATACAAGTCCCACTCTTCTGGCGCCTCAAACGCCGAAGGATAGGCGCAACTCCTTGGAGCGCGCCTAAAAAGAAAAGCCTCGAATCACGGGGACCCCAAAAGACCCTGTAACTTAAAGCAACACTTTTGTACACACAGCACCATACAACACTATAATTACACAAATACTACGGTGGAACGTCAGAGGACTGCTGAGAAACCTCGACGATATCCAGGAACTTTTACAAAAACACACATCTAAGGCGCTGTGCGTACAAGAGACACAGTTTAAACCTAAACACACCAATTTTTTACGATATTACGTTACTTCTCGGAAGGACCGGAATGATGTCATTGTGTCATCCGGTGGCGTTGCCAATATAATCAAACAAAGGATTGCATGCACACACCTACCGCTACAAACATCGCTTGAGGCGGGGGCTGTTCGAGCAGTTATTTTCAATGAGCTCGTGACCATCTGCTCTCTCTACATACCTCCACAACACTGCTTTGAAAAGCATGAATTACAGTTCCTCATAGACGAACTTCCAGAACCCTACCTTGTCTTAGGGGATTTTGATGCACATGGTAGCCTCTGGGGTGACTCTCGCTCCGATGCGCGAGGTCGCTTTGTTGAACAGTTCCTTTTTTCTACCGGTGCGTTTCCCCTGAATCGGAAAGAGGCAATATATTACAACGTCACTGACAATACGTACTCAGCAATAGACCTCAGCATAACATCCCCATCACTCCTGCCTCTACTTAAATGGGAAGTCTTCAATGAACTATATAGAAGTGACCATTTTCCTATCGTTATCAGCACATCAATAACAAATACATGTCCTGCACAAATTCCCAAATAGCTCACCGACAAAGCCGATTAGGAAAAGTTTCAAAAAATGACTGTATTATCTTGGATTGACATGGCGGTGTTGAGCATAGAGGATGCTGTATGCTACTTTACAGCTTTCTTGGTTGATGCAGCAACAAAATGTATTCCCCAAACATGTGGACCGTCAAGCAAACGGCGAGTCCCATGGTAGAATAATGAGTGCCGAGATGCTCGAAAAAAAGAAAATAAGGCATGGAAGTTGCTTAGAGACTCGCCCGCAGCCGAGAATCTTGTAAACTTTAACAACGTCAAGTCGCAAGCAAAGAGGGCGCACCGACAGGCGAGAAGGGAAAGTTGGCACAAATTTTTATCAGGCATTAACTCATACACAGATGAGTCGAGAGTCTGGAGCATGGTTGGTAAGGTGGCAAGACGAAAATCACATTCACTTCCTCTAGTGAACACACAAGGGGAGAGTTTGGAAGACCAGGCAAACACTCTCGGAGCACACTTCGAACAGGTCTCCAGCTCAACACACGATAGTGAAGCGTTTCGACGATACAAAACCACAATATAAAAACAGAGATTAGAGCGCAAGGCCACAACACATGAGGCATCCAATGAACCCTCCTGTTTGGCTGAACTACAAGCCCCAGTTTCCTGCTGCAATAAATCTTCAGACCATGTGGCATATGAAATGTTAAAGCACCTGCCCACTGAAACCCAGAAAGATCTCCTCTCTCTGTATAATGCGATATGGTCATCCGGCTAGCTACCCTCAACCTGGAAGGAAGCTATCGTTATGCTAATTCTAAAACAAGGCAAGGACCCGGCCTCAGTTTCCAGCTACAGGCCAATAGCATTAACCAGCCGTCTTTGCAAGGTCTTTGAAAAAATTATTAACAGGCGCGTGCCTGATGCACTTCCTTGAAATTAGTGGCTTACTTGACCCATACCAGTGTGGGTGTCGAGAGGCTCGGTCCACCACTGACCACCTTGTCCGTATCGAGGCACAAATTCGTGATGCTTTTCTTTATAAGCAATTTTTTATTTCTGTGTTCCTCGATAGAGAAAAGGCATAAGACACTACATGGCGCTTCGGCATATTGCAAGACCTGTCACATTTAGGTGTGCAGGGTAGAATCCTGACAGTTATCGAAAGCTACCTGTCCAACCGTGCATTCCGTGTCCGAGTTGGCACTGCCTTACCTCGAGTATTTGTCCAAGAAACAGGACTGCCACAAGGAGGTGTATTGAGCTGCACACTTTTCATAGTTAAAATGAATTCCTTGCACCTGGCTCTCCCATGAATTATTTTTTACTGTATATATGTCGTTGATATAGAGATTGGTTGCGAATTGTGCAACATCTGAATGCTCCAACGTCAAGTTCAACTAAGGTTGAACAAGGTATCTCAATGGGAAAACGAGAATGGTTTTATACTCAACGCGCAAAAGAGCACTTGTGTCTTGTTCATCCGAAAGAGGGGCCTTCATCCTGACCCCGACATTCACCTGCATGGTCAACCTCTCTCAGTGAAGACCGAGCACAAGTTTCTTGGTCTCATATTAGACACTAAGCTAACCTTCATCCCACACATCAAGTATTTAAGGGACAGGTGCCTAAAAACAATGAACATTTTGAAAGTGTTTTCACGCACTACATGGGGTAGTGACACGAAATGTCTAATGAATTTATATAGAAGCCTCATACTCACACGCCTAGATTAAGGTGCTATAATCTATCAACCGGCAACACCATCAGGCTAGAAAATTCTCGACTCGGTCTACCATCTGGGCATTCGCCTTTCTACGGGTGCTTTCCGAACCAGCCCTGTGGAGAGCCTGTACGTGGATTCGAATGAATGGTTGCTCCACCTACAAAGATGTTCGCTATCATTTTTGTACTTTTTGAAGGTGAAGGCAGACAATAAACACCCTTCCCATTTGACAAATAATGATTTGTCTTGTTCTGGCTTGTTCGAGAACCATGCTTTGTTTAGGCAGCCCTAAGCGCTCCATGTAAGGGGCCTGGCCGAAGAAACAGGTGTGCCTCTTCTTGAACACAGTTTGATGGCTCCTACAACATATCTGCCACCGTGGCAGCGGCAGCTTATAGACTGTGATGTCTCTTTTGTTCAAGTCACAAAGCACGCACCACTTGCACCCATACATACATACTTCCTAGAACTACAACATAAATACACATGCCCTGAGTTCTTACCGATGCGTCAAAGTCAAACACTTCTGTGTCATATGCAGCGGTAGGCCAATCCTTTTCCGAGGCCGGCGTTGTTCATTCTGATGCAAGCATTTTCACAGGAAAAGCTTACGCAATACTGGCGGTCGTAAAACACATCAAACAGATAAAATTACAAAAGGCGGTAATATACACAGATTCCCTAAGCGTGGTCACACCTCTGAAAACTCCTGAAAAACACAAGAACCCCGAGCTGGTGTCAGTTTACTCACTTCTGTAAACACTGTACACATCAAAATAGCATGTTGTTATCTGCTGGGTTCCAGGGCACCGTGAGATACAAGGGAACGTTTTGGCCGACAATCTGGCTGCTTCCGCCAACGACACTACTCCCAATGCATCAATACCAATCCCTGCACTTGACTTAAAACGTTTTCTAAAACGAAAGCTCAGGTGGTATTGGCAGAGCACGTGGGATAAACACACATATATTAAACTCCATGCTATTACGCCACAAATGTGTTATTGGCCGCCACTGTCAAAATCACGACACAGAAGTAATACTAACAAGGCTTAGACCAGGACATACACCTTCTACAAATTAATTTCTTCTATCTACCGGCAACTCACCATATTGTGAGAGATGTGGAGAACCCCTTACGGTTCTGCACACTCTCGTCCAGTGCAATGAGCTGCATGCTCTAAGAGAAAAGCATCTTTTACTGCCCTACCGACAGCAGCTCCCTCTACACCCTGGGATGCTCATCGGTAGGGATCCGCTTTTTACACTGTAAACACTTCTCACGTTTTGAAAAAATGTGCATAGCTTTCACCCGATATTTCGAGGTCATTCGTAGCATGACCTCTGTACCATTGTCGTGACTGCAGTGACTACATCTTCATCATGGTTTTATTATCATGACATTTTGCCATCCACTATCCCTTTAACCCGCGTTAGCGCGAGGAATTTTAAGACCCCTTCACAGCCACGCATCATATCATTGTTCATATGTGTAGTCAATTGAAATGGCCCTCTTTGGCCATCAATTGGCCCTTGCGCCATTAAAAAACTGCTCATCACATATATATATATATATATATATATATATATATATATATATATATATATATATATATATATATATATAGGCAGGCATGGTGGTTGAGTGGCCGTAGCGTTGCATATAGTCTAGTAGATCCTCCGTGAGCGGTCACAACGTGGTTTATTTCGACGTTTCGGCCTAGAGTCTGGCCTTCATCAGGAATGAAGGCCAGACTCTAGGCCGAAACGTCGAAATAAACCACGTTGTGACCGCTCACGGAGGATCTACTAGACTATATATATATATATATATATATATATATATATATGTTCAATAAGAGAAAGAATTGTATACTTAAGGGCTCATTTTTCCGTGTTTTTGACACAATAATAAAGAGATCTAACAGACAGTATTGCCAAGGAATGTACAGGGGAAGTTATAAGGTCCAATGGAATGTAAATAAGAAGAAAGAAAAGTGGATGAAAAAATAACCAGCCGTGAGCAGGAATCGAACCTACGACCTTCAGATAACGCGTTCGATGCTCTAACCACTGAGGTACCACAGCAGCCTTCCCTCCATCCACTTTTTTGGGTTTATATGTGAATTTAGAAGTAGGAGTGACAGTCAGCGCCACATCTATAAGCCAAGTGACGAGTGTGAACCACTCTTTTTACGCGCATGTTTGCGTCACGTATATATATATATATATATATATATATATATATATATATATAGTCTAGTAGATCCTCCGTGAGCGGTCACAACGTGGTTTATTTCGACGTTTCGGCCTAGAGTCTGGCCTTCATCAGGAATAAAGATACAGTTTGTCGGTGCTCAGCTTTATACAATCTCAAATCAGAGGGCAAGGTAAGAGGGAAAAAAAAAGAAAAGAAAAGAAAAGAAAAGAAAAGAAAAGAAAAAAAAGAAAAAAGATAAAAATAATATACGGTGAACGCCCCTCGGGTGCCCCCCTTCCACTTTTCCCTCCACTCCCCCCCATCTCTCTCCCCCCTCTCCCCTTCACCTTTCTGATGTCAGCGGTCTGTGTATGTTTCCGTTCACTAGCGCATTACTCCCGATCAGACGGTCCCTCCTGGCACTGGCGGTTCGGTGTGGGGCAAAAAAGAGCTTTTCGGGAAGTCCTAAGCCTTTAACTGCTCGGGGTCCCGTAAACAATTCGTCGTAGAAGGACGGGGGCCGCGTATTGTGGCAGAGGCTGGTCAGTGGGCATTTTAGGAAGTTCTAAGCCTTTAACTACTCCGCGCCCTGTCAACATTTCGTCGTAAAAATAGGGGTGCCCCGTATTGCGGTAGGCTGTGCAAGCGCGTGCAATGCGAATTCCTGGCCCGCTTCTAAATTACGCGTGTCGTGGGGGCCTCCCGGCTGTGCACATGGTTGCTGTTGGGCATGTCGTGCATGGCACAATTGATTGGGTAGTAAAATAAAACAGAAAACAGACGACAGCTGCACTTAGGAAGAGTAGTTACACTTGGAATTGTTTTAGGTTTTCCAGTGCCCTTCGCAGCTGCAGTGCCGTGAACTCAGTTACTATTTTCATCGTTGCCGTTATTGTTTTCTAATGCTTTAATTGCTGCAAGTGTACCAGGATTCTCATTTATTCCTCTATCGAGGGTGTTAAATCGGTGGATAAGGTATGACTCTCGTTGTTCACGTTCTCGATTTGATTTAAATCCCGTCTCTAAGAGCGTTACTGATAGTTTGTCGAATGCATGGTCGGGAAGATTGAGATGTTTTGATAGAGGTAGACTTGGGGCTGATTTCGCATGGGCTCTGTGATTATTGAAGCGAATCCTAAATGGTGTTTCTGTTTGTCCGATGTACTGCATACCACACACGTTGCATTCGAGTAGGTACACCACATTAGAAGAATCGCATGTTAGGTTTCCTCGTATGTTAATCGAAAACTTGGATTGCGTGCTGGTTGCTTTGTCTGTTTCTCGCATCGCCTTACATACAAGACATCGTGGCTTTAAGCAAGGGCGGCATGAATTATTGGGGGGTGATGTGTTAATTTGGGAGTGGACAAGGGTGTCTTTGAGGTTACGTGGTCGTCGGTAAACGACGCCTGGAGCGGATGGGAATGCGCGTTTCAGACGTTCACTTTGTTCCAGAATGTTGTAATGTCGTTTAAGGATTTTGTTTACATTGGGGAAGTTTGTGCTGTAAGTCAAGCAGAGGTTTGTTCGTTGTGGGTCTTCTCGTGGTGGTCGCTTCATAAGTAAGTCTTCACGCTTTAGTTTTCTCGCTTTTTGAACAGCGTCATTAATTACATGTGGGGGGTATTTTTGTTGCTCGAGCATAAGTTTTAGCCTCTGTGAGCTCGTGTCAAAGTCAGCGTCTCTAGAGCAGATTCGCTTAAACCGGTGAGCCTGGCTGTATGGAATACTGTTTTTACAGTGGCGTGGGTGATCGCTTTGGTAATGAAGGTATTGTTGTCGATCCGTTGGTTTGCGATATAGGGTTGTAGAGAGCTTCTCTTTTTCTATCGTTATGGTAACATCAAGAAAATTTACGGTAACTTGCGAGTATGTGTGTGTGAAGTAAATGTTCGGGTGTACAGCATTGTAAGTGTCTATAAAGCTGAGAAGTTCGTCCTCGCTGTGGGTCCAAATAAGAAAGATGTCGTCTATGTATCTTCTGTATAACATTGGTTTCAAGGAACTTTGTGCAAGAAATTCAGATTCTAGCTTTCCCATAAATATGTTGGCATAATTAGGTGCCATTTTGGTGCCCATAGCGGTCCCGCTGATTTGTCGAAAATACTCTTGGTTAAACTCGAATGAATTTAATTCGAGGACCATCCTCGTCAATGTTGCAATGGCAGAGAAATCTGGGGTGTTAGATTGTCTATGGTTTGTGTACATGTTTCTTAGTGCAGCTATGCCGTCATCGTGAGGAATATTTGTATATAATGAAGAGACATCAAGGGTAACCAAGTACGAGTTTTTCGGCACACAGACACCCGCAATGTCTCGAAGAAAATGTGTGGTGTCTTTTATGTACGACGCGAGGGTGCATGGAATGTGGCTTATTAGTTTGTCCACGTACCCTGATATGGGTTCAGTTATTGTACCGATGCCTGATATGATTGGTCGACCTGGGTTACCGGGTTTATGAATTTTTGGGAGGATGTAGAAGCGACCTGGACGAGGGTATGCTGCTTGCATCAGTTTGTGGTCAGTGTTGGTTATCTTTTCTGCGTCCAACAGTTTCTTTAGTTCTGTTGATACGATACGTTTGTATTCGTCTGTCGGATCACCTGGGAGGCGTTCGTAAAATCTTGAGTCGTCTAGTTGGCGGTATGCTTCTTGTAGGTAGTTGGTTGTGTTAAGGACTACAATTGCTCCTCCTTTGTCAGCGGGTTTTATTGTTATGTCTGTCCTAGATGCCAAATTTTTCATGCTTATTTTTTTCAGATTTGGTCAAGTTTTCTCGGTTTCCTTTCTGTCTGTGGTATTCGTGTACTATATCTTTCTGTACTGCGGTGATATAAAGGTCCAAGCACTTGTCTCGATTACTGTTCGGTGTCCAATCATTTGATTTACGACGGTGAATTGTTTTGTGGTTAGAAGGCCTATCTAAGAAATATTCGCGCAACCTTAAGCTTCGAGCGAAGTTGTCGAGGTCTCGGAGTAAGTGGAATTCATCGAAAAATTTTGTGGTCGGGCAGAAGCTTAGTCCCTTAGATAGCAGTTTTACTTCATCAGGTGACAAGCTCGTGTCCGATAAGTTTACAACCACAGTGTCACACGGTGTGTTCCTAGATGGGTGCTCGTTTGTACCATTAGTGTTTTCCTGGGTGGTGGTGTTGTAATGATAAGGCACTGTATCAGGGAACGCGGGTTTGGGCACATGGTCTCTTTCGAGTTTATGAAGTTTTGTGGCCCTGATGGCTTGGTATTTATTCTGCTCAAATTCTGTTAATCGCGTGATTTCTTCGTTCGATAAAGTGTTGTGGCGGAGAATGGTGTTGGTCATAGCGACCAGTTTCTTTACCTGTTTGTCACTATGATTAAGAGCAATTTCTGTTAATTTAAGGGATGCCTCAAGGAGGACGTTTTTCCATGTTATTTGGTCGTGTTTATCTAGATTTGTAGCGGCTGGTGTGAGGGAGAGTGTCATACCCTTGGGGGCTATTCTAGCACGAAGGTACACTTGCAATGTTGATTTATGCATTTCATGTCTAATTCGTTTGTCAGCAAGTTTTCGTACTTTAAGGAAAGTGGCACTGAAACTGGGAAGTGATGAGCTGGACTTACATTTCAGAAGTCAATCTTCTTTTGGGTGCGGGGATGGCACTGATGAGGTGCGCAGGTTGTAGTTATGTATATCATAGGCAGCGTGGACCCCATGAACACAAAAAATAAATGTCAGGGTGCTAGGAGAAATCAAACCCCTACATTGTGCATGGAAATCAAGCATTCTATCACAGAGCCACGCCAGGTCTCGGAATTCCTTTTCATATAGACCATATTGTTCGGGTAACACCAATTGTAGTTGCAGTGCTGTCTATCCCAATTTATAAAGATTAGATATATACTCCTTTGACACAGCTCTTACGTAGTATTGACGTGAATTGTAGTTAGGTGTCATGCGCTGAAGCTTACTTATTTTAGCAGTGTCCGCATACTTCGCATCGTAGTGAACGCCAGCGCTTCATGTAAGCATATTGTTTCTGGTGTCACTATCGCTAATCATGTTGCTTTTGGCCCCATGGCGCAAGTGCACACAGCTGGTTTTATGAACACCTCTCTGTTCAACATGTAACTGTGCGTGCAATATTTGTAGATATATTTGGCCTCATTGCATAAACTGTTCCTCATTTCAAAAATACAACGCGGTCTTCTTCCCTCCCATACTTTGCTTAACGTCTATACTCAAGGTACGTGGGATCTGCCAATTTTTTGCTCATGATTTTATGATTACTTTCAAAAAAGCAGAGAAGGTTTTCAAAAGAGTTTCTTGAAAGCTAATTTGCTCCTGCGCTTCATTTACTAGGCAAACTTATTTATTCAGGGTCTACCTAACTCACAAGTTTAGCATACGCACTCAATCCCTAAACTCTCACAGAACATTTATCGCAATGAAGAATTTACGGAAAAAACTTCCCAGATTCCACGTACAGTTAAAATCGATGGTATGCTAAGCACAAATGAGGAAGGTGGATAGGTCACTTTAAAATTAGCATAACGCTACGAGGCAGACGTAAATTATGCTGTGCATGACTTCCCTGTCATGATTATCATGCTTGCGCCTGGCATTTGTGTTGGTCGTCCATTCATGTCACGTGAGACCAAATTTTGTATATGTGCAGCTAGCGAAATGGCCGCGATCGTGCTATGAACCTCCCAACCTCGGCCAGGGGGCGCTGCGTCACGCGCGTTTCACCGCCTTTCTAGCAAAAGCCGGTCGCTCGGTACCCCGCTCCCGCCTTCTGCCTGTGCTATCTCGGCACTTTCACGGGCTCTGCACGCGCTGTTATCTCGTCGCCCTCCACGTACAGCGTCATCTGTGACTTGCTTCGAAAGTTTCAACAAATTATAAAAATGGTTTTACGGCGTGAGTCTTATCAGAACCGAGAGTGATTCATTGACAACCTTTCCGGGACCAAGCAAATCAAGCACGATGTCTTTCAGCGAGTGCTTTGTGAATGTCAATGGTGAACAACTGTCTTTCAATGACATTAAAAGTGAGGGGACGGCGCGAATTGTAATTGTATGTTACCGGTAAAACGCGCATTTGCTGCGGTATTCGTGTCTTCTCGGAGCTTTCGGCAAACTACCAACACGCTTTTGCGTGCATGTGTATATTTCGGATTTTTATTGCTTGAATGCAAAGTTTGCCTTGCGGATTTCAATTTATCAGAAAGTCGGTGTGGAGAGACCAAACTTACGGCTGTCCTGTTCAGTCCCTGGCACCATTTCAATGCGCTGTGCTCTGTTTCATAAGATTTTCACTATTGCCGTGCTTTTCATCAGATGCTAACAAGGTCGTATTGTAAGTTCAAAGGCACCTTTGATTTTTTGCAGCTTCTTTAAAAGTCTATTGATGCGCACAAAAAAGTATTGAATGTTCATTTCAAGCATGCATGTTTTTGCAGTGCATGTTTCATCTCGTACAATAACCCCGCCTGACCACACAGCATGTTCACTGATTCGAATGTCGATTAGGTTGTTTTGACATATCGCTTGGTCGTCGACGTATCTCACAATACCCACTAGGATCGAGAATGTCTTGAGTTACACCGAGATGTGCCCTTATAACCGCTTAGAATTTCACAAAATTTAATATCTGCTTTGGTTCGTTTTTCAACTCATTTTCTTAGCGGCCGCTGTAGATTGCCCGCGGCTCGGGCACATGCAAGGACATGATATTTTACTTGACAAAATTATTATGTCAATAGAAAGCACGCTGTGCTTTGAGACTCCATATTGATTCCGGCCACCTTAGGATTTTTTTAACGTGCACTTAAATCTATTTGAATTGTATACCGCGCGACTACAACGGACAGAGGGTGCACACACCGAGCGTCACTTATGTGTACAATGAGCATCATAGCACCGTACGATTGAAATATGCAACACCGAAATGCCCTGTCTATTATTATTGCACCAAAATCTGAGAGCACTGTTACACAGTTTCACTCCCGTGGAAATGCAGCTGGCGTATGCGGAAATTGAACTCATGGCTTCGATCCTAGCATCCCAACACCTCATCATGCTAACTTATCGGTGGGTTTTGCTTGCAAGGCCTGTGCTTATAAACGCTTAGCTCAAACCAGCAGCACAAATCTGTTTACGCTGAGCAGCGACGAGAAATCTACAGCCATCAGCTGAATAAAACACTTTTAGGGCTCACAGAACGGTATTTTAAGTGTGTTAAGCTATCAAGCTTCACCGCTTTCGCACTAACAATGTTTGTCTCGGAAAGCCAGAGCCCAATCGTGAAATGTGCAGTGGTCGTATAATTGCTGTAGTTTCAGTTTACATGATTGATTGATTTGTGGAGTTTAACGTCCCAAAACCACCATATGATTATGAGAGACGCCGTAGTGGAGGGCTCCGGAAAATTCAACCACCTGGGGTTCTTTAACGTGCACCCAAATCTGTGTACACGGGCCTGCAACATTTCCGCCTCTGTAGGAAATGCAGCCGCCTCAGCCGGGATTCGATCCCGCGACCTACGGGTCAGCAGCCGAGTATCTTGGCCACTAGACCACCGTGGTGGGGCATAGTTTCAGTTTGCAAACACGCTTTCTCTTAAGATGAGCCTGACCATCGCGTTTTTCTAAGTTCAATACGAGTGTGTAGTACTGTGCACGACAAAAAATGTTTGTAGTAACGAGACCACGGAGTATAGGCGAACTGCCATAATCCACTCTTGACGCCTTTGCTTCTCGCACTGCTTGCATTGGAAACGGTAGAACTTGATGGGCAGTTTTCATGTCTATGTCATGTTTAAAATTTTGTAGGAACTCACAACGTAGCAGCAGTGCGTGCCTGCTTTCCTGAATGACGAAGGAGCGCTGCCCACAGCGTTCAAAATGCAAAGTAAGCGCACCAAGGAACAAGTTTTACGTGTGTGCAATGGGCAAACCCAGCAAGCGCAGCCCGTCCGAGCAACCGGAGGTTTGCCCTCTTCCCACTAGGACTGTGAACGGGGCTGCGTAACCTCGAGCCTGTCTTACCTAGAAGCGTGGCATGCAGTCATGAGACTTGAAACTTGAGCAACTTGGTGCGGGTTCATCTTGATTTTATCAGCGCACTCAGATATGATGACTAAGAATAAAAAGATGTGCACAAAACGGGCGCTGACTCGCCACTAAAATTTATTAACAACAAAAAAAAACACGCGAATATCAACGTGAACAAAAACTGAAATGAAAACTGGTCATCATTGTGATTACCAAGTGGAGGTGGCGCTCAGGTATTCAAATTCTGCATCACTTAGCGTGATAGAAGGTACGCTGATACATTTTTCTTCTTTCCTTCGGTTGTGGAACGCTTGAATGACTTCTCTTGTTATCTGTTGTTTATGACGCGACGGTATCTTAGTGTCAGCTAAAAATGGAGGGAAAGCGCAATGTTTACAATGGGCGGTCATTGAAAATGGTTTGGTGTCTGATGGTAATCTTTCATGCTCCCTAAGAAGGATATTGACGCCTCTTTCACTCTGCCGATTGTATATTTTCCCGCTTTATATTGCGATTTCAAAGACTATGGCCTTTTTTGCAAACAGTATAAAGAAAAGTGTGTTTGATGCCGGCACTGCTGTGAACACACGTTTTGTTTTATGATCCACTGAAGCACAAATCAGAGAAAAAGGTGGTGCGATTAGCATGCGAGAGCACGCACATAGAAAGTATAGGGTGTTTTTGTTCCCTGACAACTCCAACTACCAGTGCGCGCACTGTTCGACAAGAGTCTTCTTGCAATCACTTAACGAGAGACTCAGCTATGGCTGTGGAAGGTGCAGCTTTGTAATCTGTGATTGGAAACCAATTGGGAATCGGAAAGCCGCATTATCTGAGAGGGCCCTGCAAAAGGGGCTCTCATTCGTTTAAGCCAATTGACCTATAGCTTAAAATTTGTTACTAGCAGGCGCCTACTTCTGTGCGTGTGAAATATATCGACGATGAAAACCGAAGAGCAGCAATATTTTTGTGATCACCAGCTCTCATTCATCGTGTAGCCGTGCCGTACTCCTAAGAGTGGCCTAGCAGCGGCATCTCGGTAGCAGCGGCGTCTCGGTTATTCACCGGTGCTGCTGAATGTGCGCCGTTGAAGTGTCCACGCACGGCCACTCAGGTTTTGCGTACGATTCAGTGAATTTTATGGATTCGCACAAAGTACTTTAATGCAAATTCAACACGGTTGACAGTGCCAGTTCATAAATAGATTTCGCCATAGCCAAAAAACCATTGAATATCAGGAGGCTTTAGGACCGAAGGCATGTGTCCCAAAGAATTTCCATCGGGCTATCGCAAATTACTTACGCCGTGATTGTTTTGTGTTTAATCATTCGTAAAAGAAGGGTCCCTCCCCGAGCTATTTTGGAGGTGACAGTACGGTGCGTATATATGCCCGGCGAGTGAGGTGTAGTAGCGCAGAGCGGGCAGTGAGACGTGGTCAGTGTGAGTAGAGTAATATTAGGCGAACGCTGTGTGCAATTTTGTATACGTGCCGTCAGTATTACGTGCTTCGATAGTAATTTTTTCAAAGATACGCTTGCGCATGGTATGGCTGTGGACGTTACTTTTTTCTTTCAATGAATGAAAAAATATACTTTCACAATTATCTGAAAAAGCTAACTGATGAGTGCTAATGAATACTTTCCCGAATCCATCCAAAAACCCTTTCTTGTCTCCGGGGAGATTATAAAACCTCCATGGGGGCCTGCGCTTGAGTACAGGTCGTTCACTCCCATCTGGGCTTATGTTATTTACAGGGTATACGCGGGTTTGAGACATGACCCTTCTTGTTGCTTCCTGTGACCTTTGCCTTGTATAACACATCACTCATTAATATACATTTACTTCATCAAGTAAACGCTTTTTTACTTTGTGTCTTCTATCTTATCTCCTTGATAAGTGAATTGAATTTTCACCGCATAATTTCACAGGAAAAGGCGGTTGTAGGCCGCAGTCTGTAGTTAGGTGGAAAGAAAAAGTTGAGCCAACAGCACAAGTTCAACTGTTACCGATTCTTCTTAGCTGATCTTATGCATAGTGCTGCATCTGTCTGCGGGAAGTGTCCAATAGAGACGCTTTCGGAAGGGATGGTCGACCGTTTCTACACGACTGTAAATAGGCCACTTGTATTGACATAACTAGCTGGTTCTTTTTTGTTCTTCACATTTGGATTGCAGCACATTTACTGAGCCTTTTTTAAGTTGCACAATTTCAGTTGGAAGTTTGTGCTAGCACGTGTCTGTGCCATCGATTCTCAATGAATATTCTTGCAAGAACTAGTTTATCACGGTGTACCAACGTGCTCGAACCCACGCGTTCATAAACATTTTCTAAGATTCTTGTGTCGTTGCGTGGTAAGTGTTTTATGTTCGATCTTCGGTGCGAAAAAGCTAAAACGGAAAATCGAAACTAAGGTTTCAGCCACTTGGTATGCATAGTTAAGATAGGTCACCACCTTAAAGAACGAATTTTTTTGAAAATAAAAACGATTTTTATTCAAAAAATTTCACAATATTGTCTTTGCAAGAGCAATTAAAAGGCAGAGTGGTGTATTTATATCAACCTATTCAAAACTTATGACCAATATTCCAGCCCCTCCAAGGTAGGCTCGAAAGAGAAACAGATTTTCTGATTTCACAATGACGGCATCGTCATACTTTTTTCAACATACTACGTTTTGCTGTGTTGTCTAATTACATTCCATAACATGTGGGACATGATGTCAACGATTTGTTTCAAAATTTCCCCGCATTAAGCAGTGATGTAGCCACCCCACCGTCCTAACGGAAGGCTGCTATTACCAGCTGCAGACTAGAACAACAGTTAGAGGCCTGTCCCAATGGCCCGCGAAGCAGCAGCGAGACTTGGTCCTTTTGTTCCGACGTGGGAGCGGCTCGCAGCGTTCCGAACAACTCAATAAAAAAGAACGGCTATTTGGGCGTGTTCGTTAAAGCGCATGTTGAAAAAGGTTGCAGCGCAAGCACGAAAATTCGCCCGTTGCACTTTTCCTTCAACTCTTTCGTGCTTGCGCTGCAGCCCCTTTAACGTGAACCAATAAAGTTTATCCATACATCCCTGTACATCCAGGACATTCTGTTGTTAGATATTGCGCGTTTTATCGCTAGGCTATCCTTGCTTTGACGCAACTTTTGCACTTGGTTCTGGCCTTGCAAAAAGAAAGATATAATACCTTCTGGAATATCGGAAATTATAGGACAAAAAGAAGCATCCAGGCAAGATAAATCAATATCAAAAGTGGCCCTGCTGTGATGCACGTGAATAAGAGTCAGCTAGAAACAAAAACGAGCGTTAAAATAAAAAAAACATGTACTTCAGCTCGCCGGAAAGGAGAACTTGCCCATTCAAATTATGTCTGAAGGTATTATCCTCGTGAATTTCAGACATTTTAAATATTTCTTTATATATGTTCAATGGATTCAAATCTTTCAAGCCAATTTTTAAAAAGCGTCATTTTTTTTGCATCCTAAACTTTGCGAACAATGACAACTTTCTTTCTAATAAAGATTTTCACATGAAATTTTGTACATTACAAATGGACAAGGTGACGACGCGCACGAATCATTAACGTTATCGCGTTTTTATATTGAACACGAAGTTCAAGCATCGTCCAAGTAACAGCAAAGCTGTTTCAGCTAGCCGTAACATGTGTGTGATGTCTGTCGGAAAATTAATCTTATTAAGCGGGTATACACAAAAAATTTGGTTACTCCCATCACTCACGACTGGCCCGCTAAAATGACAAAGGTGACCGTTAGCCCTGCTAATCAGAAACAGATATGCGCCACTGCAATTGGGCATTTCTAGCTAGCCATTACCTGCTCTCTAAAAAACGAAAAAGGCAACAGTTTGCCCATGAAATGTCTGCGAAGCGATGACAGTGAGCTGAAGTCCCCGAATGCGTACAACGAGAGTATGCTAGGGGACTGTAAAGGCAACGGTAGCTGCGAGAAGACCCTGAAGCGACGAAATGCGTACGTCAACGATGATATGAGATCAATAGGAGGTGCGCATGCTTCTTTGCAGTGCTTTATTTTTCTTCTCTGGAATTGGGATATCTATGCCGCGTTTTTTTTTAATGCGAAGCATTTCTTAGTGAAATTGGGCGACTTTGAACGTTTTTACCTATCTATCTATCTGTCTATCTAGCCGCTTACGTTTGGGTGCTCTCGTGATCACCCCCTTAGCTTGGCGTGAACCAAAATTAGCATGGGAGGGTAAGATGGTTTGGCGAATATGAAGCGCTGGTCATGACATTATTATTGTCACAATCCCGTCGCGTACGTCGTCAAACGCTTCCGGCCAGACAGTGGCACATACACTCGAGTGGGTATGTGCCGCCGGTATGCGGGTATGTGCCACAGGTGACTGACAGTATCTACCCAGGAACGACGAGAACACACATGGGCGATTCTAACGCGTCAGCGTTAAGCAATACCCGACATCGGTAGCGTCGACCTAACTAAGGCATAAATTAAATGTCAGTGTTAAGAAAAGCCTGACATTGGCAACGCTGACCCACTGACTAATGCAAATAATGAGCTTCATGGTCCCAACAGGAATCGAAGCAAAGATCTGCGTGGTATTCAAGCATTCTACCACAGAGATACACCAGGTCTCGGAGCTACTTTTGAAATAGACGCTAATCTTCGTCAAACGTCAATAGTGGTTGCAGTACTGCGTGCCCAGTTTTATAGATATTACATATGCACTCCTTTGATACAGCCGTCACGCCGGGCTAACGTCAATTTTGGTAAGATGCCATGCGCTGTCGATGTCGATTTATGTAGCAGGATCCACGGCCAGAATCAGCGCTTCATATCAGGTTCTGGTTTTGCTGATACGCATGTTCCAGTTGACATCGTTGCGCAAATGCTAAAAATTAGTCTTATAAACATCTGCAACTTTTCAACCTAAGTCTGTGTGTGCCAGATTTGCATACATATATATATATATATATATATATATATATATATATATATATATATATATATATATATATATATATATATATATATATATATTTATATATATATATATATATATATATATATATATATATATATATATATATATATATATATATATATATATATTCTGCGTAAGTTTTTGACGTGTCGCTCAACAAACAATTACAACATGGTCACCTTCCCTCCGCATGTTTCACATAATGTCGATAACCAGGCACGTGGAATCGGCCGAATTTGACTGTCTGTGGTGCGAAATCAGACCTCTCTGCGATGAAAATCAACGAAGAAACAGGATAGCTTCACCCAGCTAAAGCCTAGCAATGAAGCAGAAGCAACCTAGAAACAACCTACATCTTTCAGCAACAGCCTAGAAGCAACCAAATTAATGTTCAAGCTCCTACAGTTTCACAGTTTCAAGCCTTGCACGGCTTACTACAAGCTTAGCCTATCTAAACGCCAGAAATAAAGGAGCGAGAAAAAAAGGAAATAATTAATTATCGGTTTGTTTATTGCCGGACAAATAAGGTAGAAAAATATCTTCAATTAGGTTGCTATCAACATGTCTATGTCGCTCTAAGACCCGTGGTGAGTCTAATTCTTATAATTAACGTTCACGCTATTGTCGTCTACTATAACGTTAAATGCAGGCAGGGCCTTTGGTGTCATGTGAAAACTAAGCAAAAAGTTTGCCTACTTCTCCAGGGCGATTAGGCGTGCGATTTTTTTTTTCTGAATTATTGCAGCACCGGTGCAACCCACCAGCCCATTCGAGTTGTACTGGTGACGGGCTCCAGTGGACTGCTTGGCCATCATGTGGTTCGTGAACTTCAAAGCCACCCAGTCGTGCAGGAAGTGCGCCTCTTCGACATTAGGCCTTTCGAGAATGGAATGGGTAAAGTGGTACACATAGATGTCACCACCTGAGAAGTTCGCTTACCACATAAATATACAAGCTTTTCGCACCAGTATGCATGGAACCCAGAATTGCTGCTGTCTTACTACTTCATGTACATGCATCTATACACGAAGCAAGAGAACTACCTTTTCGACAAGTTCTGAGGCAGGAGTGACTGCTGTTTGAATTATAGATATATGAATTATTGGTTGTGGCGCAGGACATGAGAACATTTAGATAAATGTTTTCCCTATCACGACCACTTGTTTAGAACGCATGGTGTGCCTCATTACACCACAAATTTGAAAAAAAATATTGTCTACGTATCCTACTTAGTAGGCTAAAAATAGGAACAAGTATAAATTATTCTGAGTTATATTGGCATGCTAAAATGCTACTACAATGCTCCTTTTCTAACACGCGCAAAAACCACAGCCGTACAACACAACAGCTCAAAAGAAAAAGCAACAGTAGAAAAGGCAAAGAAATTAACCAGGCCAGCGTCAGATTAGCTACCCTGCACCAGGGAAAAGAATGTTCTTAAACGGCCAGTCAACAGCACCACAGACCGAAATTTGTGATGAAAAGGTGACTGCACACATGCAGGATGTGAACATGCTGCTGCAAGAATTTCGCAAACAGGTGTTGTGTTATTGAAGAGACAAGGAACAATATGACAGTTTCGGCTGCTTTTGGTGTCTCTCTCAGCCTTTCCCGCATTCTTTGCCTCTCAGACAGTTCGGCGTAGCCCGTCGTCATGACTGCGCCCTAATTCACAACCTTTTACAACGTGAGCAAATACGTCATCGGTGTTCAGTCAACAGCCACACAAGAGTTCTCCTGCCAGTCTCTCGTGTCGGTTATTAGCAGGTGGCACGAAACGTAGTTGAAGCAAACAATCAGCGACAGACGACACAACTGCGCGGCCAAAACCACATGACTGCAAAGTGAAAACACAGTTTCGTAGTCCATGTGTCCAATGATTGCCCATTTGTGATAATACGTCATTTAGCGGGCGAAGACTGCAGGGAATGCACTGTAGCGGGGCACATGATTGTTTTTTGTGGATGCAGTCGTGCGGCTCCCGGCACTACGATATTCCGAAGGTGTGATAGCTGTGGCCTTCTACACAAACAAGCGAGCTTGTTTTTGCGCTAAAAAAAAACAGATTGGAGCTTATACACTGGTTCTTTAGTATTCACGTTTGTTTGAACACCATTTTTAAATGTTCACGAAATGGCAGTAAGCTGTGTTCCTGCATAGGGAAATATTTTACTAGAAGTAGTGGCTGTGATTTCTGATACAACGGGTAATTACGCCCTGTGTGTTATTTCAACACAAAATAATTGAGTGACGTATATGTTTGCAATGTTCCAGACAACAAAGTTTAAGTAGTGCAATGTGGGCTGGCCATTTACTAGGAATCAAAAGGTTTTTTTTAACAGCCTTTGTCCATGAAAAATGAAGCGTAATTTTGTTCTCTCATTACCATCTGTTATACACTTTTCCATTCACCGCGTCGCAGAGAACTGTGCTTACCGTCAATAATGATAAGAAATACAAAGCATATAAAAACTTTCTCTTGCAAACAAAATATATTCCGATAGTACCTATTACGTATGCCTGTTGGAGGCCTTAATTTTAGTGGAGTGGAGCGTCGGTATGGCTCTTTCAACTTGGTAGTACTGTAGTTTAGTATGCTTGCAGTAGTGTGCAATACGTAAGTTTCTGTCTAGCAGGAGGGTATTTAATTAATAATAATATCACTAAACTGAACAAGAATATCAAAATTTGGTGAAGTTTTGTGCGTCACAAGCAGTGGCATTGCACTTCACCGAATGTACCTTTTGACTATAATGGTACGGTGTCCTCGCGGTAGAGTTGTCCCCCGGCAAAGAATGTGTAGGAAAATTCACTCAGAATCCAAACGACAAATGTTTCATACTCACTTGTCCGTACGTCTCTTCGTGCGTCTCTTTTAGTGGGTCTGTGTGTGGCTGTATTTATCAATGCAAAAGGCAGCAATCATCTCGGCGCCTAAATTTTAAGTTATCACCTCTATCATCTTTGATCTCTTTTTGAAAATTCTCGTCAGAAAAAGCGTCCTGAGATTAAGAGGTGGAGGCTGGTCGCACGCAACTTGTTACGATGACCTGTGATTTTATGGTTAAAACACGCCTGCAGCCTCATCCAGTAGTTCATTGTTGCAAGGCCGCCTTGGCCTATCAACCCGACATTCATACTCATAGATGCGTTCGGCTCATGGTAAAAGTAACTATCACTGTGAAAGCCTGGTCAATATGGAGAATTACATTGAATACGACACGCGCGCCAGAGGCTGCTTTGAGAAGGATTCGGAAGTAAAGAATTTTCTTTAACTAACCTAAACATTAAGGTGCAGTTTTATAGTTCGTACAAACATGTCTACTGGCACTTCAAAAGCACCTATTCGTAAAAGGCGCTGTTCTTGCGCTCGGGATATAGCAAAGATAACTCTTCACGTTTAATATGCCTTCGCCTGTATGCTAAGCGTTCTGTTTTAGTATTGCAACACATATGGCGGTGCTAACGTCATAGAGGGGCACGGTAAGGTGTGTCGCAGCGAAGTGCCAAAAGCATCATGTTGCTGAAACGTATTTACTGTAATTCGCAAAGTACCAGCAGTGTCGAACACTGGTGTACAGCCTTCTTGCCTGTAGCTATTAGCTTCCAGCATTATCAGGGGGTCGGGGCAGTTGCTGGCGTTCTTAGAGAGAGAATGTATCTGTCTCTACCTGCCATTCTAGCCAATTTTCCTCAACCCAATGTAGACATAAGGTGTCTCGCAGCCGCAGAACCAATATAAAGAGTACCATAGCAATCTAACAAGCGCTGTAGACTAGGGTGTATTTACTGCCACAAGCACCTAGGAAGTACACTGTTGACTTGATTGATTTGTGGGGTTTAACGTCCCAAAACCACCATAAGATTATGAGAGACGCCGTAGAGGAGGACTCTGGAAATTTCGACTACCTGGGGTTCTTTAACGTGCACCCAAATCTGAGCACACGGGCCTACAACATTTCCACATCGGAAATGCAGCCGTCGCAGCCAGGATTTGAACCCGTGACCTGCGGGTCAGCAGCCGAGTACCTTAGCCACTAAACCCCCACGGGGGGGGGGGGGGCAGGAAGTACACTGTTACCCATGTTTTCTGTGAAGAGTATTTTTAGAGTAAGCCTAATTTTTAAGCGTAGCCTGTATCTTCCACGCGAAAGTTGCCTTTGAGCTAGATAAGGCAAAGAGACGCACATATACACTGCGCAAATGACCTTATATACGTGCGAAATTACCAAAATTTCATAAGCACTAATAACTATTGCTCACAATGTGCACCACAAAAGCTGAAGCTTTCGATATCGCAACACACATATTTCTTGAACTAACTTTCATGCAGACAGTAATGCCACAGCAAATATTGATGCCAGGCGTGCAGCTAAATTGTGCTGTTCTTTCACTTTCCCTTAGAATATTTATATTTTAGGGGCGAAGCTCCTTAGGGCGTGGGCTGCGCGTCCCTTGTAGCCTGTATGTAGCCACCTCTTAGTTAGTTCTTGCAGTGTTCACTAGATGGCGGTACCGTCCCCTGTATGTAGCCACCTCTAGTTTAGTTCTTGCACTGTTCACTACATGGCGGTACCGTCTCCTGTTTGTAGCCACCTCTCGTTTAGTTCTTGTAGTGTTTACTAGATGGTGGTACTTGTAGCTGATGATGAAAAGATGCAAGATGTTATAAACTAGAAAGTGGTACTTGTAGTTAATGAAAGACGCGAGATCTTATAAAATAGGAATGATGTCACATATGGCGCGTGTCATTGGTTGAAGGCAATCGTTCGATTTAGTGCGGCGACATACGCTAGGGCGAGCGTTGTAATAAAATCCGTTCGCTGTTGGCGCGCGCTCGGAGTCACCGGATGGATAAGGCTGCACAGCGGAGAGAGCGCAAGGCGGCAGCAGCGCGCGCTCGCAGACAGAATCCCGATGTGCGAGCGCGCGAGGCAAGGGACATCGCAAGCCATTCATTGTCTAAGAACAAATAAAAGTTGATTTGTGTATATACACACACAGCGTTTCTCACGTCTTTACATGATGATCGACTGGGCGAATTACACGGAAGATTCACAGTTTACCGATGAATCCCTCCGGAGCTTCGCCCATTCATCATCATTCACCCCGTGAATATGCCGTAATTTTTTTGTGAACAGTATTAACAAGGCTTTCAGAACCCTTTACGCACAATTAAGCTAGAAAGAGCTAAAAAATTAGTGGGTATTGTCATTCAAAAAGGAGCAACATCTGCAAATTTGTTTATTAATCATACTTTAATTCAAGAGTTTGTTACTCTCGGTGACAGCAGCTGTCATTCGCAAGTTGCAGTATATGCACGAGCTGGGGAAGCGGTAACCTTATTTTTTGAATAATATAAAACTTATCAGGTCGATAATACTCCGAAAATACAGGTACACTTTATTCCACGAGTGAAAATATTTGATACTGCTTGAACAAGATAAGGTCATTACGTATCTAATAACGTATGATGTGACGAAATAACTAACCCTATTTTATCGCAAAGCAAAACTAAAAAAATAAAAAATGTATGTTCAAGGGCATGTTATCAAAAAAGAGTAACTTCAAGAAATATTCCAGAAACGTGATGAATCATCTGACTTCTACTAGACGTGTTTTTAGTGGATGACGGTGTTTGGATTCGCAGGACACCCAATATCCAAGAAGATTAAACACGTGGTGGCTAGTTTGTGCGATGCCCAAGCCGTCCGGGAAGCAGTAAGGGGTGCCGATGCAGTTATCCACTGCGCATCAATGATTCCTGTAACAGTGGTGGAAAATGCAGCGGCATTCGAACAAGTCAACGTCCAAGGTGAGTGCAGCAGTAATAACACAGACATACATTTACCATAGTATCCTGTCTTGCTATCTTCCTCTCACAAGAATACACAAGGGCAAAACAGTGCCGTGGTCTAATGTAGCCTCTAAAGACAAATTGGGGCTTATTAAATGCGATGCATTTCTTAGCAAACTTGTGCAAGTTTGATGGTATCTATCTATCTATCTATCTATCTATCTATCTATCTATCTATCTATCTATCTATCTATCTATCTATCTATCTATCTATCTATCTATCTATCTGTCTATCTGTCTATCTATCTATCTATCTATCTATCTATCTATCTATCTATCTATCTATCTATCTATCTATCTATCTATCTATCTATCTATCTATCTATCTGTCTATCTATCTATCTATCTATCTATCTATCTATCTATCTATCTATCTATCTATCTATCTATCTATCTATCTATGACATCTAGCTCTCCTGGTTATTTGAATAACGAAATCTATACCAATACTGGTATGGCATAACATGACCGTACGACAAGCATAAGTGAGTACTCTCAACATGAAAACCATGATATGTACGTCATGAACGTCATGATTTACAATTCATGGTCTTGCTGTTCTTGCGGTGGTTTTGTTCACATTACATAGTGCGAAACTGGTATGGTATTACTTGACTGCATGGCAAACATAACTGACAAGTCCTCACGTGGGAGTTATAATATGTTTGTCATGTGAGAACATGGCTACATGCCACGCTCATGATGCGCTCGCGGTTTTTTCGGTAGCTTCACATAGACCAAATTTGGCATTACTTGACGTGAATGGATCATGAAGGTATATGACTGGCGCACGGTGCAATCATCATACTCATGACATGCATGTCATGTAAGAACATGACTACATGCCATGCTTATGATGCGCTCGCGGCTGTTTCTCTAGCTTCTCATATACCATATTTGGTTATATGTGACGTGAATTGGCGACAAAAATAAATAACACGTCCAAACATCATAATCATGACATGCGTGTCACGTAGAACATGACTACATGCTATACGCTAATAGTGCGATCGCGGCCGTTTGGCTAGCTTCACATATAAAACGTTTGGTATTACTTGACGTGAATGAACGACTGGGCCCAAATGCCAGGCGCAAAAAGATTAATCAAGACATGGCATTCTTGTACGGCATTATTTACGTCTGTCTCGTAATGTTGTAATGACTTTATTGTGACAGGTCAAACTTCCTCACTCGTTTTTCGCATATCATCGATTCCAACTGTACGTTGCATTTACAAATTTTTTTGTCTCATAACATTACCGCAGGCTGTTTTTCATTTTAGGACTGGATATGGCCCGCACACAAAAACAAACAAAAGAAATTCCAATTATTCTAGCTACAGTTTTTTTAATGTTTTTCACTGCTTGAAGGCCGCGCTTCTCATTGTTTCGGGTCAACAACGACACGCACGCAATCAGCATGGTAGGCTTGCTTGGAAGCAGGTAGTGAATTTCACGATATGTTTGATATGTTTGAGTTTATTCAACCACGTGACAAGTACACGAAAATACACTGTATACGTGGTTTGGCGCAAAGGGAAAAAAGCTGCATTTCACAGCTTGACTGGCCCCTTCACCCAGAAAAAAAATCTAAACTGCATATTTACAAAAAATTACAAAAATACAAGCACCAGAAAGCGACAATACAAAAAAACACGCATGTGGCCCATGACAGCAAATAATAGAATCACATCTCTAAAATACATACAAAAATATTCATAACAAAGCAATGCATGAAAGAATAAAAACTGAATAACCATTAAAGAAATCACCGAACGTTCATTTACAACACAATCAGCACATCCGATTTAACATTTCAGTTTTAGACAATATACGCAGATTATCAGTTGTTAGTTTCCATTTGTTCATCACACTTGGAAGGCGGTAACGTAGTGTTTCAAATCCATAGTTTGTGCGAGGACGAAATACGTGCCAAGTCTCCGTACACCGGGTTACGCGACTGGCAGGATTTGGTTGCAAGGTGGCCAAGGTGCGTAAAAAGATACTTCCTCTGCGTATTTCCGATTTATAAGCTGACAGAAGCTGGTATTCGTACTAACAGGTAATTCTTAAAATTCTATATTTTGCAAATATTGAACCAGTGTGTGCGTTATAGGATACACCTTCAATGCACCGCAAGGCATTTTTTTGTAACACGACCAAGTTCTTTAGAGATGCTTTAGAGCCTGTTGACCAGACCAGACGACAATAGTGTAAATGTCAAGAAAAAAGAGCATTGTGCACTAATAATTTTTGTTTCACAGGTAGTATGTTCTGGCATCGACGCAACACACCTAGAACTTTACAAAGTTTGTGACTATTGTGTTCTGCATGGTAATTCTATGCCATGTGTTCCTGAAAAAGGACACTGAGAGTTTCAACTGTTTCACAAAGTTTTATTTCAACGTTATTAAGTATTAGTTTGTGAGACGTTTCAAATGACCTGGCTTTCGCACGGAACACTACAGCCTTGCTTTTAGAGCAATTAATGTGTAGAGAATTTGCCGCAGTCGGCAGATATTTTATTTAGTATTTAATTAGCAGAAACGATGAGGTCATCTGCCGTTTCCACAGAAAAAAATATACTAGTATCGTCCGCGTAGATTACATATTCTACAGCGCTGTCAATACGTACAATATCGTTGATAAAAATATTAAATCGTAGGGGTCTCAAAATGCTTCCTTGAGGTACGCCATTCTTTTTATTCTTTTGAAAGCTTTCGAGAAATCTAGAAATATTTCTAGGGTAAGTTTTTTTGCTTCTATATTTCTTAGAGTCAATTCCTTTTAGTATAGTAAGGCACTTTCGGTTCAGAGGCCTGACTGAAAACCAAACTGTGACGACGTAATAATGTTGTCTTTAATAAAGAAATTTGATAACCAAACGAAAATAAGTTTTTCACGCCCCTTAGAGAGAACTGGTAAAATCGAAATTTGTCTATAGTTTCCTAAATTGCTTTTGTCCCCACCCTTCAATATAACCGTTACTTCAGCGTTTTTCATTCTCTGAGGAAACAGCCCAGTTGTGAACACGTGATCATAAATATGTACTAAGCAGGCGCATATGAGATCTAAAATGTATATTATAGGTTCTAATTTTAAGCCATCTATGTCCTCGCTTTTACTCAATTTGAAATGCTGGAAAACGCTGATGACCTCTTGCGCGTCTGTAGGATTTGCAAACACAAAATTATTTAAAGCAGGAGGCAAATAACATGATGAATCACAAACATGACTACTGTCAACCGCTTATGTAAGGAATGCAAATGAGACAGATGGCGACTGTGGTAATTTGGCAAAAAGAGGACCAAATACGTTGATTGTCCACCAAAGAAAGGGTAACCTATTAGTTCTATGCTTCCTAAAGAATGTTTCTGTAGGGATGAGCCCTCTGTGATGAAATTTGAGAAGAAAAATTCTCAAATTTTCTTGTTCTTGTGTGACTATATTGGAAGTGAAAATTGCAGTACCTGCAAAAAAACTAAATTCTGAAAACACGGTGGTGGCATTTATCATAAATCGTTGTGCCTGTGTGACTCAGGTAGCAGATATCACTCTAGTGCTTTTATGAGCTACTGCACTTTGGGCTCGTCATGAGACCAACACAAACGTTCGCTCGGAGGAAGAACAGCCTTAACTAGACGCGCCAGCGCACGCAGAAGCGTGAATGGTTGAGAAAACGACATCAAGCCGCTTTCGTAGAATGTACAGGTGCAGCCAATGGCTTCCATATTCACAGCTGCTGAAAGAATGGATGGACAAGCTTTAGTAATTGTCCGGCAAAGTAATGATCCGTGCTCAGGTCTCCCACGCAGGGGCGTCGAGGCCTTGGCTGTCCGCCGCTCACGGGCCTGCTTTACTGCCAGAGTTGGTCTGCGAACTTGGGGCTCCGCAGAGCGGCTTTCACATCCACGAAAGAACATGAGGACTAATACGTTTCGCTTTAGCCTCGCATTCCCAGAGCATGTGAGTTAGCGTAGCTGTGTCTCTCTGGCAGACCTTACAGTATGCTAGTCCTAGAAATCTCAACAGTAATTTCTTTTTTTTTCTTGGAAATTGAAGCACACGTATAGACACATGTACGCATTTTATTCGCCACAAGAAAGGGCTTTTACAAGATTTTCTTGACATTGTCCTATACACTACCAATCACAAGTCGAAGTTTCCGAAAAGATGGAGGCTGTTACGAAGCGCGTTGCCAACATGGTCCCGAAGGCGCCACTGCTCCTAAACTCACCGCTGCTAAAGTCACTGTCTGTTTCGTCGCGTGTGTTTCTCAGCTCGTGACTGCTTCTGCGTAGAACTGATAGATTAGCGGAAAAGACGACGGTGAGTTAAGGCAAGGTTTAAGTACAGCATAGAAATAGAGGGGTTACATATTCGGCACTAGGGTCGACGGCTCAGGGACTCGAAGAGCCGAGAATGTCTTCTCTCTGACACAAACGTTGGCTTCTCTCTGACGCATAGGTCGGCTGCCCTGCGAAGCACCGCATGGTTCTTTATGAACCCCAAGTTCTCCTTTACGTCATTAACATCCAATCAGAACTGCCGCCGGGTCGCGTCAGAATCCTTCAATGGAGACCCGCCGCTGGGTTGCGTCATAATCCTAAAATCCGGAGCCGCTGCGCTGGCTTGCACCCAAGGACGAGTGATGTTGCCACGCATTGCGTAAGAATCGCCAGACTGGATGGCGCCGCCTTCTTGATCGGGCCCGTGGGCTGAGGGAGCTCGCCGTGCGTTACGTAAGACAAACCGGCGCCACTAGGCTAGCTGACGTCATTGAGGAGATTGCATCAGGCGGGCTCGCTCGCTGGCCTCTACACAGATTGCCTTTGCAGAGGCAATGACGTTCGGTTTGTGTTCTCCGGCGTAACAAGGCCAAACATTCTGGTGCAGCGTACGTCATAGAATTTACAATAACTTCTCAAAGTCAGCTAAAGATTGTTTACTCTCCTCTCTACAAAAGACACCTAAACGCAAATGACCACACCAGAAAGTTTTGCCTTAAAGAGCTGAACGCGATAGCAATATTCTGTGCCTAGTTCCTACTGAGTTCAAAATGACTTGTGTTACTGAAGCTTTCTCATACGGCTGCATTGTGTGTACTAGGTAGCATGCTTTAAACCACGGGCAGTCATGCACATCAATTATTTTTGAGCTTGCCATCCACCCACTACGTGGCCCTAAAGAAAAAGGTGCAGTAACGTGTGTGCCTTTTGTAGTGCGTGACCAGTTTGAAGCATCTCCGTTCACATCTTCACATTATCTGACACCTGATCACAATGTACGCATGTACAACGCATTATTACTGCGGTATTACCTGTTGCATTGAGAAGCATGTATACTGGGCGTGGGTTTGTAAAGTATGCAAGTTACTTTCACCGCGTTTACAAGCGCAAGAAGTTACTTTCACTGCGTTTTTAAGCGAGCGTGTGTCTCTGTGGTAGAGCACCCGCTTGCCAAGCAAACTACTTGCGTTTAAACCTCACGCAGGCCTAAAATGTTTATTATTTTATTCGCGTCTTTCTCGGTTTTCTGGCCACGCGCAAGATGATGATTTTTTTCACACAACCAACGACATCGCCGCTGACACCGACGCCTGAATTTCTGTGAAGCCAGCTCTTTAACGCTGCCACGTGAAATGTGCGAACCATTGGCGGGTGTCATCATCATGAGTTTCTCAGCTGCTGAGGCCGCTGCAGGCGGCTACAATGTGAACGCGCTCTCTGTCACGTTTACACTGAATGTCAGCAATGTGTACAAAGTACACAAAATAAAGAATAAAACGAGAAGGTCACAGTTCGGCTGCAAGGATGAAGCAATAATGCGATACTAACAAAGTGGGCTGTCATGCGAAAAATGCAAGCGAATTGAAACATGCAGCGTGGTGCAAACGTACAGTTGTGCAAACATGTAGACAAAAAACAAAACAAAAACACAAGACGAGAGCTAAATAACGACGTTCCAAGCTTGATGCTTTAAATGCTGCTCAATCAAAAAGGATGCACTAATCATAGTCTCGGATACGGACAGGACGAGCACTAACAAATTTTACTTTGGTTTGTATAAAAGTCTGCCTTTTAAAATTTGAAACATTTCTTAGCGAACTTTGGGGACTTCCAACGTATCTATCTATTTAGCCGCATATGTTTGAATGCTCTCGTGGTCACCTCTTCACTTGGCGTGAACCAAAACTAGCATGGGAGGGTAAGATGATTGTACGAATATGACGTGCTGGTCAAGACATGAATGTGCTGGTCTCAAACCCGTCGCGTACGTCGTCAAAAACTTCCCGCCAGACAATGGCACATACTCACGGGCGGGTATGTGCCGCTGGTTTGCGGGTATGTTCCACAAGTGATTGATACTTAGTATCTACCCAGGATAGACGAGAACACGCATGGGCAATTTTAACGCGAGAGCGTTAAGAAATACTCGACATCGGTAGCGTCGGCCTAATAATTGCGAAAAATAAGTGTCAAGGTTCCAGCTGCAATCGAATCCAAGCATTCTGCGTGGCAATTAAGCATTTTACTACAAAGCTATACGCCCGGTTTCGCACCTACTTTACAAATAGACGTTAATCTTCGTGAAACGTCAATAGTGGTTGTAGTGATGCTGCCTCCCCAATTTTATAAAAATTAGTTATGTACTCTAATAATACAGCCGTCACATCGACATAACGTCAATTTTGGTTATTTACCATTCCCTGAAATTTATTGATGTAGGATCAGCATCCTTATGAGCATCAGCGCTTCTTATCAGCTTCTGGTGTTGCTAAAGTGCATGTGGCAGTTCGTACCGTTGCGCAACTGCAAATTGGTGACATAAACACCTGCACCTCTTCATTATATGTCTGTGGGTGAAAAATTTGAACATATTGTCACGGGTTATAAATTACAGAGTGTTTATTAAAAAACGCGGACAATGGAACTCGCAGAGGCGCTCTCAAAAGAAAGCCGCTGAGATTGTCGTCTTCTTCAATCGCCGGCGCTGCGCCTCTCGAGCAAATCTGCGTTCTTCGTTGTCGTCGCTTTCTCGCCGCTAAATGCAGCTATACACACGGCATTACCCTCCCACCAGATTGAGCGTCGTCCCGATGCTCAACAGGTAGAGATGCGGCCAGCGGGTGTTTACATCACTGAGAGTGGTGAAGTTTCATGCGGACCACGTGCACTGTCTCAGGCAGATGCTGGCGACGTTTCGAACAGGAGGAGGCGTCGGGCATTACTTCGTACGTCACGTCGCTAAGACGGCGCAATACCTTGTAGGGTGCGAAGTATCGGCGTAGGAGTTTCTCCAAGAGGCCTCGCCGTCGTAGAGGAAACCGAACCCGAACTCTATTTCCTGGTTGATAAGGGACGAATCGATGGCGAAGGTTGTACCATTGGGCGTCAAACTGCTGCTGGTTCATTATTCTGACGCGGGCAAGCTGCCTTCCTTTTTCGGCGAACTCAGGAAAATCTGCGGCGTCTGTCTCTGAATCATTGCAATCGTAAGTCAGCATGGCGTCAAGCATTGTTGTAACTTCTCTGCCATGAATCAGTGCGAACGGCGCCATTTTCGTTGTTTGCTGGTGCGACGTATTATACGCGAATGGGATGTACGGCAATATTCGGTTCCAATTATTGTGTTCCACGTAAACGTACACGCAAAGCATGTCAGCGATTGCCTTGTTAAGTCGTTCTGTAAGCCCATTCGTTCGAAGGTGGTATGCTGTCCTCTTCATATATCTGCTGCGCTACTGAGCGTAAGCACAGTGCGCAAAAGCTCGGCTGTAAACGTGGTACCGTTGTCTGTTATGACGATAGCTGGAGCACCATGTCTCAGGACAATGTTTTCAATGAAGAACTGGGCCGCTTCAGCTGCAGTGCCACTCGCAATGGCCTTGGTCTCCGCGTATCGGGTGAGGTAGCCCGTCGCCACTGTAACCCATTTGTTGCCGCTGTCCGAAGTTGGAAATGGGCCCAGCAGATTCATTCCGATTTGAGAAAACGGAGTTTCTGCTGGCACAAGCACAGGATGTAATAGTCCAGCGGTTTTTAAAAGTGGTACCTTGCGCCGCTGACAGTCAATGCATGTTCGGACGTAATGTTTCACCTCTGCTGTGATTCTTGGTCAGTAATATTTTTCTTTGACGCTCAAAACCGAGGTGGCCCACAGTGGCTTCTTCATGGCAGGCTTGTAAAATTTCGCTGCGGAGAACCTCAGGAACTACCAGCAGATAGCTTCTACCTGTTGAAGAGAAACTCTTTTTGTACAGAATTCCGTCCCGTAAACAGAATGACGATAAGTTCTTCAAAAACACTCTTGGTGAATTGGCGGCTCGTCCGTTCAAGAATTCTATAAGCGTGTTGAGCTTCCGATCATCCTGTTGTTGCCAAGAAATGATAGCTGCATCAACAACTCCTAAAACAACCTTTGAATTCATCATCTTCGGTAGCAGGTGATTCAATCGGCGACCTTGACAAACAGTCAGCGTCTAAGTGTAATTCCCGAATTATAAACTACGGCCATGTCGTGCTCTCGGGGCCGTAAGCTCCATCGTGCTAAACCTCCAGATGGGTCTTTCATGTCGGACAACCAACAAAGAGAGTGATGGTCGCTTATGACTTGGAAAGCGTGGCCATATAAATATGGGCGGAACTGCACAACTGCCCAAACGACAGCCAGACTCTAGAATATGCGCATTCCTTGAGTAGGGGTGGCTGTCGGAAGTGTTGCTCCTTTTAAAAGGCCAAATTATGGTTCAAGACCTTCTAGGCGACGGCTTGAGTGGTGCACAGGCGTCTCCACGAGTGATCTGTCTCGTAGGGCTGGACTCAGGGCTTCACACAGGGCTGCCGATCATGAGGTGGTAGTACCCAGCTTCTCCACCGGTGTCGCGGGTTATAACTTACAGAGTGTTTATTTTAAAAAATCGCAGTGGCTTAGCTCAGCTATGCCAGGATATACGTAGCATTAGCAAAGGTTCAGCTGATTATTCTTCCTTCTCCATGGCTATACCACAGTGGCAAATGCCAGTCAGAGGCACTATCGAACTGCTCCAGCGCAGTGTCAGATGGCGACTGCATAGGGAGAGCGAGCGCGTCGGCGTCCATATGTCTACCAAGGCTATGAGGGCACTCCTCTGGAAAACGCACACCGGCGGCGGCGAGTCGCGCGCGGCCACGGCCAAGTGCGAGGGAGGTGCCGGCTCGTGTGCGTGGCACCACTGATCAGCTGCTCAGCGCATAGAATTGCGCGCCCACCGGCGGCGAGACGTGCGGCGGCGGCGGAGTATCATTGCGCATGTGCAGACCAGTGCCACGCAAAATTGGCTCAGTGAGGCCAGTGTAGCTAACGCTACAAAATTCGCAAATCCCACGTGCCCGGGAATCAACTTTATGTGAAGCCCGTAGAGGGAAGGTGACCGTGTTCCATTTTTATTGAGCGACACGTCATGAAATGATGCTAAATTTATGTACAAGATTTGCACGCAGAGACATATGTTGAAGACAACTTGTCTGTTGAAGAGTTGAATATTCATATAACCAGTTTTTCACTTGCACAACGATGTCAGCTGGGAATGTGTTTTAGTAAATCCAGAAGCTGATATGAAACGCTGATGCTCGCGAAGATGCTGGCCCTTAACACTGCTACATAAATCAATTTCAGTGCATGACACCTCACCACAATTGACCTTAACCCGACATAACGGCTGTATGGAAGGGGTACATATGTAATGTTTACAAAATTTGGTAGGCAGCACTGCCGGCACTATTGACGTTTCATGAAAATTATTGTATATTTGAAAAGTAGTTCCGAGACCTCTCTGGTAGAATGCTTGACTGCCACGCAGATTGCTTGAATTCCTGCTGGGACCCTGAAATTTATTATTTGCATTCGTCGGGTGGCTAACGCTGCCTTTTACAGCTTCTTCTTAACACTGACATTTATTCTATGTCCTTTTTGGTTTGACGCTATCGATGTCGGGTATTGCTTAACGCTCACACGCGCGTTAAAATTGCCCACCTGTGTTCTCGTCATTCCTGGGCAAATACTAAGTGTCCATCACCTGTGGAACGAACACGCTTACCAGCGGCACGTACCCGCCCACGAGTGTGTGCCATTGTCTGGCGGGAAGCGTTTGACGACGTACGCGACGGGATTCTGACATTATTTATGTCTTGACCAGCGCATCATATTCGTCAAACCATCTTATCCTCCCATGCTAATTTTGGTTCACGCCAAGTAAAGGGGGCGACCACGAGAGCATCCAAACGTAAGCGAATAGATAGATAGATAGATAGATAGATAGATAGATAGATAGATAGATAGATAGATAGATAGATAGATAGATAGATAGATAGATACGCTCAAAGTCACCGAAGTTCGCTAAGAAATGCTTCGCAATTAAAACACGGACAGTGGAACTCGTAGAGACCCTCTCAAAAGAAGGCCGCTAAGATTTTCGTCTTCTTCACTCTCCTGCGCTGCGCCTCTCGAGCAAATCCGTGTTCTTCGTTGTCGTCGCTAACTCGCCGCTAAATGCAGCTATGCACGCGGCAATATATTTAGGATCGTTTCATGACGTGTTGCTCAATAAAAAAAAACTGCCACACAGTCACCTTCCCTCCGCATGCTTCGCATAACGTCCATATTCAGGTACGTGGGATCTGCCGAATTTTTTCGCAAACGGGAACCGCAGCGATTCAACTCAACAGCGTCAACTCGATAAATAAAACACTATTGTTGCAGTGAAAGCCCAAGACGTACAATTTTCTGCCTTCGCGGGGTAAGTGCGCATGCGCAAGCGCCTCCCACTTCCTCCCACGCACGTGGGTCAAAATACACCAGGAAAATGAGCACGCAAGGGCACGTCGTGACGAGCGGGGTGCCAAGCCAATGCCACCTGGATGATTTCAGGCATGCTCACAGAGCTTCTCCGATTTACACGGCCCAGATGGCTCCAGATGGCCCCGGAAGCCGGTGCTGCATTCGTTTTTCTCGAGGACCGATCGGAAACTACGCCTACTGGTCTGGGGCCACTCGGACGCATGTTTTAACATAATAGCGTTAGAGAGCTCATGTCGCAGAAATCCCGCCGTCGCTATCTGCCGCGTTGAATGGGAGCGAAAAATCGTGTGTGCGTCTATGACCGAAAAATCAAGTTACCGAGATCTCCGTGGGAGGCCGCTACTTGTCCACGCGTGCGCGCGCGATGACACTGAAAAGCCACGCATTCGAAGAAAAAAAATTGCTCAAGGTCACAAGGAATGGTAGTTTTTTTGCCCCTGCTACCCGTCTCTGCTTAGCGTCCAGCGCTTTCGTTGGACGAGAGAAGAAATATTGCAATTGCAGCATGCGACAAACCTTTGCAACTCCACTCACACTGGACTGATTGCTAAACTTTTTGCGGCGTTGGATCTGCGAGGCAATAAGCTATTCTAGTGAATTCATTCCATGGTTACTTGAAAAAGTGTTTCAGGGCCTCTTTAACGCAATTCGTTCAACAGGTGTCACGACGAAAACCAGCCCATCCGGCGATTTGTAGGGGCATTTGGGAAGCCTCAAACTACATCGGAAAAGGCCAGGATAGTGCAGCCATCGCCGCTAAAAACACAAAAAACTTTCGAACGGCTCTGAAAATGGACAACTATGTACATCTAGCGGAAAACATATCATGCCTTTCCAGGGGCGTTGATCAAGCAAACAGCAAACGCTAGATAATGTGCTGCTATGTGTGAGGCGTTGTGAGACTATTTATGGCTTTCGATATAGCAAGCACGGGGCGTGTATTTTTTAGGCCATGCGACTCTTGATTTAGATGAAAACAAGTATGCACCATTCGTGCGCGAGCGCTGGTACGATCTACAGTGTGCGTGTGTGTGTGTGTATGCAACACAACATAATAATAAGTAAGCACTCAGTGGTTGAAGGGCGCACTAGGGGCCGCATTTCGCTATCGCGTTCAACTCTCAAGGCCAAACCTCATAAGCGCAAAAAAGCACGCGACAGCGACAAGCGACGCGACGAAGATCGGCTTCGCGCGATCAGTCGCTAGCGCAGGCAAACCTCATTCACGCGACAGCTTCAGCGAGCGAGAGATCGGCCGCTAGGGGGCCACGGTGTGCGGACGCGCGTCGCATCGGCTCCGCAGATTTTCTATGGTTTTTCGGCGATTTCTGGTTGTTTGAAGTGCATCGGATTCGTGAAAGTACAGCGAACAGTGAACGTCGAATTTCAGCGGTGAGTGGCTGTTTTTCGGTTTTCTGCAAGCTGAAAACTTCGAGGCAGCGACCGTCGCGCCCGGCCAGACGCACCGCCGCATAGCGGCTTCTGCGTCGTGGTCGCGTCTCAAGCGTCGGCGGATGGACGCTCTTCAGGAAACACCGAGGTCTCCTCAGGAGCAGCCACTGATTCACACAGATGAGGAGTCTGCTACAGAAACCACTCAAATGGACGTTCAGACCTGGTCACCGCAGGGTTCGTCCGAAGAAGTCGACAATGTGTCTGCAGGGGAACGCCACGATGGTGCCGCATGGACGGAGGATGGCTGGCACACGGTTTTGACACGCCGGCAAAAGAAGAACCAGAAGAAAAACCAGAAAAACGCGTCAGAAGCTGTGGAGTGCAACGCCTCGTCAAGCAGCCCACCGAAGCAGGGAAGTCAGGTGAAGCGCCGACGTCGTACGAGAAGTCGCCGTCCGCTCCCGCCCCTGCCAAAGGACGACATAAAGATCATCCTTAGGCCTCACAAAGGCCTCGCCGTAAAAGACATACTCGGCTACGAACTTTCCACCGCTGTAATAGACGCTTGCCACCGACACTTCGACGGTGGTAGCTTCATGCTGCGCGTCCACCCGGGCTCGAATATTATCATCGTATCGACGCCCCACGAGCATGTAGCCAAAGAGCTGCGAGAGATCACGCATCTGAATATCAGGGGACGAGTGCACTCATTCAACTCGTATGTGGCGGATCCTGAGGACGTCCTACGAGGCATAGTCCATGGTATTCCGTCGGGGACTTCTCAAGCAGAACTCATGGCGAATCTCCGTGTGAGAACACAGGGGGTCAAGATTGAGCGGGCACGCATGCTCGGATCTACGAAGACCGCCATCATTACCTTCACGGGCAGCACACTGCCTAGGTGCGTCTATTTCATGGGAGCGGAAGCCATCTGTTATCCCCACAAGCCTACGAGGCAGGCTTGCAAGGTATGCCACTCCACAGGGCATCGAACTGACGTGTGCCCAACGCCCGACGCCAATGTATGCTCCACGTGTGGAACACGTGAACCCGCACAAGGACACGCGTGTACCCCTAAGTGCGTGATATGTGGTGAGGACCATATGACAGGTGACAAAATGTGCAAGAAGAAGCTTAAACACGTTCCGCCTAGGAGGTCCCGAGTGGATCAGCCAAAACGGAGGCACCATCCACGCTGGTTCAGCTCCGAGCGGGACTCGTCAGTGGAATCACGCTCACGTTCAAGATCCAAGTCACGGGCTTCCTCAAAGGGTCGAGCCCAGTCTGCGTCCAGAAAACGACTCAACAAACAGCCGCAGCACCAACAGCAGCAACAGCAGCAGCAACAACAACAGCAGCAGCAGCAGCAACAGCAGCAACAGCAACAGCAACAGCAGCAGCAGCAACAGCAGCAGCATCAGCAGCAGAAGAAGACAGCGCTGGTACAAATCTTGACGCCGCCCAAAGAGGGGACGGAGGCAGCCGCCTGCCAGCCAGCAAACACGGTGAGCTGGGCGAGGATTGTGTCTCCATCTGCTCCCTTAATTGAGAATCCCGAATATCAGAAAATGGTTGCCGAGAATAAGCAGCTTGCTTTAGAAAACGAGAAACTTCGATGCCAGATTAAGGAGGAACGCCGGGAGTTCCACAAAATCATATCATCTTTAGAAACCAAACTTGAAGCCAGGCTTAACGCCTTAGAGGCGAACAACAACGCCACTCATGCTATCTCCAGGGCAACCGTAGCCCACTCTTTGGAGGGAGGAACGGCGAAAGTAGACATACCTCAGAGGTTTAGCGAGGAGGCCCACGTTAGCCAGTTACAGATGGGGGAACAGTTGCAGAGCTTGCGGAACTTAATGCGAGAACTCCAATCACAACAGCAACGAGCAGCGTCTGAACTCCGAGAGCAGATGATGCAGCAAATGCATCAAATGTTTTCGGAGTACAGGAAAGAGTTTGCAGCAGAAACGGAACAACAAAGACGATACGTTAATGACTCAGTTGTAGGCATTCAGCGTGCCATCAACAAGCGGGTCAGTGTTACCTCCGCGAGCAGTCCACTACCGAAGGACCGTCGAATCACGGAGAAAGCAGACACCCCCCAATAAAGGCAGTAGTCACCATGGCGCGAACTAATTCCACGCAAAACTCCGACCACCTAGAAATCTGGCAGTGGAATTGTCGCACGTTCCACAAACGAGCGGCGGCATTGCAGAATTACATCCATTCGGCACTGATCCCACCTGATGTAATATGCCTGCAAGAAGTTGGGAACCGTCCCGTCAAATTGCAGGGATATTACACATTATACGATCCAAAATACCCCCGCGTTGCAGCGCTGGTGAGTAACTTCATGACAGTCGCGCTAGACCATTACGATCAGACTGACATTAATCACCAAATTATCGATGTCTTCCCACAAAAACGAGGAAAAGTACGAACGAAAATTTTAAACATATACAGTCCTCCCAAAAACCGGAAAGACGACTTCGGCCCACTCCTAAACGAGGCAGTTCGAGCCGTTGGCACCAGAGATCAATTAGTGGTGGTGGGCGACTTTAATGCTCCGAGCACCGCTTGGGGCTACGTCCGGGATTCACCCAAGGGAGTGTTATTAGAGAACACCACGTCTAAATTAGGTTTTACCCTTATCACTCTGCCAACAGCACCCACCAGGCTTGGTAATAGCATTAGCAGGGACACGTACCCTGATTTGACCTTCACCTTCAACATTAAAAATGCCACGTGGTCAAACCTCGATGAAAACCTTGGTAGTGACCATTATATTCTTAGCACCTCTATAGCATCACCAAAAGTTCGTCGTGTCGCTGGTGACGTTGTGATGACAGACTGGGTGACCTTTCGAAAGCGCCCTCTGCCGGAGCAAACGCCCTGTGATGTCAGTGGGTGGGTTGCTTTCATTCGAGAAACGCATGATGCCACCTCTAAGAAAATAGCGCGCACAGTTGAGGCGCCTGCGATAGACCGGCACCTATTGCACATGTGGGATAGTAGGCGACGCCTGATCAAGAGATGGAAAAAACAACGCCTCAACCGCTGCCTCTACAGGCGAATCGCTGCTCTGTCGGAGGAAGCGAATGAATACGCAACGAAACTTGCCACCGATGGTTGGGTGCAGTTTTGCGGTTCTCTCCGCGGTACACTAGGGACTAGCCAGACGTGGGCGATACTGAGGTCCATGCTGGAGCCGGACAAATCTAAGTCCTCCATGAACCGCATTCTTCAAAGAATAGTACACAGCTACCCCGGCACCGACGGAGAGTTGATCCAGGCGCTTAAAGACCGTTATATCGGTACTGATGTGGTTCCGCCATGTACATTAGAGTACATCGGCAGCGAGAATGCCACATTAGACGCCGCAATCACGAAAGAAGAGGTTTTCGCGGCAGCCCAGGCAGCCAATCGGAACTCTGCGCCGGGGTCGGATGGTATAACAAACGCTATGATAAGAAACCTCAGTACTGAGGTTCTTGAGCAGATAACGCAATTTCTTAACGACCACTGCTGGTCCCAAGGTCACGTTCCTCCGGAGTGGAAGGAAGCCAAAATAATAACTATACCAAAGCCCGGTAAAGCACCATCGCTCGGAGCCCTGCGGCCCATTTCGCTTACTTCGTGCATGGGCAAGCTCTACGAGCGAGTAGTACAGACACGGCTTCAAAATTACATTGAAAAAGAAAATCTGTTTCCCGCTACCATGATTGGTTTTCGCTCCGGACTCTCAACCCAGGATGCCTTCCTCCTTTTAAAAGAAGAGGTCATGAGTTGCGTACCCAGGGGAGGCGAACATTTGGTCTTGGCCCTCGACCTCAAAGGGGCCTTTGATAATGTTTCGCACGAGGCCATTCTCTCTGAACTCAACACAATCGGCTGCGGAAAGCGTACATTTAACTACATTAAATCCTTCCTCTCTGGGCGGACGGCAACTATTGGGATAGGCGACACGAGGTCGGTGCCGTTCTCGATGCCAAATAAAGGCACACCGCAAGGGGCAGTCATCTCCCCCTTGCTCTTTAACATAGCTATGCGCAGACTTGCTCACGAGCTCGAAGCAATCCCGCACCTTGGATATACATTGTATGCGGACGACATCACACTCTGGGCTACGAAGGGTTCACTGGCGCTGAAAGAGCAGACCCTCCAGGCTGCTGCGACAGCTGTGGCAGAGTTCGCAAGAAAAAGTGGGCTGAGCTGTGCGCCTGAAAAATCTGAACTCATAAGAATACACAGTAAGTATTACAAAAGTAACGGTGACATAAACTTACAGGTAGACGGCCATGCCATAGCCGAGGTTACTCAGGCCCGTATACTTGGCTTCTGGGTCCAAAGCAATGGCAAAGCCAGTCACACGATAACCACCTTAAAGACTACGGTTAAACAGATAGCTAGAATGATCCGTCGCATCACTTATCATAAAAAAGGCATGAAAGAAAAGGATACTCTCCGGCTTGTCCAGGCCTTAGTTTTGAGCAGAGTGACGTATGGCCTACCGTACCACTCACTCGACAGAAGTGAGGAGAGCCAGGTGGATGTGCTCATTAGAAGCGCTTTTAAGGCAGCACTTGGTCTACCCACCAGCACACCGACCGAGCGGCTCCTAGCTCTCGGTATACATAACACTTATGCTGAGCTCAGTGCCGCAGTCCTCATGTCTCAGAGGAATCGTCTAAGTGAAACTTCAGCAGGCAGGGCGATACTCACTAGAATAGGAATTTCGCCCCACCCACAGCACATTGATGAGGAGCTGGTCGACGTAGCCCAAGAGGTCCGCAGGCGAATCTCAATCGCACCGGTGCCCAAAAATATGCATCACGACTTTCACGCTGAGCGACGTACTGCGAGGGTAAACTGGCTTCGAAAGCAATTCGGCTCAGCTTCAAATGTCGCGTACGTCGATGCGGCCAGTTTCGATTGGCAGAGACACATAATTACTGTTGTCGACAACAACATGACGCTGCTAACGAGTGCCTCCGTACGCACGACCTCGGCTACAAAGGCGGAGACGATGGCCATAGCCTTAGCCTTAAGGTTTCAGGAGCGTAGAGGGGAGCCATCAGTTATTTTATCCGACTCCCAGGAAGCCTGCCGGCTCTTTTTAAGGGGCCGCCTTCCAGCAATGGGGCTGAGGCTGCTAGGATCCAAACTCACTCACCACCATCGCTTGATCTGGTGCCCGGGACACGCAGGTCTCGAAGGCAATGAAAGGGCGGACGCTCTAGCTCGTGCGTTTTGTAACCGAGCGGAGAATCCATCTCTTTCATTGACCATGCCAATTTTACCTAGGGAGATTCTAGCTCACCAGCGCTTCACGCGTCAAAAATGTGGAACACCTCACAGATCCCTTAATGGGGAAGAGGCCACTGACCTTAGAAAAATTCAAACGGATGTATTTCCGCACCTACTGAAGTTACACGCGATACATCCAACTCTTTACCCGGCTGTATGTCCGTGGTGCGGCGGAAGACCGACTCTCTACCACATATCGTGGGGGTGCGATCGTAAACCAAGCGACATAACCAATTTTCTCGGCGAACCTTTAACACCTAGTATGGAGCAGTGGGAGGCACACCTCGCTAGCTCGGACCCAGGAGTGCAGCTCGCACTACTGGATCAAGTCCGGCGGGCGGCTAAGGCCAGTGGAGCCCTGGACGTAGGGCCCCAACCATAAAGGCTCTAAAACGCCCCTCTCCCTTTCCCCTTCAATAAAGTTTTACTCTCTCTCTCAGCGAGCGAATTCCACTGTTGCTGGCATGAGGCCGTCTACTCGCACCAAGAAAACCGCGTAGCGAGCCGTATGCAATTTAAAAATAAGATATATTGTTGTGTAATGAAACGGAAAGTGTTTATTATTGCCTTGCAGCACTTTTTTATATGCACATGCGTAATAAACATTGCGTTATTTCTTGTTGCGCATACGTGAATCGGGCAGGGTCACGTGCACCCATGTAGTCTTTGTCTTTTCCGGTTTTCCGCTATTGGCTGCTTGAGCCCAGCACTTCCGGGCGATGAGCGACGGTTTCCAAATCTGGAGAACCGAGCGATCGCGCGAAAACGAGCACGCGACACGTCGCGCGAACGCCCTGTTTCGTCACTCATAGCGTTGCTCGTTGCTGTCGCGTGCATTTTCGCGCTTATGAGGTTTGGCCCTTAAAGGCGAAGCTTAAGGATCCCCCTTTTTTTTTTGCGCGTGCATGGTGGCCTGTGGGCAGCCCGGGACTGTCCAAACAATTTCTTTCAGGCAGGTATTATTCACAGATTTTGGGGTTGGAATTGGTTCGGCATTGTGGCCTGTGTCACAATGCCAACGAAGATTCCGGGCATGTCACATCAAGCGCGCAAAAGACCGCATCAAGCGCGCAAATGACCCGAGACCACTTGGGCTGACTCGGGACTTATGAATTACATGTAGGTGACCTAGCCACCTTTAATCCGAGGCATCCATGGACCACTGGTGAGTGGCCCAGGACTGCCAAATCAATGAAGCCTACTGTTTCTGCCCTCGAGCTCTGATGTCAGTCCGTTTAGACCGTGGTGTATCGCTGCGAAGACGTGCCTACGCTCGCTCTCGTCCCTATACAGACATGAATTGCCAAGCCTGATGAATGCTTTCTTGTCGTGCTGGTGTGCTTATTGACAAATAGGCAAGACCGAGTTTTTCTCTGTCTGTGAACTGCAGCGTGGATATGTGATGCGCTTTGTGCACTGGATATTCGCAATCTGTAGGACTTTGAACGTTTGGACGATGCTGCGTGCGAATTGTCACGGCGAAGGCAGCGAAGCTTCGAGTGTTCTCGTTTCTTATGAACAGCTGAAGAACAAAGTGGGAGCGCGTCGTACGGCCATCTGACGTCAACATTCGTTTTCTTCGTGACCCCAAGAAACCTGTGATTGATTTGTGGGGTTCAACATCCCAAAAACACCTTATGATTATGAGAGACGCCGTAGTGGAGGGCTCCAGCAATTTTGACCACCTGTGGTTCTTTAACGTGCACCCAAATCTGAGTACACGGGCCTACAACATTTCCGCCTCCATCGGAAATGTAAGAAACCTGTGTCCGTAGCACATATTTCTAATACCTGTGTCACACGGGCGCGCAAAAAGTCTTTCAAGTAAGCGGTCTTTTACGAAGTTGAAAGACTTTTAACAAAGAGGTGTTTGCGGCGCAGACACACGGCAGCAACGATCTCCTTTTAGTGTTTTCATTCGAAGACGCTAGCGAAAGCGTGGCGCTAGCAGTTAAAAGAGAAGCAATGAAAATCAAACGATGTATCACAATGTACAAATTAAAGACTGCTTGTTTCTTAAAATAAATTTAAGAATAAGAGATGAAGAAACACCAATGTGAATGTTTTTTTTCACTAGATAAGGAAGCATTCCCATAACTAGCGACGTGCATGAGTCCGTTTGGCACCACTGTGCTTTTATTTACCGTATTTGTTTTCGCTGCTCTCGACTGCTCTCGACACGTTATGGGCGACCGTACTGGAGAAAAAGCGAGGATCGCAAGCCTCAAGGCCTGCCTTCTCGCTCTGGAAAGCGAGGCACACGCTGCAAAAGCCGCCAAGGATAGGATAAAGCAGCGCAAGACCGAGCGTCACCACGTGCTATTGCCGACGCGTTGTAGCTGCTTACGAGAGTAGAAAAGGAAATAAGCATTAAAAGAGTTCATTACACCTTCTGCAGGATATGAAATTTGTTTTTACAAAGAGTTTTGGTGACAGAAAAATAAGCATTCGCTCTTTTTTTGCCCACCGCTCGAAAATTGCTGGCGCCCACTGGTTTTGAGGCTACTCATTCGGAGCCATAAAAGAGATCGACGAACGCCGTTTACGAAAAAGACCGCTTCTGAAAAGGAGTTCGCTCTGTGCCATGTGTCTGCTATCAGGAACTCCTTTTCGGAAAAAGACCGCTTACTTAAAAGACTTTTAAGTGCCCGTGTGACAGGGGTATAAGTAATTAAAATGGTATCTACTCCCCCATGTTGCGTTCTTGCTCAAAATGAAGGTGACATGTGTGCTCCTGACTTGTTAGCGTAAGCCCTGGCTATGAAATAATAAACGTGCGTGGGAGTATGTTTTCAGAACAGGTGTTTTTTTTTTTCTGGGTCGGTAAGCATTTCACTATTGGCGATTAGTGCAGCAAACTTTTTGAATTACCCGTGTTTTCTTGGTTGAGAAAAATGGAACGAATGCTGTTAAGTTGCTGAGTGCATCGGTTGTGTGTATAGTATTTGCTTGCCGGCGTTCCAACCCCTTTAATGCGGTATTAAAATTTTGCGCAAACCTTGCCAGCATCTTAACCTACTGTGTTTCCTAGAAATATAGATGCGTGTAGACACTTACGGTAGAGCTCTTTCTGAAATGGTCTTTAGGTGTGTGAGATCTATACACTTGAATCTAAAATATTTAAGAACTACTACTATATATACCAATCTCCGAACAAGCAGTGCACTAGAACCGCCCAAAGGGGCTATACAGTTTATTCTAGGCCAAGTAATAACATTTTTCTCAGGCCCTAAGGGATATGAGCGACTGCGCACCACTGGAAGAGGGGTCAGAGTAAAAGATGAAAAGCCACTCCTTGAGTCAGTCACGGGAGATTTTTCTGCCATGAAAGATTTTGTTTTCTCTTGCATTGGTCCTCACCATGGTATTGTGCTAATCGTATGGTGGGTTTGGGGCGGTAAACACCACATACAATCAGTTATGATATTGGGCTGATTAGCGTACTTTTGTCACCAGCACACACTCTTCTATATAGCTACATGTCTTTGAAGACCGATGTTTAAAAAAAACTATAGTTCGAACTTCAGAAATTTTTCGATAGCATCGAAACAGTTCTTCTGCATGTTCTAGATAGTGTGCTTGTGTGCATGTGTGTAGGTAAAACATGATTAAAATTTATCTTATCTATTTTGTTACTTTGTTGGCGCATCAAATTGCGCTCTTTGTGATCCATAGCTCACAATCTTTGACTTTTTCGTGGAAGAAATGGCTCACAGATAAATCTCCAAACGCTTTCATGCGTAATACATTAGTTGTACCAGCTCCTTTTTTGATGCACAATGTAGAGAAAGATGCTAAGCATGTAAAAATATTTTTGTAGGTTGCATTGGTCGCGCAAGCTCTTTGCGCTATCGAGTTGGTATTGCTGAGAACGTGCCGTTTGCACTAAGAGCGGTGCAGAAGCAGCGATAAGTTGCGTATATAAGTAGTTTGCTGTTTTAACGACGAAGGACGTGCTTCCTTGTAATAAAGAAGAAAAAGAACAGCGCGTCGTTGTTGCTTAACCATTAAGGCCGTGGTCAGCGGAGCGAGAGGTTCCTTTTTCGATTGTGTGCGGCGGAAACATTTTTCCTAATTATTTTGGGTGACTCTAATAAATACCTTTAAATATACGACGCACAAGGTCGGCGACAGACGCGTACCGTAGAAATAAGGTGAGAGTTTTCATAAAATATCTATTAGAATAAACTATATAGTGCTGAAGTTCATGGTGTGCGTTAACGACCTCAACCTCTCCACAGCAAAACAGTTAGAACAGAACACAACAGCACGGAAGCAGTTTCTCGCCCCCATGTCACACCCCATCCATTTCTCTCCCTCTTCTATGCGTAAGAAAGAGTAAAGGAAGCACCTAAAGCGTGTGACAAATCTACGTGAGTTCACCCCACTTGACGGATTACAAATAGTTTGGCGCCAGTAGCTTCACGACACAAAGAACTGAAAGCCTTTCAGTTAATTGCAAAGTGTGTTCTGCAAACGCCTTCGCTCATTGAGACGGAGTCGGGGAGAGTGGCACGCGATGCGTGCGTCTTTCCTCTTGCATACGTAGGTGAATCCACCTTTTAGATTTTATCACGCTGCCCTCTGACGTATAAATATGGTTTTGGTAGGAGCCGCGAAAAATCAAACGGCAATCGCAGAACAAGTTCATTCCGTTGTCGGTGAAAAGCATAGAAAGAGGAATCGAATCGTTCCGCCACTTCACCCTTGGCAGCTGTAAAACGAAGGCTGTTAAACCAGCGCGCTCCGCGACTTTGCCGCGAGGGAAGGCTGCATGTGCCGCGGCCTCGTGAAAAGGTGGTTTGTGGCCACTATATATATATATATATACGGGAGCTGCAGTTACGTGTGCGATATTCTACTAACTCAACTGCTTCCACAAGACGTCTGAAGAATGAGTCATTTGTACCATCACCTGATTTCTGACAGTGTAAGAGGGCAAGGGACTTAATACTTTCACCTCTGAAGCAATTCGGGCGGATCATTACCCCTCGTAGCTGAAACATGCGGCACTGGTGTTTACCGTGTTCTGTGATCTACCGGAGGGCGTTCTGTTGTGGCTTTTAATTTTTGATCACAATTTTCAAGAAATAGGAGTTGGTGACCTTAGGTTAACAGATATTGAGCATACCTGAAAGCGTTTTAGGGGTTGTGCTTCATGTTTGGGTTGCTATCATTCAAGATATAGGTACCGAAGACGTCTAATGGAAAGCTAGAGAAGTGCAGATAAGGTAGACTTCGGTAGCACTGGCTAGTGTCCAGGACCCGGCCGGGCGCAGCCGGGCGCCAAGGATCTGGGACATTAAAGGTTTTCGCCTTAGTAAACTATTTGAGTAAAGTCATTGGATTATGACTTCGAAGAGTTCCAGGTCATAATTATGAAGCTTGCGCAAAGGTGTTCACTGGCTACTCCTTGGTAATTCAACCAATAAGTGATAGACACTAAATTGTATATGACTGAGAGCGGCTTTGTGAAATGAAATTCTGTAGCTGGATGAAGGATTGACATTTATGATTTTTACTGAGAGGGATCTGGTGTTTGCACAAACAATACCGAATGCTTCTATTTGACTAGCCAGTCTTTCCAATGATTCTATTTGTGAGAAAATCTTTATGGTATGAATAAACTCAGTTTTCTGTTTGTTCATCCCGAAAGTGTTTAATGCCGGTGTCCGCGAAGACTTCAGAGCTCTACTTTTGTCGCGAAAATGACCTTGAAACAATACAGGTTCAAAAGACGAAGAAAAACGTTTTGTCAGCAAGAGACAAACCTGAAACCTCTCGATCTGGTACTACACTTCTAGCTATCACCCTATCATTGCAATCTAGCCATCATAATGATATGGTGTTGTTTTTAAAACCTTGGCCCCATCGCGATTCGTGCTCAACGACTTCTTCATACTTTAAAGCCTCTATATTACCCTCAGCTTGTGTTTGTGTTATTTATTATCAATTTTTTCACTTACTTTTGTCCTTTACTTAGCTATGGCATCCAATTGTGCAGTGATAACTAGGATTTTGTTTGCTGAGCTAGTATTTGCAAGAATAAAATGAGTTAAATACAAAAAATAAAAAAATTATACGTGTTTACAAAGCTTAGTTTATTACTTAGTGTGGTATATGTCCATTTCCATGCGACCGACCTTTTTAGTTGCTCTTTCATTGAGTTTAGTTCAACGTACTCGTATGATTCGCGCATGAGAACATGAGAACTACCCGCACATCTCACGGATTACGTCCGCTATGTTTATTGTTTCACTTATGCAGAAGCGCCGAGGAGCTTTCGTATACATATGGTGCTTGGTTGCGCTTGCCTCTTCGTACTCCTCGGCAGCAGACGAAGACATATCTGAGGCGACATTAATTCAAGCACTATAAGCGTGTTTTTGTCGCAAGGCTAGCGGTGCACATTGTGTGGTCACGGTGCATTTTCTAGAATAAAAATACCTCGCAGAGACTACTGTCACCCGCAGTTGCAGTTTGTATTTTCTCGAGCTAGTTTTGACGACGTCCTCACAACGGAGACAAAAAAAAACAGTAATAAAGAGGCTCAGTGGATGACATGGAGGCGTACTCACAAGGCGCAAATAAGAGTCAGAGGTGCTGCTGCCTGCGTCACCGTCCACTGAGCTGGTGGGTGCGTCTACAGGTCTTTTCCATGGGTCGTGTGACACGCGCACTGCGATGTCAGTCTCTCTTCGATTGGGCTTCACTCTCCTGCGTCACGAAGCTCATCCTAGTCTTCAACTTTCGAAGATTTTAATCAGGGAGCGTCACTTGGGACTCTCCTTTCGCGTGTGTTCCAGCCTTCCAGCCCGCCCCGCCACCTAGAGCCCCCTTTATCCCCCGAAATGCCCTTTATTCATATTTTGATGACCTCACCAAATGAGGGTGTTGAATAACTACGTATAGGTGGCGCACGCAACAAAACGCAAAGATTTTATGCGCCTGTGCGAGGCGCGTCGACGGACCCTATACGTACCGCGCATGTGAACTTTAGTCGTGAAGGGTCAGCACATACCCGAGCTCGTCAACACACACGAAACTAAATGTGTCCATTGTGCAGGTACGCGAAACGTTGTGGATGCCTGCGTGGAAGAGAGCGTGCCGTACCTCGTCTACACCGGGAGTGTTGGAGTGATTCAGGATGGAAGGCGGCAAGCTCACGACGGTCCGTACGCCAAGACCAAGGCGAAAGCAGAAAAAATTGTGCTTGAGGCTAGCGGAGCCTTTTTGAAGGACGGTAAGCTTGCTTGCTCGAAGACAACTGATGATGTAGTTTTTACAGGCTTAGCGACATTGATCAAGCGGTAGAAAGCCCACATTCACGCACGCATGTGGGCAAACACAAACGCTCGTATTTTCGTCTGATTTATGTCTGATTTAAGGCGTCCTTTTTTACCTGCTTCTTTGATGCCATGTCTGGCTAACTAGTTCATCAATACATAATAATGGCCCCGTTAATGCACGTAATTTGGAATGTTTAGAAGTAAGGCCATGCAGGGTTAGCCCCAGGGCAGCTGATCGGCATCAAAATTTCAAGCGGCATGAAAAGAGTTAACGTGCATGTGTCGAACAAGGCCTTCAACACTATGGGTAAACAGATTTTCACGCAGATGTACTTCTATGCAATGCAATATCACAATGGAACGCTCACTTCCTAAATGCAGACAACGATCAGTTACGCAAGGTAGCCGCATTTTATTGTTAAAATTTTGTCACTACTGCGAAATAATCGCAAAATCAAAAATTTCAACTAATCATCGGCCAGTCGGTATCTTAGCATTCTTTTTATATCATTTTACGCAATGAGCGGGATGAGGAGCATTTACTTCGCGCAAGTAACCACGAGATTTCATGTGCCTCAAGCAGTGAATTTGCATATTACTTGGATGTTCACAGCAAGCTTTATTAAATCATTAGAGGTAGTCCTCAGGAGCAGAATCAAAAGCAGTTATCATGTTGTCTTCGGCTTTATTCGTTCGTGTTCTCAATGAGGGTTGAGTATTATATGTGATGGGTCACCAACTACTGGTACAAGCAACATGTAATGTGTCATAAGTGACCCGTAGGGCTTTGTGAAAACACACCTCTTGCGGATTACAGGCGCTCCAGTGGAGATATATACCAAACTTTGCAGTCTGCAGAAAAGGAAAAGCAGATCAGTATATATGCTCGAAAAGGAAAATCGCATTACTGTGTGTCCCTCTTCACAGGTGCACACATTTTTCACAGAGGATCCACTCTCTCAGAGATTCCAGCACCTGCTCTTCGGAGTTGAACAACACACAGCTTGCTACTGGCTAATCCATGATATAAATCAATGGCAGCGCTTAGATAAGACGTATTTACTGCCATGGAGTGCCGCCACATGCTAGCACCGCGTTCCGTAGCCCGAAAATAGAAACCACAGCAGTGCGCATAGGAATCGCATAGCAAAGGGTGATCACGTTTCATCCCGCACCTTATGACAAATGCTCACGTAACTTCTGTCCCCTTTTTGATCGCTGCCTCCTTACCTTAGAAATATTGTCACTATTAAGTAGTAAAAATAGTTAAGGTTTAGTGAGATTAGTTGGAATTGCATGTTCAGTTGGCTCTTATTTGTGTTTTTGTGAGAAATTCGACCGTCATCATTCTCTGGGTGAATGACATTGACTTTAGTAAATATTTATACTAACCTGAATTCCGCCCTGCCTATCCCGGTATTATGGTTCCTGCATACTACCTGATAATACGATTTCTGCATGCGATGCCATATATATATATATATATATATATATATATATATATATATATATATATATATATATATATACTTCGTATAGATAAGATTAATCAGCTAAACGAGCTGCGAATTGCTTTGTACTTGAAGCGACGTCAATAATGTCGTGACACAAATTCCTGCTGAAATCGGGGACACTACTTTCAGGGCTACACCGGCTGCACACTTTCGTCATTCGGCTCCCACCACTTTATGGAGAGCTGGATCAGATCTTTATTCCGAGCATGATCAAGTGGTCCAGGAAGACTTGCAACATCACGCTTAGACTGGGAGTGACGTTATCAGTAAGTCGCAGTATTTATTGCTTTGCGGTGGATCCGGTGAAAGAAGATGATCTATTGGTTCTTGTGGTGGCATGCTCTGATCATGTATTCAACATGGCAGGCTTAAAATGCGCCGGCCTGATTCTTCCGTAAAGTTTACGCCGCTGCTGTTGTAAATGTGGTTTCGTTGTTAACAAATCTGGCAGGGTCACCAACAGAAGTCTTTAAATGGCAAACCTGTCTCTAGAAGAAAACCTCGCAGTCATAAAACACAGACATGCCGTGGCATTACCAAGTAGACAGGTGATAAGAAATCGATGATGTGTACCCTGCTTTGCAGATCAAAGGCTGCAGCACAGTTCTGCGGATGGCATCTAACACACATTCAAAGTTCTGTGCATAGTCATGAGCCGAGGCTGGATTAATCACTTAATAAAACAAAGTTTGGGCGCCAAAAATAGGAAAGCAAGATAACGTTTTAGGCCTTCAAAATTGTAAATATAAGTACAATGCTTCTTTACATAAACACAAACAACTTCAGATCATATACGTGTGGGTCAAGAATCCATGGCACGAAAGCAAAAAAAAATCCTATTGTTAAGGGCGGCGAGAAGGCGCCAATTGAATAACACATCGGTGCAATCACCCTTTTTTAAGCATGGTTCACAGAACATGCTCTCACTTTTTTTCTATTTTTTTCTACAGCATTGTGACCCATGAGTTCAATTTATATGAATACACTCGTGGGTCTTCCTTTTCGGCCCAGATAAGAAGGGCAGCGTAGCAACAGAGAGCTGGACCGCTAGAAGACCAGAAGGGAGAGTTGCCTCATAGCGAGTGAGAGCGCCTAATCACGCGGCGTCAACCTCACCTCTGTTAGTGAACAGTTACGTCATCCGCAGCATCATTTACGCGCAAGCGCCATTGGCTGCACTGTGTGTGATGCCGTTCATTTTGTCGCGTCCGTTGCCTTGAGCACGCGTGCATGAGTTTCTCCTCAAATCACGTTAATAAGGATCACAGCGCAAGCACGAAAGTGCTGGAAGAAACGTGTACGAAAGGCTAGGAACGGAAGGCAAACAGGAACAACACGAGTGCTGACTACCAAATGAATTTGTGTTTCACTACACACAAGTTCATATGTGCAAACAGGTACAATCTTTCAACAAGCAAACGTAGCAACATGACATAGGTATGGTGGAGTGTCCGATAAAAACGAAGGCACAATAATAAAAAGGCTAACCCCCAGGCAAAAGCGCGAACTCATTTTTATGAAATGCCACCGCAGGCTGGCTCACTCATTCGTTACCAAATTTCCTAATATGGTACGCCTCGGGAATTTCGTATGTTAATTTGTCCTTATCGCGTTACAGCTCGCTCACGGCTTGAAACCAAGGCTGGTACCCTCAAGTTTTACCGTGCATTACAAGGTTTGACTTACGCTTTTGGATAAATTTTTCTTATGTTCCCCCAACCAGTTTGACCGGTATAACTGCAAGCGCACGTTCAAGGAAGGTTGTATACCACACCCATGGCGCATTATATAAATTTATTCGCGGGTTTTACAGCGCATGTCCAAATCTACACTGGAATTCCACCAAGGCGCTCACCTGTCAAGCTGCAAATTGGACCTACTTCGCGCGGGGTGATAATACCACATCTACACCATATCTCGAGCCATCTTTCTTTCAAGCCATGAGATATACTGCGAAAGTATTCAATGACATTCACTATTTCATTTCTCTTTTGTTCTCCCCCACTTTTGCCCCACCACGGTTGTCTAGTGAATAAGGTACTCGGCTGCTGACCCGCAGTTGGCGGGTTCAAATTCCGGCTACGGCGGCTGCATTTCCGACGGAGGCGGAAATGTTATAGGCCCATTTGCTTGGGTTCACGTTAAAGAACCCCATGTGGTTGAAATTACCGGAGCCCTCCACTACGGCGTCTCTCATAATCATATGATGGTTTTGGGACGTTAAACCCAACATATCAATCAATATGCCTCGCTTTTTTCGGTTTTGTTTGATATTCTGCTGGAATTTTTCGCACACTGAAGAAATCACAGATTTCAGAAATTGTGCTGAAAGAAGTCTCTTTAGCTGCAATTTTACACTGTCTGTCACCTTTTATTAGATAAGCTAGCACTTACAGCTGACGGACAACTGCTGTCTTTGCCAGTTTTATGTGACTGGAAGCACAGATTAACAAGCGCTTAGCAATTTATAGTTAGTATTCCCAGCAAATGTGATATGAAAATGTTGCGATATTGATGTCCAAGAACCAAAAGAATCCCTTTTGTGGAACTTCGGAGGTGAAGTCTAGTCCACTCCCATATGTTTCGAAGGCACCTAAAACAAGCAAAGCCAGGTCTTGCCAATTTTTACGGGAGGCTGGAGAAAAAGTAAATAGTCGTCCACATATCTGAAGGTGGTTTGTACCAAACCTTCGAGTTTTATTGAAGGATTGTGTCGACACCGGCAACAAGAGTTTCACTCACAAACAGTGCGACTCTTGAACCTATGCACACTCTCTTTTGTTGTCGATAAAGAGACCCGCCCCACGATACAAAAGTAGAATTCACCTAGAAAATCAGATGTTCCATGAAACAACTAACACTAGTGCCACATCCATTGATGAACACTTCTTCGCGGGTAGCCTGGGTTATATATTTTCTGACATACTGTAACAAGGTGCTCTGAGTAATGAACAACGTTGATACCTAATAAACACGTTGATACCTAAAATCGGATACCCAATTTTATTATGACGATTGAAGTATCCGACGACCTCTTGGCAATTACACACGTGGTAGGGGTCTTTAATTACTAGACTAGATATTTGTTTCTGCTGGTGACGTTCCAAAAGCTTCTACCAGATTTACGTTTCGGATACGATGGCGCGCAGTGATTGTTCTGGCTTATGGCTCTTAGTAGTGAAAAAAAGGACAATTCTTTTGAAGTTGCTTCTTATACGCTACCGTGCTAAATTTAGAAAATTCACATCCTCAAGACGAGCTATGGTAGGGCTCTTATTTTCAACTTTTTGCTGAAACTTGTATGAAGTGTTTTGCAATAGCCTTCGGAGCTTTTTCCAAAAAAGCCTTGTTGGGTAGGATTACAAAACACCTTCCTTATGAGATTGAAGAACATGCAGATAATTCGTAGATAAGAACCTACGGAGTAATTTTAGACACTTGACCTATCTTGACCAACACACACCTCTCACGAGGGCGTCAATGCATTGTGATGTGCACCGACAACGTTTATTTTTATGCACACGGCATGACACATTCCTTGCGAGAGCCACCTTTTCAGCGTCTCGGAGGAAAGGCTCCATACTGAATCTCGGTAGCAGGCATAGCGTCTGTTAAGATTTCTCAGAAGTAGGTGTGTACCCCAGGCTGATGAACGTCCCCGCTGAGCTAGAGCACCTGTTCCGTTTTGGCAAAAGAGGCCACACGCTATTCTACAGAAACTCTGTCGCCAACTAAGCCTAATAATACCACTGTCAGTACGCCATCTCCCAGTGACGACCGCCGCGTTTCTTGGGGCCGATTCCTCACTGGTCACTCACCTGTCTCTCCATCCGTCAAAGCATCTATCCATTCATCCATCTAGACGCACATCCACTCATCCATTCATTCACCTGTTTGTCCGTTCATTTGTGCGACCATCCATGCGTCCTACCGTGCTTGCATACGCCCACCTGTCGCTCTGTCCGTGCGTCCCTCCGTCGATCTGTCCGTAATTTAAACAACTCGCAATTCCAACGTAGACATTAGACCTTTGCACTTAAAGCTTTGCCCACTTGTGGTCATTCACTTTCTGAAGAGGCACTGATAATTGTTGAAGCTCTCGAATTCAAATTACCATTATTGTTCGCGCTGTTTCTTGGTTGATGTAATCTGTGAATCACTTATGTGCACGGCACTTAACTGTAGTTCACAATAACCTGGCGTGACGGCTGTGTTGTAGGAGTACATATGTAATGCTTATAGAATTGGATAGCCATCACAGCAACACCCATTGACACTTCACGATTGTTAGAGTTCTTTTGAAAAGCAGTTGTGAGACGTGACGCGGCTCTGGGTAGAATACTTGATTGCAACGCGGAATGCTCGCGTTTAAATCCGGCTGGGACCCTGAATTTTATCTTTATATTGATCGGGCCAACGCAGCTGATGTCGGCTTCTTCTTAACGCGCATGCCTTGAAATTACCCAGGTGTGTTCTTTATGTTCCTGAGTAGATACGAAGCGTCAATAAATTATGGCACATACACGCGAACAATGAGTCGCATAAACCCGCCCGCAGAGCTTTCCGCCACTGTCAGGCGGAAAGTGTTTGACGACGTGCACTACGAGATTTTGACAATATTTATGTCACGACAAGCGAGCCATGTTCCTCAAATCATCTTACCCTCCGATCCTAATTTTCGGTTATTCCTAGTCGAGGGGGTATTCACGAGAGAGCCTAGGCGTACGCGGCAAGATAGATAGATAGATAGATAGATAGATAGATAGATAGATAGATAGATAGATAGATAGATAGATAGATAGATATGCAAAAGTGCCTGGAATACGCAAACAACTGCTTCGCATTTAAATAAGAACCGCTGTAATCATCCCTCCGCAGGCTTCGCATCATATCGTGTGGTACGTTGGATCTGTCAAATTTTCTCGAACTGCCTTCTAGATGCGGTCGTCAGGCTTAGCGTGCCCGTGCGTATACGTGGGAGAAACCCACTGCACTTTTATCGCATCTCTCTGGACTGCAAATGAATCTTTTTCATCCATTCATCATTGTTCTAGTGAATATTGTATAGAGTGTTTTATTCATCACCATTATTAATACCTGTTGCTGTTTCTTTGGGTCTCAATTGCAGGGCTGCCACGTGCACTGACTTTAATTAGTGCACTTGTGTGTAATTGGTAAAACATGTATATAGACTTTCATAATTTCGCTATTTGTTCTATTTTCCCCATTACTGCGCTTCCTGTAAATAGGTGGGTGCGGTCTTAGTCATTGATTTCGTCAATTTTTTCACCTTCGGCAGAATCATTGAACTGTTTAGATGGAACCAAAACCTTTCTCTTCTTCTATTATTATTATTATTATTATTATTATTATTATTATTATTATTATTATTATTATTATTATTATTATTATTATTATTATTATTATTATTATTATTATTATTATTATTATTATTATTATTATTATTATTATTATGAGACTTCATTGACTGTTCAGCGCTGTAGATTCTTCTTCCGGCTTGGCGTAAAATCAACTAACATAATGCTTATCAACGCGAGTCCTTTCCTTTTGACGTTCTGTTTTCTTGTACTCTTCACAGACGATCTATGCAGGCAACGCCGCATCCGCCCACATTCGAGCACTGGATGCCTTGTGCGAGGATCCTACGCTTTCCGGGCGCTGCATCGTGGCCGTGGATGACACGCCCACCGATAGTGTCGCTTTTATGGAGCCATTGGTGGCCGGACACGGTATCCGTGTCATTGACACAATAGTGCCTTACTGGTTGGTTTTAACGTTCGCTGTGTGCACCACAAGTATCGCCAGGCTGTTCTCGCGTATGTTTCCGAACGCCCGCACAGTCATGCTGCCCAGACCTTCGGACATACGGTACATATACAGCGGGAGCACCTTCGACAAATCTCAAGCCGAAGAAATGCTCGCTTGGAGGCCCAAATACTCGCCCGAAGAAGCGGTCAGATTGTCGCGTTCATTCTATGATGCAGTCTGACGACGATTGCATCCGAGGAAAGAATATAGCTAGAAATGTTTTCCGGTGGACGGGAGATGCCGTGGAAGGGGTTACTCAGCCGCTCATTATGCTGGTGTGCATATACATGTGCACATGCGAAACGTAAAATTTCTGGAGTAAAGATTGACCCCTCTTCACCACGGGGCGTAGGCAGAAAAGTTTTTCGGTGAGGGGGCACCTCCTATGAATTTTCAGTGGTGGCCGGGCTGGTAGATGCGGTCTTGTGCCATATTCTGTTCTATATGCCATGGCAAAATAAACATTTTAAGGCGGGGGGGGGGGGGGGGGGAGGGGGCGAAGTGGCCGGACTTGGCCTCTGCCGCGCCCCACCCCCTAAACCACAAGACAACCTCGTTCTCCAGACTGTGTCAATGGTGAAATGATACCGACTCACGCCGACATTGTTTTACGTATGCTTTCGTGGTGCGTCGAACTAGTTTCTACAAAGTATGTGGAAGATACTTTCCGTGATATTAGGAAGCATTCAATGAAGTACTCTGGGGACAATAATTAAGAAGAACATAGAGACATGTCAATAAATGTGCCATAGGAAGCTCTCCGGGATGACTTAATGAGGAAACTTCGGCTGGCCGTAAATTATGTGCAGTCAGTATGTAAACGTAAACAAATTACTAGTAATAAGGAAATAAAAAAATCGTTCATGGGGTCTTCCGAACACGAAAGCATGCTTCTTTTGTGGCAGCCCACTTCAAAAATATTCTGACGGGAGCAGAGGAGTTTTCTGAAAAAGAAAGAAGGCATTGTTACAGACAGCTCACCTGGTTGGTCCGTAATCATTCTGAAAGAAACAGGAATTTCACACCTGCCACTGTCAACCTCTGACAACCAGTTCGACAACCAGGCCTTCTTGAAATGTGTACTTCCTGACCTTCCCACCGCTTCCTGATAATATCTTTATTCGTGATACATGTTCTTTCTGCCTTCATCAAATTTGTCACAGCACCTCCCCTCCCCTGCTCTCTCACACCTACGAATTCAATCTTGCTCCTACCCCTCTTTTGTTATAAAGGAGGATGGGCTACGTAGCGTAGACACGCAAGTGCTAAATAAATCAGTTCTGTTCTTGTCTTGAGGGACACAAGCTCGCTTGTCAAAACCTCACCTTGACACAACCTTTGTACACGGATTTTTAGGGCCTGTTAACAAGGGCATAATAAGGAGGCCGAGACACCAAGGCGTTTATGGTGTCTACACCTACTTCTTGTGTCTCTGTTTACCGGCCCTGCCTCTTCTTTAATATAAGTTTTGTGTAGCCAATAAGTAGTATTACTGCTGTAGCTTACAAGTATTTACATTATCTAATAATAGGTGCGTCAAGGTACCTCGGTGTTTGAAATGGAGTTCTGTGTTCTTTTCTGTTTTGAACTTCAGCTCTTTGAGGCACATGAAGCAGGACTCATACACAAAACCACCTTTGTAGATACGTTATGCATCCATTCAAAGAAATTGTGCGAGGACAATTATAGCTGTCAGCTTCCTATGTAATTAAGGTTCTATAATGGACCTTTGGGTGACTACAGTAGGCAAACATGTTTTGAACTATAAAGTTAAAGGAGGCATGTTCGCACGGTAATGTTGAAGGCACGTTTATACATAGTTGCACTAAGAAGAATTGTTTTGACGTATACGTACGGCGAGAAATCTGACACCAAAGCTTTATAGGGGTTCGGATAATTACTCATACTACGCGATGCTGACTGGCGCAACACTCCTCCCTGATACATCACGGCAGTTGCATGCTACGTCTAAGCTGGCAACAGTTTGAAGGCATGGACAAAGGTTATAACGGCTACTCTTCACTACCGGCTGGGGATGGCAAGGAACGACTGCTCGCTACATCATGGCAGCAAATAGCACCGATCCACGCCGTTTAGCAAGTGTTCGTGAGAACAGTTTATGAAACATCAGAAGCACTGCCTTGGCGTGACACCATCAAACATGAACTTATCTGGTGTTGGGTGGTTACCTGTGTTAGGCATAGGTCAGAACGTCCTCAAAAGTCTCTTCACTCAGATTGAGATTGAGTGGTGGGTTTGAGCCAGTCCGGCGCATTTATGTTTGCTGAGTCTATGTTCAAGTGAGTTCAATTGAAGAACATTTTTCTTACTGAGTGCGAATGAATTCTTTAGTACAAATCCAAGTGACTTCAGATGAAAGAAGCTTGATGAGTCTGAGTCTCAATGAGTCCGTTTGATGTATATATTCGGGATTCTAAGCCTGAGTGAATCTAGTTCGAGAAAACATTGCGAATGTGAGTCTGAGTGAGTTTTCTGAGAATAGCTCTGGTGAGTATCAGTATGAGGGAATCTGGTTGAGTAAAATTTTCGTCAGCCCGAGTCGGAGTGAGTCTGCTTCAACGATATGTTTGTTAGCTTAATTTCGTTTGAGACCTGGTCGAAAAACGTATTTACGCGTAATGAGCGTGTCTGAGTGCGGTACACCTATTTTAAGGTCCTATGGAGCAAGGCGAGCTGTAATTACATGTGGTCTTCAAAGACATGCCTGCCGCCTGTCTTCTTGTGATGTTCAACAGCAGAGAATGTAGCCTACGTGGACAACTCCTCTTAACAAGCACCGAGAAAGGTGTCGCTCCGGTTTCACGTGTTTTTTCGATTGCAGCCACAGAAACCCTCGAATCAGACTCCAGGACAGCTAAGGCTGCATTGACACACCACTAGAACGTCTTCTTTGCAGCAGTCAGTTTGTTCATCGGGTCGTACAGCAAACATTTTTTTTCTCAAAAAGTCTGAAACCTCGCGTGCTTCATGTAACGCGAAAATTGACTGGCGTTCTACATAAGGAGGGTGAAGACGAGTGATGAAAAAGATTATCATTGCGTAGTGATTTCGCATTTGGCGTTAGATGTCGACAAAAGTTATGAACTAATCATGGCATCACCGTGATGGCACATAAGTGATGACATCACATAAGGAGACGTCATCACTTGATATTATTTGTTCATCAGAGTTGCGCCAATACTGCAGGCATTGTGAAACAAGGTGTGATGCGTAAAGCTTGCAGTGCTGTGATTTTTGAGGCATTGCAAAACAATCTTAGCTGCAAAAAGCATTTGAAGAGGTGTGCGTGAGTTTAAACGCGTCTACTTGTAAAAAAAAATTGTTTTTCGCCTTTGAGCCGAGGGAGCCTGTGAGTTGTTTTTTTTTCTGTCTTGTTACCGCATTGCACATTGCAAGATGGGAATTGGAACTTTGTTCACATGCTAAGCAGCGTGAGGATTCAGTCCCTAAAGGCAAGATCCAAGGTCATGCATTCATATCCAGGCAATAATTAGAACGAGCCATCGTGAAATGACAAGTCACCTCGATATAATATGATGTTGCCTTAGCAGAAACGGTTGATCGCCTACCATCCCAGGATCGAGAGAGCATCAATCACAGGAAATAAAAATAGGCATGCGGCCGGCCACCTCCATTTGGCCACATTTCTCCACGCTCGCTGGCTCAGTGTTTTAGGGGTGAAGCACTTTATAGGGTCTCATATTGTCGGCGTGTATCGTCCATAGTCTGCTGTAGGGATGTTCACTTTGCTTGGGCGCAAAACAGAGAGACCACGTTCCCTCGTAAACCGAGTTCACCCTCTCTAGCCCCTGTCTCAGCGCTCGACACGTGCCAGGAGAGAGCAAACGGCGTGTATTAACTGAAACGCCAACTCGCCCGCGAGAAACAACGTGCCGCACAAGCGTTTAACGGTCATTCCGTGTATATAGACCTTTTTATTTATGTATGTTATAATGGGAAGCAACGTGGTATATAGGGATATACTTGCGTAATGATATTGTATTGCTCAGTAAATTGCATTTTCACCATGTTGGTACGTCATGCTATAGTTTTCTAGCGTACAAAAAACAAGGGCTCAAAAAAAGAAAGACAGGACAAGAGTAACCGCCTGTCCCGTCTTTCTGTGTGCGCATTTTTTGTGCGCTAGAAAACTACATTATATTGCTTTTATCAAAGTATAGTGATATTCTATCACTGCTTCAGTTTAAATTTCACTTTTTCAGTACTATATAGCTGAGCTGTCATGTCCATTAGGTTGGCTCAAGTCTTGTGAAGTTTTTACCTTTTTTGCTTATACATTTTCTACATTGTTAAACGTGTATGAAGACGAGGTCTCCGTGATAGCCTTTGCGTTAACACCTCCTTCTGTGTTTATTCTTCTTGCGATTGGAATAATGTCTTAGTAGTAATGGAGTTCTCGCCAAGGCAAAACTAGTAGGTTAAAAGGGGTGCCCCCCCCCCCTATGTTTTTACACGTTTACACAAATAAACACAGTCGCACTAGCATGAGTGAAGAGGGACTTGGACGCTAATGGAAAATAAAGCTGCCAATAAAAGGACACTCATTGCCATACGCGCCTTTCTGCTGTCTTGCTTTGTTGAGGATCTAGAGAACGTAACAGACATAAGTTAAGAGATGTGTTCACGTTAGTCACAAATCAAAAACCTCTGGTTAATCTGCGAAATTTCAGAGCTAGACGCAAAGTTTGCAGCACACGCGTATTTAACACCGGACACCTGCAGTTCAGAGGCTACTAGGGCACCCTTCCGGTGAAGTGACTGCACAAATCAGGCGCTAACAGCGGGCCGTATCAGCTGGTTACCTAGAACGGTAGTGAATCTCAGTGTGCATGATATCTTCTGGCATTTCAAACCGACCACGAAGGCATTACCTTACATAAAGGCATTACCTCTAAGCATGAATAGCGTGCTCCAGAACGGTCAACTCGATCGTGCCTCATATAAACCACTGTTCTTTTCATTGGTGGCGGAAGAAATGAAAAGACAACAAATATTTGCGCAAAATTCCTCATGGAAGCTAGAGCTTTCACTACACGTTGGAAAAATATCTTTTGCAGCGGAAAAATGACGTCATAGTGCTGACTTGCTTCACTATGGTGCCATAGTGAAGCAAGTCAGCGTTTCCTACAATTCTTTGGTTCGTGTCGATTATCGTGTCGATGTCAATGAAAGCAGGTTCGTGTCGATGATCATCGACACGATCCTGCTTTCTTTATATATTTTTGACCTCAGCTATGCCATGACGTGAAACAGCGTCGGCAGATTTGATATATTATTTTCTATAGTATAACTACACCATCCTTCAACTGCTTTTACATTTCATGTGGATTTGACAGGACCGGTGCACAGTAAACTTATACTTCAGTTGATCCACTCCAAGTAGAAATCGATTGAAACCATCCGGGCGCAATACTTTAACAGGTAAAAAAAGCGTTGTTGACGTCAACAAAGTGTTGTTGGGTTTAAAAATAGCCACAAATTGTACCCAATCAGGACTATTGCTTCTCAACCTTCTCACTGTGTTGTCGGGCTGCTCTCAGAGTGTCTCTGGCTACTTTCGCCAGACGTGTTTTTTTTTTCGTGTAGGGGACACACTCATGGCAGCCTAGTGAATGCGTAGTAGGCTCACCTGATACGAAAATATCCACATCGCTTCATTCTTTACAGCGACTGGAGCCCCAACTTAAAGAATTGGCTGTTAACAAAAGCGTCACTAAAACGAAAGCGCAAGTGAGCTTAGTCTCCTCTTCCCCCGATAGGGTGCTATTACATGAGCCCAGGTGGGCGTTTTAAAGTATAGGTAAAAGTTGGTATGATTCATAACACGGAACCTTACAATGCGTTGGAATGTTTACTATACTGTTTCGTGACTCTCATATACAAAGCTACAGATTTTATTTTACAGATCCTCAAAACTTCCCCCAAAACAGCATTTAACGTGGTTTCCCCGGCATGACGACTACATAGTGCCTTTTTCAAAAGCAGTCTCAATGAATTCCTCGACTTTGTATATATATTATATATACACTATAATATATTACTTATAATATTGTATAATATATATTTTATATTATATAATATTATATAGATAATATATATAACATTATATATAGTATATATAATAACATATATAACACATATACGACTTTGTATATATATATATATATATATATATATATATATATATTGTCTGAAGCTGGACATCCATGACTGATCTAAAGCATTGTTTTCTTGAGTTAATCCGTGTGGTCACCATGTGCGGATAAATAGCTTTGAAACATAAATCTTACATTTAAGAATCGGCGTCGACATTTTAGTAATTCTATATTTTGACACGAAATGCCCTTCACAAAAGACCATTATACGAGATATGGGGAAGATTCTCTTTAAAATGGCAATTCTTGCTCAAAACACTCCGCTTCCTCTCCATTCCTACCATTTTGCACGACTGCGGCTTGTTGACTGATTCAGTCTGAGAACCCTGCCGTAGTAGAAAATTTGACAGTTATGCGTAATGCCTTGGTCTGAAAGGCTTTGAATCCTGGCATCCCAATGCGTTAGTGTCAAAGAGTTCGTTTCGCAATAATTATGGTATAGGGGTAATTGTTTTAGGGTGAAAAATTATGAGCTTGCCCACGATCGAAAAATTGACAAAGATACAAGTAATATGCATAAAAACTACCGAAGTTGGTGTAAATCGAACCCATACTGCCTACTTGGCAAGCAGGTATTCAACCACAGAGCGATGCTACTGCTTGAAACTGCTGCGAAGAAAGAAAGCACTGTATGACTGTCAAAGGAGACTGCTTGACGCGTGTAATATTTCGTAACTGAAGCATAGAGTCGCGCCACTTGTAAAAACAAGCAGCTGACGCCGACAACACGATTGCTGCCACACGTGCTTCATCGCGCTGTGATGTAAAATATCAGGTACATGGCCATGCGCACTCTTTAGCAGGTACCACTGGACATGCAACGGGTCGGTACCAAAAGACATAAAAATTGTGAGTGCACCTTTTTTCGGACAACTGTTCGTGTTGTGCAACCGCTTTACTTTGCCTGTTCACAACGAAAAATGAGGAGTAACGAAATTGGAACCGTGTGAACTATAGCTGGGACCATCCTAACAAGTTTTTATTTTATGTACTTATTTTTGCTGCTTGTACCAAAGCTTCTGGTGTGCACTAATCTTGTCTACTACACTTTTATTAACATCTTTGGTGCTTAACTATTATTTCAGCAGACAGATACGGAGTGATACAAACATGGGGGTCAGTTTATCGTTCATCAGGTTGAAAATATTTTAGATCGTGAGGTTGCCTATATTGAGCGTTTTTATGACTAAAACAATTTCGTGCTATTCATATACGACGCAGTTCATGGTGAAATGTGAGCGTATCTTCGAAGGCCTACGGAACGCTTGCGCTGACTTACTTCTTTTCAATCTCCATGGTTTAGGAGCCTGCAATCGAAAGTATAACAAGCTGGTATCACCATGCTGCAATTGACGCTGAGGTTATATAGGCTCAAACTAAAGTCTCTGACTGCAAAACATCAGCCACTTTGTGTTATCTTGTGAAACATAAGCGATTAGGGCACTTTGCTTACTGTTCAATTTTTGTGCCTCAGAAGGCGGAATGTAACGAGCGAAAGGCAGAGAGCCTCCGGAAGCGGTAATGAAAGCAGAGTTTCACCACAAGGCAGAAGCTATGCATTGGGCAGCAACAAAGTGGGATGCACTATAGCATGCTCTTTAGTTGCAGGAAAGACGTGAAAAGTCAAGGGCTTGTTTTTCTTTGACGCACACAATACTAAAGAGAACTAACAGACAAGGATGCCAGGGAAGAATGGCGGACCTTATTAGAAGTAAT